>NW_027175954.1:3647500-4247500 GCF_023055335.1 Clinocottus analis | reverse complement strand
CTCTTCTAAGTGTCGTTCTTGGCTATTTCATCATGGTTGAGGAGCGGCCACTGGAGACTCCTGCAAGCTACTCTTGAGCGGTAAGAGCAGGGTTTTTTTGCACACAATTACATTATTGAAAATCACCTGTATTTAACTATAAAGCACGGGTTGTCTGTGCATCTGTCTGTCTGTCATTCGCATATCTCGAGAACCGTATTTCACGTTTGGCGGATGTATTACAGCGGACCCAACGATGTGCACTGTTGAAATTGGTGCAATTAGGACGCGCGACACATTCAATATGAATATGAATACACTTTAAACAAACCAGCGATAGCGCTCGGGCGGCAGAGCGTCAGGGCTTCAGGGCTTCAGAGGTCTGTGGACTAAGTCAAGGACGTCGTCCGCAGCAGGCGTTAACAAGCAGCGGCTCTCTCACTGCTCTTCACCGGTGTTGCTGGACGCTGGACAGACATATGGTAAAACTAAACTCTTCTTCTTGGTTCCTGTAGTCAACAAACGTCAAGCTTTAAGCAGCACTTCCGGGAGCCAAGCAATCAGCTAACTCCGAACAACCATCTATATGGTTATGTGTAGAGCAGAAAAAAATATATTAAATGTTAAGTACCTGTTTGGACTGAATGTAAACTGGGAAGTGTCATTGTTTGTATCTAACTGTTCATGAAAGTGGAGTCTAAAAACATGAGTGGTGAAGGTGCCTTACACATGTTTTGTGGTGTTTCTGAGTTGGCACTGCTGGTTAAAATTCACACAATCACATAAGTGCAAGTGAGCAGCAAAAGGAGGAAGGCCTCGCAGCCTTGAGGGAATGTTGAAGGGGAAGCACATTTGGAGGGAAAAATGACTACTCAGCATGATATTCTGATCCATAGGAATGCAAACATGTACAAATCCATTCACATTTAGTTTATTTGGAAAATAGACAAAAGACACACTTTAGAGACCTGTCTATTAAATACTGGACCACCATTAATAAATATTAAGAAGAATATTATGTCTAGAAAATGTTAACTCTTTCTAAGTGCTTCATGTCCGATTGAGCACAAATAAGAAGCTCTGGATTTCATAACATTTCCTGGTTTGTGTCACTACCATAAACAAATGTTGTTGATATCTCCAAGGACATGTTACGCTATATTCACCACTTCTCTTCGTATTACAGGAATTCAAAGCTTCTTGTTCGGTCCAGATAGAGAATGGTACGGTCCACTCTGAGAGTGGAAACACGTGCACCTGACACACAAATCTGTTTCTCTCCATGTTCTAAGTGTGAACAGTTATGTTACACTGCATTTATTCTGATGTAAAAACAGCCACTGCTTTCAACATGTTATCACTGAAAGTATTGTATCAGAGAGACTCAGCACATTTAGTGTAAGTTTCAGCAGCCCTGACTCTAATTTCCCTGAGCATTGCAGATGCCATGGATGAAACCATTTCCCTTTCTCTGCCCTCAGGCTCCTAATGGTGCTGCTGTGGTTCCTGCTGCTAAAGGCTAGCTGCCACCACCCCCCTCATTTACCTGCTCGGTGGTGCGGCCCGAGCCTCGGTCAGGAAGTGCTGAAGCTGATCCAGCTTATCGGGCTGCTCCTCCAGGGGCTTCTGCCACCATATGGCTGACCCAGGCCCTGCAGCCTCCCCAGGGGTGACTCTCGCCTGGATCAGAGTAACGATACTGAGTACACGGCTCTCCACGTTACCCCTCTACCCCCAGCATCACTACACAGATGTTGTTTGAGCAAATTCCTGAAAACGTGAACTACGGTAGGGTACTGGAATCATGCAAAAGAGGTTAAATTGGATAAATCAACCTACAAACTCGACTTCTATCTCCACTGATAACAGATTTAAGTTAAATAATAGGCAGTCAGGTTTTCTTGTCCAACCCAAGTAAGGAAAAAAAACACACACACAACAATTGCACAGTTTGGCAGGTGCACAGAATGCACAACCTGTGGCCACAATGGTCACAGCACCACGTGGGAGATGCGCTTTCCAGCTGTTTCACTTTTCCAGGCAGTGCCCTGACATTTTAAATACGCTTTCAGCAGTGGTTTCAATGGTCCAGCGTCAATATTTGCATGCCTTTTGTTCCCAAAGGCAACAAAAGAGGATAGAGAAGAGGGAGAGGTGGAAAAAAGTCAACAGTTTCTACACCAGCCAAAGCTGTATCTAAATGTGTCTTACATCTCTGCACCCTGCCAAGTCCCCCACCCGCCCCCCATCCCTCTCATCCCTCGTTCCGCTCACCTCCTGGAGGGCAGCGTGATTGAGGGGCGCTACCCCTTCCTTTTATCCTGCAAGCGAAGGCCTGCCCGTCTCCATAGTCAAAAACATCAACTGTAGAGGTGTGGTAAAGACGGGGAAAGCGAAGGGGAGGGTTGTGAAGTGTCACATATTCCCCTAAAGCACAATGAGCCATGCACAGGTTAGATGCAAGGATATGGAAAGTCATTATTTGCAGGCCTAAAGGGATGTAGTTGTTACATGGGCCAGATGGTATATCAACAACAGGCAAAAAAGACAACCTATTACAATCCTCTGTAGTATAGTGGTTTGCTATCAAAGACCTACAAAGGCCTTGTTGTGGCTACCGTGTTATCTAATTTGTGCATGTTTATTTATGTGCCGCGTGCATTGGTTGCCCGTGGGAATTTGAAGATGTCATTTACATGTTTGAGTACACCAGGGCTGCTTGTGTTTGAACATGTGAGAAAATAGTGTAGATTATCTATTATTTGGATAAATGATATTTTGAAATGGATGTTTACGTTTTACACGTCGTTTTAGATCATCTTGATCGTCTTGTTTTTGTTTTTTTTTACAGTTATTTGATTCGGTAGGTTGGTCAATATAAAACATAGTGTAACAAACAGTGTCAAAGACGACGAGTGAATTTAATAGGTGCAATGCAACTGCACTGTTCATAGACACACATACACACAGCTAAATCCTTAAAATGAACGCATGATATAAATCACTTACTATATAACAATCGGTGACAAGAGGAGCAAAAGATAGAAGTGCAACTAGAAGCCACCTAACGCTCACAACAAGGCAGAGCCACTCCACAGTCAGTATATCAGACATCATGAATACAATTACAGCCCAAATGTATCAGTGCAGAGACAAAAACAGACTCAAGACAGTTAAAAGCTATCAAAGAACAAAGGAGACGGCACATAGAGGAACATCAGGTTTCGGTTATTGCTGGGTTATTGCTGGCTTTGGAGGCAAGAAGCAATTATCAGCGAGAGCATCAGTAAAAGCATGGAGCTGTTGACATAAAAATGTCCACTTCAGTGTTGCTCTGCAGCTCATTCCAGTTACTGGGAACAGTAAATTGTAATGAGGAGAGCCTGATGGAGGCGTTAGCTCTGGGGACTGTTAACTGACGGGCAAATCGGGTATTATAACTGACAGATGAGATTTGTAACACGCTTAGGTTTGTAATCTAATCTCTGCTGTCATCGCATGACACTATCAGAAGTTGTTTTATCGTTAATGTATAGGAAAATCACTTAGGATACTCATAATATAGTTGAACATTTATACTCAGAAGGCTCCTATTTTATGACTGTGTGAACTTGGCCAATGTCTGTCTGTAAAGTTTTTTGGTGCAATTGTAAGTAGAGCAACACTAGATATCACTGTCGCTTTTTGTTTCACGCTTTTGCTGAAATGTGTCTGAAAAACACACTCCTTTAACTTAACAAGCTCAAAAAGGTCAGCCGTCTACTGTTTACATATCTGGTAAATACAGGCAACATCGACGCACTTCTATTTAATATTTTCCATCATGAAGATATGCTGTCAATTTATCCAGAGGATTCACACACTTTGTCTATATTTATTGGATAATTCACTCTCAGGAAACATCCAGAACTCATATTAGCGGTCTTTAAATAGTCGTAACGGGTTTAACAAACACAACAGAAAGCTCAGAAAATGTGTATGGAAAGTTAAATGACTTTGTAGTTGCCAGTATTTCTGTCACTGTGGCCTCTGGTTCTGGAATAGTGGGAGAGACGGCGATGATTGCCATGTTTGCAGCGACAACAGCATCCCGCTGCAGGCGGCACCTGCACAGTGCAGCGTTTACGTGGTTTGCAGGGACACCTATTGGTTGACTGTGAAAACTACACTGAACGTTGCGGCTGCACTCCAGATGAAAATGTCCTACCAATCAAGAGTTTGTTGCCTTTAATTTGTGTGGTTCATTAACGTTGAAAAACAAACAAGATTTGTCATACATAATGGAGAACAATTACAGCGCAGGGCACACTCTCTCCTTTCCTTAAAAACAGATAAAAAAAAGGGGGCGAGAGTTTTCCCGACTTTTAATACACAGTGCAGTCACATACCGAGCACTCGAGTCAGCCTGTTAGGAATTAAAAAAGAAGTGCTTCCTTAGGACATACTAATGAATCATGTATAAAAGATAATCATTATTGGTTTATTAACGCGAGCGTCTCACAAGCCACAAGCACACAGCTCAGTCCCAGGATATGCAACAACCAGTAATATTGTAATTAAAACTGGAAATATGGCTGAAATTCTACGACTTCAGACAACAGAACATCACAACAACATAACTCTCAACGACACAAAAAACACGAGGAACCTCTGCAGATCGGCTATTCAAAATGTCTGAGAACATCATGGGTTTATTGTAGCTTTTTAAGTAGAAACTTGGGGATCATATCATTATTTTATTCATCCCAGATACACCTTTCTATTTTTAAGGATATTTTTATTAAATAGCACAAACACCTTTGTGCTTTAATTAGTGCGTAGTGTTTGAATCATTCCTGTGTACCGGGAGGTGTGTCATTGTGTTTTGCTATCTTACTTTTTTTTCCTTCTTTTAATGGAGTTATAAAAAAATTGTATTGTGAAGAAACTACATGCAAAACAAAAGATAAGCAGAAAAAAAAAATGTTAATGCCAAAAGATCTTCCTTTAATGTTGCACTCATTTAGCTTCTGCTCATTTCCACAGCGCTCAACAGGTGTCGTTTGCTGCAGTAAGTCCTCCTTAACGGCAAAAAGACTTCCCGCTTGAATCACTTTTACCTTTCATGGACCAGCTACCTTTGAAAGAGGGAGTGTATACAATAAATAGAATAATTCATGATTTTGTCATTAAAAATGAAAAGTTTCTTTTCCTCATACTTGGGATGTGTTTTGAAATTATACATAATGGACCATAGATGTTCAGAAGTTTTCCAAACCTCCTCCAGCTACGTTGGGAGACGTAGAAGAGTCCCCCCTTGCGTTCCACAGGAGAGCGGTACCCAGGCTTTAATTATGTGCAGCGCTCGGATCATTAGCATGGATGGGGAGCGTGGAGCGTCCTCGTCTCCAGTCAAGGCACCGTGCTCTGAGTCGACCACCCCCTCCTTTCTCCTCCTCCTCCTCCTCCTCCTCTCATGTAAAAAACGAGCCCCGGCCTTGTTACCGCGGCACAGGTTAACAAGCACTGGCACAGCGAGTTCATGCTGATGAGCTGTAAATACATGTCGGAGGATATCGGCCTGTACAGGTTACAGGCAGTTCATTTGAAAAACAGTGGGAACTAGGTCCGTTTGATAGCCAGTTTACATATGTTCTATTCATTTAGATTCATTCTTGAGTTCAAGGTTCATGCAAAGTCACTCAATTCAATAAAAAAAATCGCCGTTCTTGAGCACAAATTTCCCCAAAAACACAATCTCGTCGCGACCCTATATGATCAATCTACTTAATCCCACGAAAAGAAACCCGGCTGTATACGACTGCGCTGTTGGAAATGATCCAAGTATTACTGTGACACAGATACGCGTAACGCTCACGCACATTCATCCCAACCCAGTTCTAAACTTTCTCAATTATTCATTAATATGAAATTGTGTTTGTCTCAAGTGGAACAGCGTGATTTCCTCCTGCGACGTACAGGAATTGTTTGGCCCCTCTCCAGGGCCACTGTCACTCCTTTGCCAATTTCTCCGTTGACACATATTGTTCAGGAAACCGTTTCCCTCTTGATAGTTTGGAGAGCACTGATTTGTCCTAATCCTGAGACCATTTGTTATACAGAAGACTGGGGATAAATAATAAATTGTGTATGACAGAGTCAAAGAAACAAAAAAAATGGAGCTCGCGAACAAATGGTTTGCTTTATGGTTGGGGAAAGAAAATCTTTCTTTATGGTCGCATTATCAAATCATGATATGTATATTCACTGTTGAAATGAAGAAGAAAAAAACAAGTGGGATGTGGGAGAAATACAGAGGGCGAATGTAAGTCTGCCATCCGCTGTGACGGCTTCATAATTGTGCTGCTCGGAGGCTGCTTCACTGTGAAAATGCAGAATTTTGTATAATGTGGAAAATCGCGAGACGCATGTGGATACAACGGCATCTCAATCAAACCGTGTGGACATCGGGTGCAATTTTGGTGTGTGAGCCATAGGAGAAAATGAAGAGTCTTCAAATGAATGTATATTATCGGTAATATTACCTGTTTTTGATGACGCACGTGATTTAGCTTTTAAATATCTCCTAATTGGAGTTGCTATTAAAACTTAGGAACAATGACAATTAAGAATGACAAAAAAGGTATTAAATAAAAAAAGGCCTGTAAATTAATTATATTATATATGTTTAAACAATGCTGTTTGATGGGTTTGTCATTGTCTTTCATTTGTTTTTAGTGATCAACATTTTTGTATTTGATATATTACAATAAAATAACATTAAGCTGTGATATGATGCAAAAAAAAAGCTTCCTCTCAGAGTTGTTTCAAAGTGTAATATAAATATGATTCAACAAAACATACAGTTTAAAAAATATTATTTACAGCTTCTTTATTCCGAGCAGCAGTGTTAAATTTCATTTGGAGAATTATTTAAAAAGATAGTAAAAACAACATTATTAAAACATAATAATTTAGATATTAATCACAGACTCTTCCGTGACAGATGGTTAACTCTAATCTTAATCTGGTAGGGAAATAAATCAATTATAATCACAAAGCTAATTTATTATGTCATACTTGCACATGTTCAAACTGAGAACATTAAGAAATTGAAAGTGACCTCTTCCACAGTTTCCCAGTGGCTTTTTTTTTTTCCTCCATGAATGCTGCATTACGAGGATGAATTCATACATAATTTTGAAACACTCTGTCGTGTGATCTTCTGTAAGCACTGTTCATTCAAATCCAGCAAAAGGCTACTGAATAACTTTAATAAAAGATCAGTGATGCTAAAGACTCGTAAAACAACACTCATCCATTTTAATGCTTAGAAATTTCCATTTCATTTTCCTTTGTATCAGTAATTCTTTTTGCAGAAGCTAAATTAGTTTGAATAGTATAATTTGTAAATATATGTTAATTAACCCCTTTTCTTCATCTCGTTTGTTAGGACAGAACACAGACAAATGAAATTCAAACTTACCTGTAAGGCACACTAAGGACCAGAATAAAGGCAAATAAAAACACTCCTGCACAGTTTACTTTTTTGCACACTCAGTTGTTTTTAGCCGGGCGAGGGTCTTAATTGCATTGTCGTTAGTGTGTCTAATAACTGCCACGGGACATTTGGGTTTAGCTTTCCACTGTGTGTAAAACCTGCAGAAGGAAAACCACAGGGAAAGGATGCCCACCGCTGCTCCTTAATTTAAGGAGAGATTAATAAAGTAGTTGCTAGACTTGCAGTTTGTTCTCCCTAAGGGTTGTATTAATAATCTTAGAGATACAGGGTTCATCTGTGGAGATCTGGCCTTGTAAAAGACCGGCCAAACTTAAAAGGCTTGTCTTAAAAGATCACTGATGAGCTGCTGTTACTTGTCGTCTATAATTTACTGTTAGTTTCATGCAGATTAAATGTTAAAAGAGAGCCTGTCTTTACGGTATGAAATACTGTACTGTCTGTCTGTCTGGCGGACAAAACGTCCTGTAGATAAGAGACCAGGAAGGAAGTGATGTTCAGGAACTCTAAGATGTATAATAGTGGAGGGCGTTGAACGAGGAAGAGTAAGAAAGAGGAGAAGAAGCAACGGCAGCCTCAAAGGCTGCAGTCCTCTGGAACGGAGCGCAACAATTAACGCCAGCTACTTGAAAATAATTAAGATATTAAAGTGCTATTATTTATCACGCAAAGTATTTGTTCGGAGCTCGGTGCACATTCTCGGTCGTGCAAAGTATCCAAACTGGATGTTTTTCACCATCCAGCTAAAGTCTAGAAACGTACATTTTATGGTCCACTGTCTCGGAAAATAAGGAACTATTAAGCGGTGACGTTCATTCTTTTGACAATACTGGGGAGAAGAAATGTGGTTTATTTGAAAACTCTGAGCTTTTGCCTTATTTTCACTGCAGTTCCACAATTGTCTTGTACCGGTATACACTTTGTGACTAAATGTGTGCATAAAAAACATGTGCATAATATATACACACACACATTTAATGCTTAACTGACACAATGATTTCAAGGGCGACATCGAGGTATTACCTCAAAACCTTTATCTTTAGTCAAAGCAACATTGTTATGAAATATTGGCAAGCCTTCAAATCCTAAAAAAGATCTTCGAGATCTGCCAGAATGCTTTCAAACAATACCTGTTTGGGTTCAGCACAAACAGATGAGGAGTATGTCAAGAGTAAATAATTTGTTGAGTCATTAGCTGATTAGAAAGTTTGAATAGTGAATAAACTCGTTTTGTATTTATTAAGCAATTTATATCTTTATTTATTAAAGTATTTATTTTTAAGCTGCTTGTCACCTCTCAAACATCTGCTGGTGGGACAAAATAAAGTAGTTTTAACACTGGACCACTGAGGTGAATATTAATTCTAAAACAAAAATAATTCTCTGCAGCAAGCAATCCCAGTCTCAAATATTAATCAGTTTATTATTTATCAATTAAATTCCCAAAATCAGACAGACAATACTTTCAAAGAGTGTTCCGGCTCCGGTATTAATTCAAACTGATCGCGTTTTAAGAGTCAAATGTGGCTCATGGGTGCCGTTTATCATGCAGCATTCGTCCCTGAAGCATGAGAGGTTTTCATTTATAGAATATGTAAGCATGAATAAAATAAAATAAAAACATTTGAATACTGCAGAAGGTGTGTACTCTCAGAGTGGAAACAGTTTCTTATTGATACTGTTAGTCAATATAATCCTCCCAAACGCAGCTCACGGCTTTTTAAATTCAGAAATGTTCTATTCTGTATTTATAAAAAAAATAAGTCACATTTTGTCAGACAAGTTGTTTGAGTGCATGATGGAGCTCGACTTCAACTTCTCTACAAAAGAACATACAAACAGGTTTTGTTTTGTCAGGAACAACAATGTTTAGACTCAGATCTGTTTTATGGACCTTCAGCACGATATTTCCAGCGAGCGTGAACACAATGCACGCACATTTGTTGGCCTTAATTTACACTGTACATCATTTAAAAAAGTTGTTTGTGTCTTCCTTTCTCAACAACTATCATATAGCCCCTTTTTGAAAAAATGATTTTATAATAATGACAATGTTTCGGCCTTTAATTCTTACAGCCCAATGTCATCAAATGACATGTAGGAACAATCCAGTTGTGTGCTGCGTTTCTTTTTCTGGTTATCTCATATGAATCTATTTTTTTTTTTTCAATTAGGAGAAAACAATGACAACTTTCCATAAGTAGAAGCACGATCCATTATTCATGGTAATGAAACCATAGCCTTACATTGCACTCTTGACCACCTGTTGAGACCTCGTACTAAATATTTCACAGCTTTTCTCCCTTTTTACCCCTTCTTCTATGGCCCTTTGATGTTTTTGTTCCACATTCTTTCCTCCTTTTTCATCCTCCCTGGAATAGCTGTGGAATAATCCTACAGTTTTTGCCTTTCATGCCTGAAACTTTGCATTGCATTTTAACATTTGTCTGGAGAAAATCCGTTTCCTTCTGTGTGAAAGATCATCTTTAATAAAAGTGGAGGGCTGAGAAGAGCTGTAAAGCTGTACTAACCACACAGCGCTGAGGTCTCTGGGAGACTGATTAGCATCTGGGAGCCGGTGCATGGCTTCTTAATAATGAGAAGAAGTGCTGGTTGGCTGCCATGTGACTCGGCCTGGCCTTGATGCCATTTCCCTGGTCGGTAAGGAAATACTACAGCCTACATTTCTTCTGTGTCCATCATGGCAGGAAGCCATTCAAAGAACTTTTTACTTGAAAGGTTTGTTAATTTCTGACAATCTCATCACCAGAGCAGAAATGTGACCGTCTCCCTTCAGAGGCTTCTCCTGTGTGGCCACAACTCTGGTGCAACGTTGGCATCATGTATCCAAAGAATAGATTAAGAAAGTGTGTCTCTGCATCCCATCTGAAAATATCAGAAATAATCAGCTTCTTTAACCATAAATCTGTTGGCCCATTTTAAAGGCATGGAAGTACTGGAAGGAAACATCTTTTGTATAGTTACAGAATTAACTAACTATTTTCTATTGATTTAATTCAGGAATAAAACATTTCACGATTGTAATACAGTCCATATAAACTAATAATGTGTCTGCTCCCAATTCATTATTTCTCTTACATCTGGCTTCCATTTTCACAAACTTAGGGTGGTAATTGAACTAACTAAATTGAAAGAAGTATAATGAGGCATGCGTATTGAGAAGAAAGTACATGTAGTTAGTAATTGACACTTTTTTGTGTAGAAATCAAAAGCATTAAAGAGTCATTTCAACATGCACTAAACGATATGACTGAGTGATGAACTAATCAATGCAACATTAATATTGATGTTTCTTTAAAAAATGATAGAAATCTGCATTAAATAAGTTGAATATGGCTCAACACTGCTTTAAATCAGCTCTAATTTTGCTCTGACAATTCTGAGTCTGGGAATAAACTTTGTAATGAAATGAATATTAAAAAAATGATGTTTAACGCCCTTAAATCAGACTCCTGGCTTCTCCCCACCCCAACATTTTACTCATTTAGCAGCAGGCTAGTTAGCTAGCCAACATTAACTTGCTAATTCCACCATTTGTTTAAAGCTAGACTGGTTAGTAGTCGTCTCCCAGTGGCAGGGAGTGAGGCGCAGGGCCTGCAGGCTTTTTTGTCTTATTTGTTGTATATGATAAACAATAAATTCATCAATTTCAGTGCCTAAATCACTGTTTTCCAAGCTACTGCAGCAGTCACATGGCGTTGATGCTGCATCAAGGCTCTCGTCATATGGAAATGGACGTGGTTTCATGTCTTAGCTCCTTGTCCACTTTTGAGCATTTTTTCTAAAATCAGACAGTCGTTGGACTTATGTCGTATTTATACTTCTGCAGAAAAGCTTGACAGGGAAATTTATTACCAGGTTGCATTTTGAAGCCACACGTAACACATGCTCATATTGCTTGTCTCTCTTTCTCCGTATTAATTCTAGTCACAGGAAATCCCCCTCGTCATCATCATCCAACTCGTGCATATTTGTTTTTCCCAGCCATGGAGTTGCATTAGGCCAAACCTATACATGAAACTATTGAATCAAACTGGTCAGATAAATCAAAGACCGCCTGACAAGGATCTAGAAAACTGCATTTCCAAATGGAAAAGAGACGACATGCTGAGTGCAGGCTATGAATGCCTGGTGCACGTGAGCAGTGCGGCACCAACCCGCAGAATGGATCAGGCATTAGGCTCACCTGGAGGTGAAGATACCATGACCCCATTGGTTTTATATTAGAGGTGTGAGAAATCGTTTCTGAACAAGTCAACAGTTTCACATTTTGCTGATATGCACTTTTTTTTCACATATGAATGAATGCTTGTTTGTTTCGGAGCCAAACATCATTACTATGTTGGCTATGAATATATTTCTAGCCACACGTTTTGGAATTGTCTTGTTATCATTACTGTAAAGATATTGCTCCATTAAACAGAAGCATCAAGTAATTCAAAATACTATATATGAAACAGACACAAAGTACAATTTATACCTCGATGATGGGGGTGATTGTGATGCATTGTAACATAATCCTCTGCCCTTTTGTCAGGTTTGACTGAATGATGTGGTATAGCCATGATTTCTTTTTCTTTTTTGTCTATTCCCTGGACAAAAAAGGAAAAGATCTAACCCTTTTCTTTTCCACTGAATTTACATCTTCTGCTCATTTCTCCTGCTTTCTTACCAAGAGAATTCTAATGAAGGGTAGAGTCAGATATCTACAGGGATACAAGAGGACCTGGAGACAGGAGAGAATGCAGCCACTGATGGCAAGAAATTTCCATAAAAGTACAATCAGGTTGGAATTTTAAAAGTGAATGTTTAAGTAGTCTAAGAGATGGGCTTTGATTCACTCTCTGATCAAACCCAAGACATCTCATTCAGAGAATAATGATTTTTCCCCCTTAATTTTTCTCTGTTTCTGTCTCATCTGTGAGCTTACAGGTAGAGCAAAGCCCAATGGTATTGTTTTCCCTCCAGTACTTGAGCACAGGAGCCTTTCTTCTGTCGGATTAGACATGGCCAAAAAGAATGGTAAATGTAGATATGCCACGTTATTAGCAGTTGGCTACATGGTGCAAATTCAGGCCCAATCCATTTCATGCTCCCTCCAACACTGGCTTGCAAGTAAATAAGTATATACCATATATATATATATATATATATATATATATATATATATATATATATATATATATATATATATATATATATATATATTCATTTGAAATGTGGAAGAAGAAAACAGGCTTCCTTTTGTGCATATCCCCTTATGCATAGAAGGAGTGACTGAATATGTGAATATGCAATATCTATTGTTGTTGTTCACTGGAATGATGACCGATGCAGTCGAGTGTCCGTGCGGGGAAACACGCTATCGGGGCCAAGGTTTCAATCAGGCGTCCCCAGTAACCCTTCCTTATTGTCAGAGGAGGAAACAGAAAGCTAAAGCGCACTTTAACGTAAATACTGTCTGTCGAGTATTTCCATTCAGGGAGACCTTTTTTTAACCAACAGTTCAAATGGAATTGGGAACTATTTTTGCTCCTTTGTGCTTCTGTGAGTACTCGTCTTCTTGCAGAATACACTTTGTGTACATCAAATGCACATTACGTTCATGGGGCATCAAAGGTCAAGTCACCCAGCAGAAAGGAGGACCAGCGCTACAGAAGATCAACTGCTCCACCAACAAAACTATTGAAGGGAACTGAACAGAAAATATGACATTTTACAAAATTGGAGGTCATTTTTACTTGCCACTTTCCATATATTCCACTGTTTAAACACTGTAATTTACACTGAACAGCGTTTTATTTTAACATTCAAGTACTGGAATTATTATTAGTGTGGGTTGTTTGTCTTTTTTTGATCACGAGATAGATTCACAAAAAAAACAACTGTAGTAAACGGTAACCACCTAAAATGTCTGACTACTGTTGTCTTTATGTCGCCGTTGTCTTTAATGCTTTTTAAAATATGTATCTTGTTTATTGTATACTGTGTATGTGTATAAGTACGAAGAGCTACGTGGAACCGGAGTCAAATTCCATGTACGTGTAAACACATATGGTCAACAAAGCCGATTATGATTATGATTCAGACGTCCACAAACAAGCCAGACTGCAAAGCCTGTGTGTTCAACTGCATCGGCCCTACATTCTCCTCCCCAGCAGTGTTGATAAAGTAAAGGAAACTTAGTTTAAACTATGAGGTTGGTAGTTTGCAGAGTGCAGGTCTATACATTTTCAGTTTCAAATTTGATCTGTCAGACCTGTGTGTTTTCGCTGCAAGCTATTACTCTTTCATGGCCCCTTTTTGGAGAGAAGGTTCCTGACCAATTATTTTCAGACAGATGCAGGGATGCAGAATGACTGGAAGCATCAGGGTTTTTTTTTTCAGATGATGCCTAAGGTAAGGGGAGAATGGCCAGAGGCTAAGGCAGCCCTCTGGGGACACAGAGGGCTTATAAACTGTATAACTGACATCTCTTATCCATTACTTTTGCTAAGTAAACCTTTAAAAACCTTGACAGTGTTCTACATGCTTGTCCCAACCTGTATATATTTAGCATTTAATGAATTTGAAGTAATTTGTGAAGTATTGACTGTATAATCTTGTAAATAATCACTGATCCAAGGATGAATACACGCACTCAAACTTCATGTACCTCCTCATCTGCAAGCCTTCATATTTCTTTTAACACATCATATGTTACTTTTATGTAGTACAACTTTCCAAAATCAATACTGTGCACTTTCAGGATGAAATATGTTTCATCATATCAATACACACTTCCTTCACAAACCAGTTTTCACCATGCCTATCATAACATGGCCGGAAATAGGTTGGTTGTGCAGTTCGTTGATGTGGTGCCATTGGCTGCATGTTAAAGAAGAAAATAAGAGGAAAAAGAGCCACTCTTATTGCCGCCATGCAGGTTCCCTTGATAATGGGCTCTTACAAACCAAAAAGCCCTTGCAGGGTGCCTCCAGAAATGTTCCTTCAGTCACAGGGAAGCCTGTCACTGTTTGAATGCTGTCACCTCCACTAAGCGCCAAGCAAAAGCAACAGACATCTGCCTGTAGCTTCCTCCTAACCTTTTACAGAAAGCAGAGCCGTAATATGAACACAACCAAACTACATCATACATTATATTTACCATCAAAGGATAAATAAATAGGATTGTTTATCAATATTAACAATGTTTTGTTTTTTTTTTTACCTTTTTTTATTGCATTTTACAATTCTATGCTTTAGATCGTACCATGAAACATTTACAACATCTGCCTGTTCATATCACAATGAATGTTTATTTTATTACTGACTGATGTTGCTGTTGCATAACAGCTGGTGAACCCAGCTGATGATGAAGTTTATACATTCACTCTTTGAACCATTATAATGCACATCTCTCCAACACACATTTTGTTAGCAGGTGATGTTTTTGGCAGCAGCACAATAAGAAACTAAAGAACTCTGGAGGGCTGCACAATATGTTTTTTTTTTAATATATATGTTTGATGTTGATAATCATCACAATATGTAAGAGGCTTATCTGTGACACACTGTTAACCGAATATTTTCCGTCATTTTAAAAATAATGACGGTGATATCTGAAGGCCTTGGAGCTCGTCGGTGACCGCTGCAGGTCACAGGGCGCTGCAGCTGTGACCTGCACTGCAGAAGGAGCTCATGCTGTGGGATTTCTGAGAGAAGTTCCACGTTCAGAGAATCTAGTATTTTGAGTCTCTAGTGGGGCAGCACAGCGCCGATCCCAGTTCGGCCTTCTGAGTGGAATATAAGTCATAAGTCTGCTGTCCAAGGCAAAGTCCCAAAAAGAGAGTTGGTTCTGCGACCACTGCAAAAAAAATAAAAAAAATAAAACACTCATCTGCTTCAGTTTGTGTTGACATAAAAATTGACTGCACTTTTCCCTCCATTCCTTTATGCATGCATTATCTATAAATTGGTTCTCTATATCATTAAATAAAAACAAACACACTCCATATTTATTGGTATTTAGCCAATGAAAAACAACATTTACAGTCAAAACAGCTTGCCAAAGGCTCACACCTTGAAAACTTCAATAGTAGCTATATATATATATTAAATCACATTCAAAATAATGGGTAATAATAGATTATGATGGAATTTGTACAACTCTGTCTGGCAAAATGACGGACAACAAGAAAGTCTCAAGCAACCAATGTGTGTCACCAGTTTGTATTTTGATCTCAAGCGCTGGCTCTGGATCAGCCTGTCAGGGTCAAATGTAAATAGATTCATAGTTCAAAGTGATATGCAGCATCAAAAAAAGATCAATGATTTTAAGGTCATTCTTATATCTAGGACTACAGTTGTCATTAGGGCACCATTCATTATTCAGGACACCCCAAGGTATACACAGAAAGTCTTGAGCAAAACTAAAGCGTGGAAACAGGACAATACCATTCCCCAGTAGCCAGAATGAAGGACTGGATTCCATTTGCCATTTTGCTTGTAATTTGGACAACCATCAATCACTGTGTGGAGCATAAAACAGTTCCCCAGTGTTTTCCACTTACATCTGCTGTCATTCTTTAGTTTTTAGTTAAAAGCAGTAACAATCCAAAAAGAGGTAAATAGACTTCAGCAATTCAAATTGACCTTTACTGCTCCGGAGACATCTCTAATCAATAGCACTGCCTTAGTTATGCCTTGAGGGTCTAAAAGGCATCATGATTAGCATCCATGAGAATACTGCAGCACAATGAGAGAGGACATTTATCATAATGGCAACGTGAAGCACATCAGGCCTCTGCAGGTCTCAGCTGCAACGTAAAGAAGCATTTCAGTTACAACCAATGTGCTGCATCTGAGGCAAAGACATGGATACCCGACCTCCCTTCTCGATTCAAACCACATGTGTCAGTCAAAACCTCATGTGTACTCAGAGCAACACAGGATAATAGTGCAAAAAACAATTCACAAACGGGTGTGACTGCGTTGCCTGCTGCAGTAGAATAGCCAGCAGTGAATTTACTGCATTGGGACGTTATCACTGAACTATCAGGACATTTTGATTTCTTTTAAAGGCAAACTTGACATTACAACCATGAATTCTTTTGAGGGGCTGGTGCACTGGACTTTAGGGTAACTGGGCAGAGTCTTATTCAAAAACGTTAAAATCAGTTGGAGTGGGATTTTATGGAGTAATATGGTCAGTTAGTGTATTAAGTGGTAATATTCACATTTTCAGTTTTTTTTTGTTTTTTTTGTTGACCTCCAGTAGTTATAATAGATTAACTAAACAATGCTTTTCAGCCTGACTTGAAAAGAAATAACTATTAAATCAATCTAAATCTCTATGTGTCTTCTTCTACTTATAACTAATTAGTCCACTCAATGACGAATGTACCCTAGAAACTGTGTACTTTGACAACTTCCAAGTGTGCTGTAACAAGTGTCTTGGGGTTGGATTATTTGGACAGATATCTCTATTATCAGTATGTCGTGTAAAAACACAGTTTAATTAGGATGCTACTCTTTTTGGAAAATATACAGAGGGGACACTTCAGATGTGGTGAGTAGGAAGGAACACTCAAGGGATGTCTGCAACACTCCCTGGTGTAAACCTGAGCAGACACAGCATAGTATTCTTGATTTAAAGTGAGTTGGTGCTTGAGAGCTAATTAGCTCATGTAAAAACACCCACAGAGGATCAGACAAAAAGGATTGTCATCGGAGTATCCAGCCTCTTTGTTGATATAGCGACAATGTTCTCCATCTATAAAATAAACGCCTTTAACTACATAACACTCAGGCGTCTTTGAGTACTATGAAAAGTGCTATATAAATTAAATGCATTATTATTAGTAGCATGTAGTCTGACAGTCATAAATTAAACCACATTACGACACACACACATCGTGTGTGTCTTCTTTTGCTCGCTGTCCATCATTATTTTTACAAATAGGAGTTGCAGCTACACTAATATTTAAAACGAAGGCGTAGTAGTGATGTAGAGCACGACATCCTGACAGTCAACAGAATGAACTTCCATCAGATTTTCCTCTGTTGGACCTTACAGAAGTGAATCGGTCCAAAGTCCAAACTGTCCAATATAATTCATTGAACAGTTTGTATTGCAATTCAGTTCATGTGACGTTATGTTTCCAAGTCTTGGTCCAAGTCAGTGTGAAGTTAAACTTTTCTTTCTTTCATCTGGACCAAGGGAGCCAACTACATGTCTGAAAGCAACCCAAGATAAACAAACACATTTTGTTTGGTGAGAATACATTTAAAGGCTGACAATGTAATTACAGGTAAGGCAGGTATTGGCAAAGGGAGAAGAAATATGTAAAATGATTGGGGTTTGTCATCCTTAGTGTATGTGAGAAGATAGTCCAGCAGGGCAACACAGCCCTTAACAAAGCCGGACAGTGTATTTGAGTTTCACTGAGTATGGACAGCTCCATCAATATTTAGCTGATCCACAACTTCAGCCGTTCTACAGATAAAAGCAAGTGGAGGGCAGAGTACAAGGAGACGCCACCTCTCCCAGTGATGCTAATTATCCCTGTTTGTGATCTGGCTAGCTCCCAGGCATTCTGATCGGATTTACTTGACAAAATAAATAAGTTATCATCATGAAAGTGTAATGCCACCTCCCTGACCTTTCCTCACACACCAGCCACGTTGGCAAAGGTAGAGGGAAGAAAGGAGTCCTACGCGAGATACTTGCTCACACCTCTCGATACAGGGGCAACCTGTTCCTCAGATTTGGCCCACTTAACAGAAAACATGTATTTAAGGTAAATATGCAAGATATGCTTTATATAACAGACTAGAACTTGGCTGGGAGCATTTAGGTACCACAGTATCGTGTGTGGGATGGAGCCCAATCTAACTTTCCTCCAATTATTCCATTTTTTACCACTGTGAGGCAGTGAAAACAAGCTATGTAAAACACTGGCATATTGTGTTGTTATTATTATCATGTTGACGTGCCAAACTAGCCAGCAAGTTGTGAAACAGTTGCTTGTTTACACTGCAGATGAGAGCAGATTCAGCGTTCGTTTGGCAGGAGAACATCCGTTGCCACAGAATCATGTGTCTCCATAACCGTGCACTTTATCACTGTGTGTATAGTTTTACGACATGTTCCAGAAAGCATTATTTTTGTACGAGAGCTGAACACTCTATGCCTTTAACAAGATGATTTGTTAGAAGAGAAGTCTATATTGTTCAATTCGGGGCAGCTTTTAATGTAAAATAACTTTAAACATGTTAAATTATTCTGGTTTTCACGACCAAGATGCTGCTAAATGCCCAAATTCATGTTCTTTTCCTGTTGGTTCTCTTTGCAATGCTTGGCTATGTAACCCTTCAGTTGATACATCTCTTCTATTTGTTAATAACATTGAATTAATAAGAGTAAATTAACTGTGAATCATTACAAATATGTAGTGTTTTTAGAAATAACAGCTCGTCAAAGTGAGAAAAAAATAAATCATGTATCGTAAAATGTTGATGCATCAAGATTAATGGATTAATTGTTTAATAATCGCATCGTAGCCCTCTGAATTGGGATTGCAATCGAATCGTGAGGTGCCGAGTGATTCCCACCCCGACTCACCCGGTCAAACTGGCACGACAATAGCAGTTAACAGCTGTGAAAACACATTGGTTCACACACACACACACACACACGCACACACACACACACACACACACACACACACACACACACACACACGCAAGGAACCAAAGGCTCTTTGCAGACACCCAGAAAGTCTAGAACATAGCAAAATAATAAGAAAAGAGAAAATTCAAGCCCTGACACGAACCCTGCCATTGCTCGTGTCAGAGGCTTTGACGGTAAGGACTGAGCCTCAGGAGGGTCCATCACATCACAAAGACACCAGCCTACACTTGCTCACGGAAATGCGCCGACTCATTATGACACATTTTGTGAAATAAACGAGTGGAAGGGCAAGCCTATGGGTGTGACAAGAGGAATTGTGCCGCTATAATAACACAAGTCAGTGCGTGAAACACCCTTTATGTTTACGAGCTAAAATGTTGGTTAAGATCGTTAAGGGGTCTTGAAAGTAGCCATATCGTTGCCACACAAATCTCAACATATGGCTTGAATACAAGACAGAACAAATGTTCTTCCACTGAGTCAGTAGAATTGGCGGAGCAGCTCTTCCTTGTGAGCAGAAACAACATTCAAGAGCCAGTTATTAAGTGGCTTCCACCCACCGACCGCCTGACTTGCATCAATTCTAACAAGCTCGGGATGAACAACAGTACGGTAAGGGAATGATGTGACATCGATATGACCCTCACGTAGTTGTTCACCTGCCTTAAAACAGTATTGCATGTATACACCCACGTAAACGTTGTTTAACTTTAACATACGCACGTAGCAACCAAGAGAAGAATCCCACTTGTTGAAGTAATAAGAGAGAGAACAACTTCATTATAAATGCAATGAGCTGGTACTCTACTCCATATACTGTGCATTGAGCACAGGCTCCTCCCACACCGTGAGGCCAGTCTATTTCTAAATCACTTTCCAACAAACACCCCATTCTCCTCCATTTAACCATTGTGGCTTATACATGGCATTACATTCGGTTTAGTTTGTGCAATTACTTCAATGTCAAATCTCTGTATCCAAAACAGTAGTAAAAAGCACCACAAGTCCTCATTTCCATAACATTTAGTCACATTTGCTGAACGTAATGCAGTGACCTATAATACCATCTGATGTCTCATATGTGGGGACCTGTTATACACTTAGCTAATACATATTGAGCATGCTAGCGTGACCATTTCCTGTTCGAGGCAGTGACGACACATTCAAGTTACTCAATTAAATATCGTCATGAACGGTCAGCGTTAGTTTCCTTATTAACGTCAGCTTCAAGTATGACTGTCAGCGCGCACACCACAAGTTTACAACGCAACTAGCAGTTTTGTTTCCACTTCATAAAATTCAACTCGCGCGTATTGACCTGTTTATGCATCGCCATGAAAGCTGAGGTCCTGAACGGGTGTCATGGACATCATACGTCTAACATCAGATCTAAAGTTGTTCAATCTAGTTTGAGTTAAACTAAATCAACTACTATATTCAATAGTCCAATATAATGGATAAGAAAAATGGCGTATAACATTTCACTACTACTATTACTACACACTTAGCAGATTCTCCCACCACCACCACCAAGTCCCATTTGATCTCATATTTTTGCTAATATATGATTAAATCATATTTAGAGCCTCCACTAATTACGGTTATGCACACTAAATGTGATTCATCTCGCTACTTTTGTTTAGTCAAATTCTAGTAATAGTGCTCGAGTTGCACAAACACTGCATGTGAATAGTCCATGTTGCTTTCATGTGAAACAGGTGTTTGAACTATTGAACTAATTCAAGATTATGAACGCGCTAGCTCTGCCGCACGAGCTACAGTAGCACACTGTCGGATGGGATAGTCAACAAACACAAGACTTCAGCAGGGGCAGGGGGACACTTGCCTCAGTGGCTGGGAGTGTGCAGTTTGCTTCAGCCACAGGACAGCCGATAGATGCCAGTTTTCCCCCTTCGCCGGCCTGTCTGTCACTCTCTTTCTCTCAGGCTCAGACGCTCGCTTTATTGTCTCTGACAGTTGAGAGCCGGTGGTTTGCCTCCACTCTCTGTCACCCCTCTGTCAGGCCCTGACCGATAAAGCCAGCGCCAATCTCCCTTCTTCAGCTCCGTTGGCTGTTCCTGGACGCCGTTCCACCACTAATTAGCTCTTCAGAGATTTCTCTTCATGGAAGTAGGGGGTTCTGGTGGTGGGGCGGTGGGGGCTTGCGGGGGTGGGGTGGGGTAAGGAGAGGGAGTCAGGAGGATGTATCCGGGGGAGCCTGTTTTTATTGGATACCGTTGGCTCCAATGAGTGCACCGATTCTTGCACCAACAGACCTATGTTAGTACAAAGAAGATAGATAGATATATAGACAGATGGATAGATAAATAGATAGATAGATAGATAGATAGATAGATAGATAGATAGATAGATAGATAGATAGATAGATAGATAGATAGATAGATAGATAGATAGATAGATAGATAGATAGATAGATAGAGGAATGGCATAACCTTCTAAATGTCTTAAGGCCTTGGTAAAATAGGTGGCAATGAGGTGCAGAGGTGTCTCACTAATGTCCTGCCTCTGCCGGGCCAACATGACCACTACAGGTCCTCAGGTGATTAACATGTTGGCAGGGGTTCCGACATGAAAAGACCCCTGTTTCTTTGTCTTCTAGTGTGTAAATATTGTGCTCGCGGAATATGAAAGTAGTGCAACTATAAGGTACAAAAACATAGGGAAAAAAGATCAAGAGTGGGTCTCACATCAAGGAGGACCCTGAGGATGTCTTTGTTGTCAACTTCAGAAGGGGGAAGAGAGGAGCAGAGGAGGAAACTGGCAGAAGGGGGAAAGATGCCAGAGAGAGCTCAAAGGATTCGGTCTGGGCAAGGTGATCGGTATTCCTCGGCAGTCTGCCTTCTGGCTCAGATCAGTGGGAGTAAGCTGGCAGCCAAGCCAGAGGGCATAACAGCACAAACACACCTTCAGCACTACACTGCTAGAGGCTTGGCTTCACAATCTGGAGGGGCGGGAGTTGGAGGGAGAGACAGAGGGAAGAGAAGGAGAAAATAAATACACCGTAATTATCTTCAAATCATCAACCACTGACATCCATTGTAAATATGTGCACATATCCCAGTAAAAGCATCACCTACTGTTGCTTCAGAACAGTAGGTGATTCAATGAGATCCAGAGCGTGGGTTTTGTGTGAGGAAGGTACTGAGGTCACCAGTCAGGCAGACTCATCCTCAGGCCAGCAATGTCGTTTCTACTCGCATCGTCACCTCCCTCTTGGATGACGTCCAAAAACCCTCCATGTGTGACGAGCGGGGAGACTGTACTCCTCTTCAAGGATTCCCCACCACCACGCTGGGACACAAGCCTGACACACTCCTTGCATTAGCCACCTACATGGCCCTTTCTGATGTTCTGTTACAGCTCCGACTAAAGGTCTAAACAGGTACCTGATGGGTGGGCAGGACTGGGCAGGGCACACCAATGAAGTGCTCACACACACGTTGTGACAGGTACCAGATGTCCTGGCAAAGGCCAGCTGTTTCCACGGACAACTACATCCCACACACACACACACACATGCAAACACACACATTGCGTTTGGCTGGTCCCAAGCACCGGTTGTGGTCTGACATGCAAGCGGCTATCGCACGTTTAGCTTCCGTGAAAAACAAATTGGAAAGTGGAATTATAGGTTTTGACCACCAGATGATGAAACATTTGAGTTGGTTTACATTTTTGGTTTTGTAATGTCGTAAATAACACCTTGACTAAAAACACAACAACAGGGCGCTCTGAGCTGACGCCATCACTTCGTCAGTTACGATCACTCTTAAACTCTTAAACACCTCCTCGTGTCCTCACATGAAGGAAATTTCAATCCACTTCATTTGTCCGCACGTTTTATTTGTTTTTTTTGTCATTTGAACTTCTAAAAATCCTTGATCATCCACACATGTCCCCAATAACTCATCTGCTCCTAATTCTGCCAGTAGCTTCCTCTGCTTATACTACCACTTTATATTTATATTTTATATATTTATTACAAACACAAATATTTTACTATTTCTGACACACACACTCACGTTCTCATGGAATCAGACCTTGAGTTTCTGTTGGAACTGCTGCAAAAGAAACGCATGTATTAAGAGATAGGAATACATTTTTGATGTGCTAAATCCAATACACCCTTAATGATGGATAATCTCCATGATTATTCTATATATTAGATAATGCAGTGTTATAACTGATCGATATGGCGCCAACGTGAACCTTCGGAAATATCCATGGAGATTCTTAAGAAAATCACTCCTCAAGGTTGCAGTGAAGTATCATCCCATGTTGCCTCAACCCAAATTGCCATTCTGCTTGTGCTTTTCCACCTCATGAACAGATCTTAACCGAGCTCTCTCTGGGTGGAAAAGGGAGAAGTCCATGCTCTTTTAACGGTTTTAAATGGAATCTTAATGCGTGTTTTTGCCTGCACTGGACAGACCTTGTATTTCCCCCGCTGACAAGGTCAACACACTCACATGGCCAGAGAAGGAATTAAATATATAACTGCGAGAAACAATTAGCGATGCATCAATAGTCGGATCAATAGTGATGTTGGTAATTATCACTTTTGGGATAGGGGAGATGGTCTTTCCTTATTGATGCTCTCTAATTCCCGGGTATAACCTCGGGGCCTGCAGAATAAATCAAAACACATCAAGGTAAACCACATTCCCAATTCCTTTATGACAGATGTGAATAAACATTGCCCCGTAACTTAAAATATTCAAACCAGAACTTTGCTTGCACAAACAAGGTGTTATGGTCATTATGAACTGTTTTATTTTTGACTCTGGCTTTGATTAGGTTTTTATATGTCAACATTGAGCGCTGATTTATACTGATTAAAGGTGGGGGAAGCGTGTTAAATGGATTCAGCAAATGCAATCTCTCAATTTAACAATTTTGTTTCAAATAAGCTGATATTTTAGGAAAAGGCTGGTATGTTTTATTTGAGAAAATAGAAAGCAATATCTCTGTTACATTAGCTAATATGCACTCTCCTTTTTGTGCTTCGATTTGCCTTATTTTTCAATGTGCTGCTGTTATTGAATCAAAAATTCTCATATCAAATCTTATTATCTTAAAGTTATTTGTCTGCATTTGAATCCATATTTATTTAATGCCTCATTGCTTTATGAGTTCCCGTTCAGGCATGATGTCAAATGAAATGTGACGCTTTATTAAATTCCAGGCAATTTCTTTTAGGCTGAATGAAAAAGCAGATGCCAAATTAACTCTGACCCAGCTACTTTCTTGAGCCAATTACAGTCTATCACATTAACCCCGATCACAGAAAGCATGACGCGGTATACGCTGCTCTACAGCAGAACAAAACGCTGCGCTCCCCGAGCATTTAAGCAATCACTTATGCTACATCTAATTAATAGTCTGTTTCACAGAACTGAGCTTCAATTAAAGTGAAGCCCTGAAAGGCTGGTAGGCCTTGAAAAGAATTTAAAAGTCTTGTTAAGTTATCCGTTTGGAAGCAAGGGATTCAAACAGATCCTGCAAGGCTCAAAAGACGACGAAGAAGAAAGAACTAGAAGGCGGAAGGGTTTGTGAATGTAAAGCTCTTCATTGTCACACATTATTTCTGTGTTTGTCTTTTGAGAATATGACACCACAACGTGATCAGTCAATGCATCAATATTCTGACTACAATGTAACCACTTCTATCAGGGCTACAGGTCATGGTTTTTATTAACTGATAAATTTGTCGATTAATCCATTAACTATTCGGTCAGTACAATGTCAGAAAATATTGAAAATGAGTCCCTGAACTCAAAGGTAAACATATTTACATCACATAAGAGAGCAGACGATTCTCAAATTTGAGAAGCTGGGAACAGAACATGTTGCTTTCAACTATAAATCAGAGATCATAATAATTGCAGATTAGTTTTCAGTTGATTGGTTTAGTGTACAGCTGCCCAATTTAAAACTAATTTGCTTTAAATTAGAAACATATGTCTACTCCATTGTATCATTAAGGAATACAAGCAGTACTCAAACTACTTGATGAGGTTTCATGCTGTGTTTCTCAGACCCACTTTTTAAAAAGGACAAACCAGTGAGCCCTAATCCACAATAAGCATTTTGTGAATGCTTAAGTGAAGCCTCCGGACCATTTTCACTGCTGTTCCACACCTCCAGAAATGATTCATCGTGTGGCTTAAATGCGCACTTCTAAATGATTTAAATGTTATAAAAGACGATAGGGAAAAAAATTCTGCAAACTTATTTGGCGATTCTAATAAAAAAAACAACATACTTTGGGAATACTATTATTAACTATTTGACTAAATGGACTGGACAAAAAATAGTGAAGTAATACATTTAGGATGAAACTATGACTCCCCTTCATTCAGCATTGCCTCTGTTGGTGTGTCTAGTCCTCCATACAGCTCTTTCTCCATTTGCCTTCCTCATTCCCCTTGTGTTGCTGCTGCAATCCCCGGCCATCAACCCCCCCAAGAGAGCCCTTGCTACCATTTATTTTCCGTTATACCAGAATAAGTTGTCTCAGGTTTACAGCTTTGGGCCTAATTTTAGTTTTGTCCTAGCTTACCTCTGAGCTCTCCCAAGAACCAGACTCTCTCCAGACACACAGGAGAACATTGTGAGCCTGTGCACCATCTGAGCCTGGGCCCCTCAGGCCCCTGCTGTATCAATAATGCAGACATGACCACACTGATTGGAGGAGACAACTGGTGTTTAGGAAGAGCGAACCCAAAAGAGAGATCTGTCTCCACACAAGTTAGAGCTCTCTCCGCTTGCCACTGATTTAGACGTACAACTGCTGGAATGATTGCTTGGTTTTGTGCAACAGCTTTGCCGCCATGGACGTGTATCGACATGCACGTGAACACACACACACACGCAGGCGCACACACACCTAAGTACATGCACACACTCAGTCGCCCAGGTGAGGGAAGGCACACACAATGCCCAGCCTTGTTGATGGGTCCATTGATTTTTGGAGGCCTCACTCCTTTTTCTTTTCCTTTTCTTTGATTATTAATTCACAGAAGCAAAAGAGAACAGCTCAGTGCTTTTAAATCTTAACTGCTCACCGAAGTACCAACTGTGGGGAAGATATGCCCTATGTGGGTATAGGTGTGTGTTTGATTGTCAATTAATTCCTTTTTGTTCATGTATTTATATATATTTACTATTGTAACACATACAGCATTAGTTATTCTTCAGGTTGGACATATTGCTCAATATAATCATATATACAGTGTATCATGCATTAATTAAGACACACCATTGATAAGATTAGCTCTATAGAATACATCGGCAGGAAAAACATGACTCCCTCCACAGTTTGAGTTTTCCCCGTTACTTAAGTCCAGCGTGATGATGAAATCAAAGTGTAAGTGCTGGGAAATAGACGCCGACCAACTGGACTCAGAGGAATTCAGATTTTCCACGAAAGCTTGAAGTTATAATTTATATATAGACATAATGTAAAAATAAATCCACAAGTAGAAGCCTGGTCATTTTCTGCTGATGTAGAAACAATTCTGCTTTTACAACTCCAGTGTCCAGTTGTTTTTTTTCATTTCCAAATTTATTCACTAGAGGGAGCAAGCTGTTCAGTCTCTCAAATAAAAGTGCACAAAATGCATAGTGGGTTATTAATATTCATTTATCTAATGGCAGTTTTTGTCTTGAGTCCAATACGGTACACCGAAAACAATGTCAAACTCTGAGAATTATGTAAAAGGTACTTTACTCCCGTTCTTTGCATTGCCGTGGAAACTTTCCTTGAGACAAATCGTTTGCGCAGAGAGACTGTGGCGCTTTGAAAACTTTTCATTTTGGATGGAGAACATTCACATATAGCGGGGGCCACTCAATGTTTGTGGCTCTCAAAGAGGATTTCGCAGAGGGAGCGCCGCAGTTCAATACTGCATGCTGGGTTCTTTTTGATCGCCTGACTTAGCAGTGTTTGTTTGTCCGATGTGGCGATGCACGCTGCTGATTAGCGGAGACGGATTAAAGAATCATAAAAAGACCTGTTAGAAGTGTCTTCTCTGAGGGACACATCCATTCATCTGCGGAAAAATTCATGATATATTTTTCCCTTTTTCGCTGCATAATTAGACGTATTGATGAATATTAACAATTAAGTCTTTAAATGTCTTATTTTATCCGACGCCAGATAAAGACTGCATGCGCTTCGTGAATCAAATCCTGAGACGATCCTTGCTGAGACATCTAACATTCACCCAGAAGGCTGTGCTTTGCTTGCTCCATGCTCGTTGCTCTGGGCCCCCAATGCCTCTCCCCTCCCACGCTTGCATCCCTCAACTAACACCCACCCTTCCACGCTTCCTTTTTTCCTTTTTGCTTGTTTGATATATTTCTTTCCACCCCACCACCGCCATATTCAAAGACTTATACAATATACATGCTCCATCTGGTCAAACTTGGTGAACTTAAATATACCTGTCAAGTGCAACTTAAAAAGTTTCCCTCGCAACCTCTACTAAGTCTCGCCCAATTCACCAAGGCTTTAATTAAAAAGCAGCCCCAGTTCCAGGATGTGCTTCTAAATGAGGGAGTTTGTGCTGGCAGACGAGGAGCCGGGGTCTTGCAGTGGGACCCGGCTTGTGGCTTTCATCACTTCCACTCCACGGCTCTGAAGTTCCGGAGAGGCATCTGTCTGACTTGAATTGGAAAGATAGAAAGATGCACAGGAGAAATTTAGACAGAGGATAAATTGAAGAAGCGAGACAGGAAGGAGGAGGGAGTGGGGGGGGACGAAGGAGAATATCATGTGGGGGCTGATACCCTCCTTTTGTTCTGACTGTGCAGAAGTAAAGTGAAATGTTAAAGGTAGGACTTCTCTTCTACATTAATGGAGGACTCAAGCACACACATTTAAATGAGTGCCGGGTAGTTTGGCATTTTGCGTTATCAGTGCTACTATTAAACAATTAAATCCTGTCACAGGTTTACCGTTAAGTCTTTGGATTAAACAATATAGAAACAAAAATCATCAGTTAAAGTCATTGGATGCAACTATTTCATGTTAGACACTGAGATGATCAGACACCTTGTGTTGAATTATATTAAAAGCATTTATACTGCATCCGTGGCCGTTTGTGCATTTCTACAAATGGCCACAATCTAATTGAAGACATCTAGTGTAAATATGGCCAATGAAGATGCATGATGTAAGGGCAATATTAGTTTGCGAGTCTGTTCACAAAAGTGTAAAAAGTCTATTGAAACCACCTTCTTTCCTGATCAGTGTTTTTCTCAGTAGAGCGCAAGGTCTGTAAAGATTTGTTCCCAAACTGCTGGAAATTTCTGAAAACCAAGCAACTGTGACACCTAGTGGTCATTTCCTTAAAACACAGTGTTGCAGGAAAAACATCAGAGCGTCAAGGAATCCACATCACCAGATAAAAAGAGGTAAGCCCATAAACGACTCTTTGAGAAAAAATAAACAGTCCCAAAGCAAAGTAACAGAAAAAACCCTGAGTCTCCCCAACAAAGTACAAGAGCAGAAGTACGAGAAGTAAAATAAAACGTATGTTCTCAATTGTTCCATTCAAAACCCAAAATGTTGACGGAAAGTTTATAACTGATGAGAAAAGCTGAAGTGATGTAACCTCACACATCTAATGTTTGGACTAAAACAGCAACAAGAGGTTCGGGACGTCCTCCAAGGGGCCGCACGATAGATCTTAAAGCTTCAGAGATGACGGTAAAGAGGAAAAAGCTCATGTCTTTCACATACGATCTTCTTATAATTTGCTTCTTTTTTCATTTTTTTACCAGATTGTTTTTCTTCTAGTAATCTATTGAACTTTAAAGTAAATCCAAATGACAATCTGAAAGATTTCATTTTGGTTTTAGAGGATCAAAAGCCCTAAAAGGTCGAGGACCACTGACCATGATAATTATGACGTAATGTTTAAAGCGTCACGACTTCTGTAAATCTCCAATTTGTTTCCTTGCTGTTTATAGGAACTCTCTTTTTCCATATTAGAAATCAAAAGGCCCGAACATCATCCAGAGCCTGACGTTTCTAGGCTGAGAGCCAAACCCCACTGAACCCTGGGAAAGGTTAGACATTTCTCACGCACGCCTCGAACGGGTCTCCATGCTGCTTTTTGCGTCATGTTATGCACTCCGGTTATAAAAAAAACAAAAACACAATACAAGGACATTTCCAAAAGCTATATCTCGTTGTTGTGTGATATAATGAGTTCAAGGTACAAGTGGATGTGACGGGATTATTCAAAGTTACTGCGACTGCCACGACATCTTTAATAAACATGACGACGGACATGATTATAAATATACCTTGCACATTTTCATCCTTTAACACGCAGACAACTGGTTCTTGTGCCAGCTGAATGATTGCGTGTCTGTCTCCTCGGTAGTGTCATCACACGTCAGCTGTTGGTCTCTGACGATGAGCATCAAAGGAAGGGTTCAAATGTCAGATACCTCAGACAGTCACAGAGACATATGCCATAATATTGTTTACTAGCAACCAATGGGGGACGTTTGGTTGCTTCAATGTGGTTTTAGGTGGAACACAAACACAAATGTCCAGCTGCTAGGATTTGACTACGTCTTCTCAAAGAAGGCTTATTGGCACATTACAAATGTGTTTCAGATGGCAAAGTTTACCCTGCAATGAATTATCCACTTTTCTTTTTAGCTCTTTTGATGTAACATTGACTCCACAGACATAGATAACCAGCTTCATGCTACTCAATAATGTTAATGTTCACATTGTAGAGCTAATAAATCATCAACTCTGAATAAAAGCAAATACTATTTGATTAAAAAAGTTATTCAACATCTGTAAAGAACAAAACAAACGAATTGTCACAAAATGTAATATTTGCATTGTCAGAGAAGGTCAAAAAAGGTCAAACTTTTTTATGGCTTACTTTTTTTTACAACATGTGTTGCAGAGTCATCTCTGAAATCCAGAAAGCAGAATGTTTTATATTTGGATTGTTTTTCTTTTCCAGCCTCATGAAGTGCTGCCATGTGTGCAGGGCACTATTGAAGTGGTCACATGTTTGTGATTATGCACAACAGAAGCAATCGCAGACGCATCAAGGCGTGAAGGGTTTAGTTCTATGGCCATTTTGTTATCATGAATTTAAAAAAGCAAAAATTGTGGGGAAACAAAACAGCAAATGTCTGTGAAAAAGGCTTAATAATAATAAATGTTCTCCAAAGATGATCAGAGAGGCATGCTGGGATAGATGTGATGGCTGACATTTCTCAGACCAAATGCTAGTTTATCTGCTCTGTTCAACTTATGTCGGTAACACTGCAGTCTGTTTTTTATTTTCATAAGCTCCAAGACTCAGCGCATGCGTAACAAATCATAACTAGTCACTAGACTCACTGGACTGACTGGGCAGTGTGCGTTCTTTCAGTTTGTGCCGCAAAGTTTTGTTTTCAAGACTTAAGTTTTGTTTTGTTTTCCTCCCCCGACATGTATTTTACTGTCCACCCCTTGTTCCTCGTTAGCAGTTTTAAAGTTTATAGTTTTGTATTGGGAGGTTTAGTTGATCAAGTACATAATTTGAACCAAAGTGTAGCTGAGGGATTACTTTGGAGGCAAAAGTGTCCCAGTTGCTTTTTAAAATTGTTGGTGGCTTTATTAGGTTAGAGTTAGGGTTCGTATAATATCACTTTTAATAGGTGTGCTTCTGGGAAATGATTGCTCGGCTCATATGCTGTTGATTTATCACGGCCAAGATTCCTAATTACTATAATTTGTAATTTTTGGGCTTGGACAGGATGTAAAATCTTTTGCATGCACGAGATTGTCTGTGCGTGAATGTTTACGATTCAGACTAAAAAGCAAGCTCTATATTATTGTATTAATATGAAACCCAAACAGTGTTTGAGGTAACCTGTAACCTCTCCGTGTCATAGTGAGATACTTCCACAATTTCTGTGCAGAGTGGATGCCATAAAGAGAACAGCCCTTCCTGCCCTTGTAAAGAGAGACGGCATTTTAACCAGATCAAAACCGGCTCTGATCTCATCTGGGTCTCCCATCTCCTGAAAAATATGTCTCCGTGCTGTAAACACACACCAGTGGCCCACCGCGACACCTACACACACTCGCACGCCGTATTTCAACGGTTGCACTGGACCGCGTGGAAATCAGAAGACATGGGAAAGAAAGAAATGACATGGTTCAAGCAGCCTCTGATGCCGTAGTCTACACAAGCCGAGTAAGGGAAGCCAAACATAGCTACACAACCACACACACACACACAATGTTTTCAGAGTGTAATTAAATCATCCCATGCTCAGCCCATGGGATCTCCTTTGAGGCTTTCGAGGCCCACACTGACAGTCCCTGCAGGTCACGGGGGTGGCTGTTTTCCTTGGACATGTTTTAGGCTGTATGTGTTCTCTCTGAGAACTGGGTAAAAAAAAAAGACACAAAGTTTTGGTGTCTCTGTATTTTGGACATCAGAACAAATTTCCAGCACAGTCTCATCTGAGGCCCGCACTTTAACACTACAGGCAACCCAGCGTGGATTGAAGAGGCTCTCTGTGGGTGGCCCCGCATCTACAATATGCTCTGGGGTCATCTCAGGTCTTCTCACGTTTTGTCTCTCTTTGTTTTAAGAAGGAACTCACAACGGCAATGTTCGTATAGGACACAGTGAGGTTTGGGATTTTTAATGTGTTCACATCGCACTCCTTGAGAGTGTCACGCGGATGCTCGGGAGCAGGAGGGCGTAGCAGGGAGGGTATTCCTGTTTATGATCGTCTGAGATAAGCACAAGGTCAAAAGGTTAAGGCCAGTACAACATATAGGAAGAATTGCACCGCAATAAAACAATAAACAAGTCATAGATGTGAAAGAAATACTGTTTTGGTCTTTTTATATTGACTTTACTGCAACAGTAGTTGCTCCTCTTTGCTTCAGTGTTGTTGTAATTCATATTCCAGCCACCTGCAGCAGGCATGAGCACAATGCTTCTGAACGACAGTCCATTCTCTGAGAAAAGAACATCATTTTCACCATATTGCATTTATTATGAGTTGTGTTGACACGACAAGTTGAAAATCAACACGTTGTTTTTCATCAATAGGGTCCATATTAGCAGATTAAAACACATTATAAATATGTTTAAACAGCATTACAGCCATGTAAAGTGATACAAAAATAGACGTCACAATGTCTCAAGCAGAGGGGTTGTAATGTTGCATGTTACTTGAGTTATGTTAGTCACAATCACACAGATTCTTAGACGTAATCACAGCTGTTTGAGGTTAAAGCATTGAGGTTATTCACAAAAAGTAAAGATCGTTACATGAACAAGTTCTGTTGCAATTCTGTTGTGAGAAATCGTCTGAAAATGGACTTGAAGAGCAGTGAACCTCCTGCTGATGCAGAGCTTCAAGTCCATCCTCAGGTTAGACGTATTGATGACTAGCCCATTTGAGCAGAGAGCCGGCAGGCTCAGGTCATTAGCCTCGCTGCCGCGTACGACACCAGATGGAGGTGGAGGTTTGGCTGTAGGCTGTGCTGTGATCCGAGACTTCTAAACATGTAATCCACTCTCCTCTGAGGCTCCCTAACCACAGGAAGTCGTGCATGCTGCTCCACTGATCTCATGGCCTCAGTGCACCATAACATGCCTCACCAATAAATAAATATGTGACTTCATGTTTCATATGGCAACAAAGGTTTGGTGAAATGACTTCTAAAGCATTGGCCTCGTGTTGTTTGTGATGTCTGTGTTGCTGGTTCGATGGGAAAGAGGGGAGTCGGTGTATGGATCTTTTGATGTTGTTAGTACAACAAGAATAGATGTAATCCAATTGTCTTCAACGGTACTATGCAACATGAGAGATTTATGAGCTTAAGAGTATCTTTGAGGACTATGATCTCGATTGTAAACCAGATTTATGGGACGCTAATTAGCTAATTAGCTTCCAAGGGCAGTTATTACTGCATGCGGCTGCTTTGCAGGTACTCTTGATGTAATGATTAGATTGTTGTGATAGGATTGTTTCAATATACTCTGTGTGTGTGTGTGTGTGTGTGTGTGTGTGTGTGTGTTAATCCAACTGCCGACTTGTCATGATGTTTAAATCCTTCCAGAAAAGGTTAAAAAAAAAAAAGGTTTTACTGTAAATGATGATACAGAACAAAGGGAACAATTATGGCATGGTAAACAAAACAAATGTCATATACTGATATGAAAAGGGATCAATGTATTAAACACTGGCATATCTTGTTTATTATTATAACTCAATGACTAACATGTAAAGACAAAATCAATCGTCGGTCTGATTTTAATGATGCATTTCAAGTTTAAGGTCATGTGGTGAACCTTGCTGCAAGATGAAAGGTGTTTTGGGAATAAAACAAAGTTCAAGAATGACAAGAATCTGAAATGTGTATTACTGAACATTGAAAAATTAAAAAAAAAATATTTGACTGTTTCCGCAATACCAGATGTTTGTTTTATTTTGTATTTTAAGACAAGAAAAATGTAGTTTTAGCGCTCACCAACTATCAATTCTTAAGGATAGGATATATACAAATGTTGTTGTGGCAGCAACAATCAAAGTTAGATATAAGACATTTAATAAAATGAAATAATAAAAGTGCGAAAAAATGCAAAGTATATGAAGTGTGTAAATAAATATAGTATATAAGAGGTGCTAGGGTCATTGATGTTGATGATTCAATTGATGGAGGATCTGGCCAGGGCTGATATATTATACAGTCCTACTGCAGTGGGCAGGAATGTTCTCCTGTATCACTTAAATACAATAAAAACCTTTTCCACAAAATAATACATTTAATATTGTTATTCAAGAAACTAACATTGGAGATTTGTATGTTTGAGGAGATTAAGTTTCCGACTTGGTGCAGACTCTATGTAGATGCTAAATCCACTGTCGCTGTGACGAATGGAGTGTTTTTTTGACTTCAGGCTTGTGTTGGCACAGCCATGTGTACCATTAACAGACAGTTTTGATGATCTTTCCACTTCTGATAATCACAGCAGCCCTGTAGTTTGGAAGAACTCTTAGAGTAAACAAGCACAGGAAATGATGATGATGATGATGATGATGAAGTCTAAACATGCGACTAGTTCTCTGAAAGCCATATTTCTGACGTTAGCAATGTGTATGCCCTTTGTAAGTCATTTGACTGTTGACACATTGGCTGCATCCTGGTGATAATATTACTGGATGAATTGTTTATTTTTTAGGATTTTCCTCACCAAATTCCCATAAATGCTAATAAATCAGTGAAACCTTCAAACAGCCGAGTGGAATCCAGTCGTTATATGCTTACATGGTCATCTCTCTCTGGACAGCTTTAAAAAAAATATGTTTTCTCTCAAAATATTGTGTTTCGCACATAACAACCAGGGTTGTCACCAATGCTGGTTGTGAGTTTCATGACCAGGAGTTCAAGGCCCCTTCACAACGCGACCTTCAGGACGCACTGGATGGGAGTCAGTCCCTGCAAGTCTGAAGCCATGACCTTCTGCCAGAAAACGGTGGATCAGCCTCTGGGTTGGAGAGTGAGTCACTGTCCCAAGCGGGGGAGGTCAAGTATCTCATGGCGAGGGTAAAAATGGAGCATGGGATAAACATGCGCTTCGGCGTGGCGTTAGCAGTGCTGCTGGCTAAGTTCCAACTCTCACCTATATTCATGAGCTTTGGGAAGTGACCGAAAGAATGAGATTGCACATACAAGCGGCTCCGGAATGAGCTTCCTTCGTATGGGGGCTGGGCTCAGCCTTGGAGATATGGGTGAGGAGCTCAGACATCCGGAGGGAGCTCAGAGTAGAGCCGCTGCTCTTGGGGCCAGCTGAGGTGGTTTTGAGGGATCTGATCAGGATGCCTCCTGCACGCCGGAGAGATTACATATCTCGTCTGGCCTAGGAACGCCTCGGGGTTTCCCCAGGAGGAGCTGGGAAGCGTTGCTGAGGAGAGAGACGTCAGGAACACTCTCACGAGCTTGCTGCCCTCGTGACCCGGCCCCCGATAAGCAAAAGCTAATAAATGGATGGACATCAGACATAAATTGTGTCCCATCATCGGTCTTTTTCAACCCAGGGACCTTTGTGAAACCACATAAAGAACTTTGCCTTATAAAAGCAGGGAGTTTGCAGTTAATGGTGACTCCAAACATACAGTAAATCACTGGGTAGCCCTGCCCCGGCCTGCCTGGCACTGCCCGTTTCCTCAGCTTTGATCATCGAGCACAGGAAACACCAGCCAATGTGGGAGGCTTGGTTGGTATTACTCAGTCCACACTGAGACTGATTGCATGAGCGGCACGTGAAGAAGAAGGAAACCATTGTGATACAGGGCATGAAACCAGTAGACACTAAAGGGCGGGGTATAGAAAACACAATATTATTATTATAACTCTGAGAAATTGTCCATTATTTTACAGTGATCAACATCTTATTAAAGGTTTATGACATTTTCTGGCACTAATGATTAAATCAAAAATCATTTAATCACGCTGACATCAATCCTAATCATAAGCTGTTATAATGTCTGCAACGAAGACAGGGTTGCCAGATTCACAGTAAACAAGAGCATGTGAGTGTCTTTCAGCGGATTGTTTTGGTTTGGGTTCACTCACATCAATTTCATCTCCATTCAGTGCAGGCATTGGTTTTCAAAGGAAAAACTTGGCTAGCTGGTGAATATAATAAAGCACAATAAAGAGGTCAAACTGTCAATATATATATTACCCTTAAGTAGTTGAGTAAAGCCAAAGCAGAGCCACCGCTAAATATTAGGACTTCTTGGACTGAAATTCATTGGATGGACACAATTCCCCAAAAATGCTATTGTACTCTCTATTTGCTGGGAATTTTTTTCATGGATTTTTCATTTTATTTTCATAGATTTGTGAAACTTGATGCTTTGCAGGCCATTAGGGCTTTCATTCAAATGTGAGCTCACAACCTGGCAATGCAAAGGTTTTTATGTATGCATTGTAAACACTTATAAATGATTAAATAATCCTTAACTTAGTCAACAGAGAGGTAATTAAACAGTTGTGGATGCCATATTGTAAAGTATTACCTGCTGAAGCAGATAAATAAACAATTATCTCGGATTTTCCTATTAGCTGCCGCACATTAAAATGATATTTTCAGGGTTGAGTTTCAGTTTGAAAACAAGCTTCCTGTTTTAATTGTCTACACAGGTGGGCCTCTAAGTACGCTTTGACCCTCAGGGCTGAATGAGGGTCCCATTATACAAGTCAGAGGTCAGCTTAGTGCTTGAGGCGAGTTGATCTGAGCGGTGTTTAGATATGCATATCCCATGAATCACAGCAATCACAGCTAATCAGTGTGAGTATGCGTGGATTTTGACATGTGAGGCCTCAGAGGTGTTAGTGTTTCTATAGATTTTGTCTTAAACCGTGAGGTATTAAAACAATGAAATGGTAAAAACAAAACACCATTCATCTAAACACAAGCCTTTATTCATTATCAATAGAACGAAAAACAATATTGTAATGTTCACCGCACACACAGAGATCACAAACACACAAATAGGCATTCAAGGCACATCTCATATGATATCTCAGCCGCTCATCGGAGACATAATCAGTGCCAGATGGTGTCAGCCTCCCCTCTAACCTTTGACAGCCCCTTTCTCATGAGCACAAGAAGGAGCGATAAGGTCCGGGGAGCTGCTCCGCTGGAGGAGGAAAACTCAGAAGGAGGTCATACAGTATGAGGAGCCAGATGAGGCCAGGAAATCCCTGTGGTCTGTTAATCAACACAGAGGAAAAACAAAATAAAAAAGGAGAGGCGATGTATCATGCGCGAAGGCTTCATGAGATAACCGCAGTCTGCAACACTGCAGCTCTTTGACAGCGTGATGATATGAGATGTCAATAAACATCTCGAAACACTGATTATCTTCAGTCTGTGTATTCATTTTTGGGGTTTTCCCTTCAGGAATATGGGTCATCTGTGCTTTGGCTTTAATGGAATATGCTGACATTATTTTCTATCTTTCTTAGTGTTACCAAATACCATGAAAATGCTGTATATTAATGTTTTTTGATTTGGCACTCAAGCCTGTTGGTTCCTGATAGAGATATACATCTTTAAAAACAGGCCACAAATAGCTATACCTCAATAAAAGAGAGAAAAAAAGAAATGCACAGTAATTTCCTAAAAATGCTGGAAACTGTAGTTTTTAGCAAACATGACTCAAACAGTGGTACGTAATGCATTTAAGGACTTGGAGACCACTGTTGTGTGTCGTGTGAAACCAAAAGTAAAAGTTGACTGTGGCTCATTGATCAACAAAGAAGCTCTAATGTGCACAGTGGCTTTACAGGATCAGTTGTTTAGTTTAAAATATTTTTCAATGATTAGAAGAATATCATATATTTCTATCCTTATCTTTAAAAAATCTAAAATCTTTAAAGATTAAATGTGAAAAAAGCAAATTGTAAATTTCTTTTTAAATCAATTGGCTCAGAAACACACAGTCCGGCTGCGAGTGTGTCTTAATACCGTGACAGGTGCAAGGCATACAACAAGTGTGTGTATGTGCACCTGTTGTAGTGTTTAGAATAGACCTCTGCTTCTTGTTATTACCTCATTATAACACAAAAATAGAAATTTGATTATCCTTGTGTCTGGCGGGACTACAGCGGTACTATTTCTGGTCTTGTCTTCATGTGGAGGGTGTGTGAGTAAAACATATCGCCACAGCAGTCTGCTTCAGAGATTAAGTAATCTGGAATATCATTTTAACATTTGAGGTAAAAAAAAAAAAAAAAGTTCTCTGTGATGCCCCATTACCTACAATTTACTCTCAAATGTGAAAATGTTAAAACACAAACTCCACTTCATTAGCTTTCATGAATCTTAAGTATTCATATTTAGAGAGACATTGTGTTCAGTAGTTTAATAAGGAAGTCTTTCTAAAGCAAAACAAGCGGGCCGAATGGCTGACATCAAAGCAAAAAACAACACTGCAAGCAATCAAGGGAAATAAGTGGAGGGATTAAGTGTTCTGGAGGCAGGAAAAGGGGGGGTCAGGCAGGACATTGGTCCAATTAAAATAGCAACTGGATATGATGGACAGTTGGGAACAGACTGGGAGGAAAGCCTGCAGATGGTTGACAGTAAAGATTCAGCCATTTTCACGGTTAATCGTTTTGTTTTCTGACAAACTCTTTTCCTAAAAACACTGCGGAGGGATGCAGTTATCCTATGAAAAACATTCAGGATAGTTGTCTGATAACAGATCTTTATCAGGTAACAAGCTCGAACAGAGCAACATCTGGAAGTTCATCAAGGAAGCCCCATCCGTCTCTCTTGACGGAGGTTTGTTATCGTCAGTTTTTTGGCCACTGGGTTTTCACAGCTGTGTTTGCGAGTAGCATGCCACGTCTAAATTGTCCACAGATGTTTTTTTCAAACGTAACCTACCTGAAGTGGAGACTGCAAAGTGTGGATCACGGCTTGAGCGGCAGTTTCAGATGTGGGGATGGCTAGGTTTTTTAAAAAAAAAGAGAATGAAAAACACAGAAACGGCTTAAAACCCGTCCTGTTTGTAGGTCAGACCGACATGGAGTTATAATTATGCTCCAGACATTTTGAGTATGCACTCATGGGCTTTCTGATAGAGGAAAGCAAAGTACGATGGGTTCAGGCGCTTGTGTTTATCAGCACGTTTAGGGTCTGTTCGACAAGAGCCAGACTGTACGCAGGAATGTGTCTCGGCTGTAAGTGCCGCGTCAAAGACGCCACTATCAGTTACTGTGTCACACTGGATCTGTATATTATTGCAGCAACTTGGAAAAATGAGTAGCAATGGCTCATTTTTACAGAACAGATCTCGCTCGGTCGAAATGGTTTCATAATCCTCTCACATGAGAGCCTTCTTACTTTGCAGTCGCTTGTGTATTTTATAGTTTCATTTTAATGCACTGTTTTCTTCCCAAATTGCAACATAATTATTTGTTCAGTTATCAGATCTTTGGGTGATTCCTGTAAAGTGTGTCATCATTAAAACCTCATTCGCATTCAAGGTCACATATTACGCTCATTGTCAGGTTCATGCAGGTTTCTACGTGAATATGTTTACAAAATAGATATATTTAATTTATTTTTTTTTCCTAATACTGTGCATACACTTTGTTTTAGTGCCTGTCTGCTTGGACTAATAGTCAGCTAAGAGGTACAACAAAGGACCCAAGGACATAGGATTCTGTTTTTGTATACGGTAGCATGCACTGCAACCACTTAGACACCAAGGCACTCCGTTACTGTTATATTTCCTCCATAAGCTCATATTTGCCTGTATCTTTCATTTCCTGAAATAAATAATAGGCTGATATTAAAAAGCTTGCCTCGTGTGTGTGCATGATGTGTACAGTTCCCTCCTATCCCTTGAGAAATAATGCTTCCCCAAAAGCTTTGGTGTTTTTCAAACACCATGTAAAACTATTTTTCAATTTGCCAAAAACTGTTTGGTGGGAATGCGATGCTTCTGGGATCACATTTTTTTTGTATCAATGATTAAACATTTCTGCAAAATGACAGCGTTACCTTGAGACAGCTGGTGATAACAGAATAAAAAAAGGTGGGGCAAATACAAAATGGTTGTTGTTTTGTGTGCGCTGTATAACTGTGGGCTGTAAGTTCCTGCTATCATGAACGTTTATAAGAGCTTTATGATCCGTTACTTTAGATCAGTAAAGATCCAAAGGCCTTCAGCCACATCCAATCACAATGCTCCTGGACATTGCTGTCTCCTACGAATAATGTTATTGAAGCGCCAAAGAGACTGCAGAGAATCTGGATGGTTTCCAACATTACTACAGTAACAACAGAACTTCAGGTTTTTTTTTTATTAACTAATGAATGTATTATATGTAAGCAACCTCCAGGCACAGCCATTGCAAACTTGTATTTGTCCTCTTTGGCACACGTTTCATGCAATAAAAAAGCATATTAGGGAAATTGTAGGAAAAAAGCCGGGGAAAGAATCATCGAATCAACTTTCACTATTTCAGAAATTAAAGTTGTAAATTTACCATAAAACAAAAGGTAAGAAAGAGGACAAAAGAAAACATGTATATGTATCTTTGAGGACTTTTGCCTCTCACAGAGGCCTCCCTTACCAAATTAATTACCACTGTTTTGGACCAACAAAATTGAAATGGCGAAAGAGTTCATGCTAATGCTTGCCAGTGACATCTACTCAACGCAAGGCAGAGCAGAATTCGTCTTTTGCGTTTTGCAAAACAAATAAGGAATAAACAGGCATCGCATTATTACAATCTGTGTTAATCTCCTACAAATGTTTGTTGTATTCGACACGAAACTGGCAATCACGCTCGACCATTTATGCTCAGCCTCACCTCCTCCCCGATTCCAGTTGGCAGCGCTGATGCCGGTAAGACTGAGTCATCCTTTGTAAGTGGTTGGGAACTGTGAGGCGCTGTCTGGTTGGAATGCAGTTCTGAGATATGAAGCAAGAAAGATTTAAGTGCAAAATACACTTGATGCACTACTGCGGTAGGGAATCCAAGGAAATAACTCATAGTAGCAGTAATTCAAGTTCAAGTTCTGTGTTAAATATCATGCTGCTGATGTCTAGTTTGTGCTTTATGGATACGCTCTGTGATGCCAATGAAAACACCTGATGTACTGCTTTACTTGAAGTCAGCATAGTGTCTTGCACCTGGAGCGAGATGTAAGTTTTACTCATGCAGCCACTGTGCATTACTTAAAACTGACCTTTTGTTGTAGCTCAAGAGATGAGAAAAGAGAGGGAAAACTAACTTCAGCCGACAATTGTGAATGCGCTCATGCTTTAATTGTTATGAGGAAAACACTTTGTCAAAGATAATGAACTGAGGGGCTAGCCTAGAAGTAGTTGTTTCTTTGGACTTATCATAGTTGAGTTGCATAAAAAGATAACTTCCACTTGCTTTCCATTAGCCACACACGTTTAGATAACTCAAGGCCAAAGTAAAGAAAGTTGCAGGAACTTTACAACAGCCAAATCCTGGAGAACACCGACTTCTCCGCGGGCTCTTTTCATCAGATATCGTCATCAATGCTTTGACAAATCATCCCTCCCCCTAATTAAGATAGTCTGTTCATGTTATATTGATTAATTTCTGATGAAGTCGAGTGCTGGCACTAATCAGGCTATTATGAACATTCCTCCATCAAGAATCACATTTGTTCTTTTTCTCTCATGCTGTAACTTTTTTGTTTGTGCGGAGCATATGTCCCAAATTAATAAAGCCAGGCAGTATACTGAACCCTCTTAACTCTGTCACTGCTTGTCACAGTAGAATTAGCCTCAAACTTATTCTCTCTCTCTCTCTCTCTCTCTCTCTCTCTCTCTCTCTCTCTCTCTCTCTCTCTCTCTCTCTCTCTCTCCCTCTCTGTTCTTTCTGTTTTCGCGCAAGTGTCCCAGTTAAGAAATTGCTTACATCCCACTCAGTCTGGGGCTGGATTGAAATTTCCCATAGGGTATGTACCAATATGCAGAGAGCACACTTCGACAGATGCCATCAGAGAACAAGCATATGAATTACCAGGCAGCCTGCCATCTTTGAGTTCAGACAGAATGGCATTAATACCTGATTACGATCCAAACAACAACACAACAACAACATGAAAGCCAAAGCTACTGGGAGCAGGTAAAGGTTTCATCATTTATATATTAATGGATTTACTAACAAAGACTCTACTACCCCCTCAAAAGTTAAAATGTCATGGAAGCTGCCAACAATCCAGGGACTTTGGAAAAATAAGGGGTGGGGTGGGTGAGTGTGTGTGTGTGTGTGTGTGTGGGGGGGGGGGGGGGGGGGTAAGATATCAGATGCCGTCAGCAAATCACGTTCCAATAAATTAAATATTCGCCACTGCTGACCATAACTAATTCAGAAGCCATGATAAATTCATGACTACAATTAAAGAAAACACGATCGCTTAAATTTTAAATGGCTGTAAATATTGGCATTACCCAATTAAGTCACATTTGGCTGTAGGAAAAGTACCTGCAAATGAAGCATAAAGCCTGAACCTATACATTCTAGGAGGAAGCGTGGAAGTTTCATTCAAAGTTTTAGTTTGAATTGGAAAGTTACATTTATGCCTTTAAAACACAACATACATAGACTTTAGTAAATATTTGTAGTTTACAAAATGTTTCCTAACATTTTTTAACTGAACTTGAAGTGTAATGGCAAAGTAATCAAATAATTTAAACCGGTTCATTTAATAATGTTTGTATGGTTTATACTAGGCCGATGTTATTCTTGCATTACAATATAAAGTTAAAAAAGGACAGCATCGATGGTTTGTTTAAATTACACGATCCTTCCCCGACGTTGAGTCGCTTCTAACCAGGAAAACTCACATATTTAGTTTGGATGACTTGGTCAAAAGATAAGCAGTGTGTCACATAAGGTGTGGCTTCATGTCAACAGTGAACATTTGAAAGTAAAAAACATCTCAGCAGGTAAAAAAATAGAGGATTAGAAACACATGTCGTCTCAGAGGATATTGAGTGGACGCCCTTTGACACTGAAGGTCTCAGGGAAACATATATACATATATATATATATATATATATATATATATATATATATATATATATATATATATATATACTTTGATGAACTGTAAATGATATGATACGCTCTTCACGTGAATAAAAGTCAGCATGGGTTACTATAATTATAATTCTGTAAAATATATGTACTTGGGAGCCAAATTTTATGACAAGTTGGGTTGAGAATGAAAATTGTGTGAAAGGTGATTGTGATTGTATCTGGTCTGAATTAGACATCTTGACATTAAACATATTGAAGTTTGTCTACAAAATCGACTTATCGCATCAGGCAATTACATGAATTGATTTGTTTAACGTACTAAGTGGAAAATTGAGCGCTTTCAACAAATACGGACCGAATTCGGCCTGGCAGGAGCGAGAGCATATGCTTTTTTTAATTGAGTGGTTTTCCCCTTTAAGCAGTTGCTGTGTCAGCTCTTTGTCAGTGGGAAAGACGAATCGGGATGTCCTTGATAGCCCTCTTCCTGCTCTCAGCACGCATCATGATAAACGGTCCATTTTGGAAGCCATAATGGACACTGATGCAGGAGCACTCTTCCCCCTGAACATTGAACGGTCTTCTTCTCTCTTTCAGACATTCAGTCATCTCACAGTGCGCCCGCCTGCGTGTGTTGTTTGTTTTGCTTTTGCATGCAAGGAAAACGAATTAATTGGCTTTTCTCGGATGTTCATATTTTGTCATTTAGACGTTTGGTAATTGAAGATAAATCTCCTCTAGACTGAACCACTTTACCCCAACATTTCAATTTAGCACCAAGTGATTATCCCCATTTTACAGCTCACATAAAGCTTAATTACAACACGACACGGGAAGTTCACGTTTAGCAAGAGTACGAAAGTGTGATGTGGTCCGGCCACCCACGCAGCGGTGAGTCTGTAAAAGTAAAGGCAGTCTTATAGATAGCTCCCACTTCCCGTCTCAGTTTCCCCCCTTCTAAAATGAGGCAACATCACAACACGGACACTGACTCCCCCATGCTTTCCTTCCTCCCATCTCATCTCGGCTGCCTCTCGTTTGAGGAAACAGTTGCATGTAAAGTATACGAGACATCATGGGAGTCAGAGAGGGATCGAACGAGAAGGTAGGAAGGATTTAAGTAAAGGGCAGATTGGAGGGGCGTTGGGATCCCAGATGCCCTTGGTCCTGTGAGTGTGTGTGTGCGTGTGTACGTGTGTGTGTGTGTGTGTGTGTGTGTGTGTGTGTGTGTGTGTGTGTGTGTGTGTGTGTGTGTGTGCTGCTGTGCTTGGGAGATGACTGTCAGCAGGCGGTGCCTCTGAGAGAGAGGAGAAAGGGGAGTGTGTGTGTGAGGGGGTTGGGGGTTGGGGAGGGGGGGTGGAGATTTACTATCCCACCCAGTCAAAGTGTCTCACACACAAACACACGCAGAGATACACATAACCTCACACACACACACACACACAAACACACGCACACACACAGACGTACTGCAAACTCTCCACAGGAAACTCTGAGCCATAATGCGAAGGCACCTCAGAGCAGACGGGTGCGTTGCTCAAACCAAGTGGGATACGGTGCGGCTTTGATAGTGCGTTAATTACTCATGTGATGTGATACAGATGTCTGGGGGCTTCAGCCGAAAGTTTGCCTGACGGTTTCCAAGGGGGCCAGGCAGACATTTTAGAAGCGGTAGGTGAAAACCAAATGTATTTATTATTTATGGATGGATCAGTTTGCGTGCTGTCACAGATCCCAGCAGTGTCGTGCTGATGCTAAACTGTGATGCTACTTGAAGGGCTGGCTGCTAAATTGTTCTTTGTGTACTTGGTGACAGCTGGGACTTTGAACAGGAAGAACTCTGGGCTATAAGAGTTGCCTGTGCTGGTGACATGATGAAAAGGGCTTCACTATCGATCTGACAGTTTGAAACTTTAGCTGCTCTTCACCAAGAGTTTTGTGGAGTGAATTACTCTGATTTTGTCCAGAAAGTTTGCATTTTGCTCTTTGTGACGGCAGTAAAGGAAGAGGTCATTATGTATAGACCCAAAAGGTGATTCCAAAGTTTAACTACAGTTTATATTTAGTTTTGTACATCTGGATCTTCATTAGATTTTCATTTCTAACCTCCCATGCTTGCTTTGACAAACATTGACAGGAAATCAGCCCAGCGGCACTTCTTTCAAGTTCTTTGTTTGTCAACCACATGTTTAAACCTTTCTAAATTAGAAACAGAGGGAGAACGCAAAAGCCAGACAATCATTCAGTTGCAGACACACGCACGAGGCTCACTGTGAAAACAAGCAAAAGAGGCTTCACTGCGTTGCTGCAACATTATTGACACAAAGCCGTAACCGACTGAGAACAAACAAGATGCCCGATGCGCTCTGCTGATGCCTCATCTTGAACCGGGGGACTCTAACTGGTCCTGGCATCTCCCATCTGTGCCCCCGTGGCAAAACCTTTTTGAAGTCTGGAAGACGTTGTTTAACTTCCTCACAGCTTTTGAAAGGACAGTAATGCTGTTTAACTTTCTTGTAACTGATACATCATATTCCACTTTGGTTTGATTTTCACTGCTGGCCAAATGCGATGAAGTTGTTGGAAATGCAGATGTCAATAACCAAGTGTTCCTCTTGTTATTTCTTTTCTTTTCCCACTAGAGAAAGATTGGTACCGTCTTTTCAATCAGTAAAATCACAGCGCCAAGTGTGTTCCATAATGGGCACCCCAGCTGTGCATATGTTGGTGCTAATGGCCTGTATGGCAGCCAGAGGAATGTGCCAGATAAACAGAGCTGTAGCAGAGGAGGACTCTCTCCCAGGCTTCCTCGTCCACTCCACTCTCCAGTCTCCGGCTTTCTACAGCACCGCCAGTCCCAGCGCTGGCCCCGGCCTCCACCTGGGGGCCCCGGGCGCCGAGGCACAAGCCGCGGGATCTGGGAATAACACTGTCGTAAAGAGGTCCATGCGACCTCCGGCGTGCGCTGTCAGTACTTCAATTAATAGCTATTTCAAGTACATCAACACCATCATTTCCATCATCGTGTTTGCGGTCGGCCTGGTCGGCAACACCACCCTGCTGAGGATTATTCACCACAACAAGTGCATGAGGAACGGGCCAAACGCCCTCATTGCCAGTCTGGCCCTGGGGGACCTCATCTACATAATCACGGGTATACCCATCACTGTATACAAGGTACAACTTTCACTCGGTTGATGCACGCTTCATTAAAGTCCTGGCATCATTTTGAAAGTGACGGTGTTGATATGATGAAATGCAGCGCCAATGGAGGTGATACGCAGAGATAACATGGAATATTACAGACGGGAGTAGGGGTGGCGGTGGGAGGGGGAGTGGGAAGGGGTGACAGGGAGCGCGCATATTGACGGGAAAGTGTAATCAGTCGGACGCCGTTATCTCCCTTCGTGTGGGCAGCTCGGTGGTGAGAGGAGCAGGGATATGGTTGGCTTATACAAACACTCGAATCAGGCTGTAGTCACACGAGCCCGTGGCCTTGTATTGACCCGGAACATTAGTCACTGACCCACATCTAGAGGTTTTATAAAAAGAAAGAGAAGTGCCTATAAATCACTCCTCAAGTGATAAATCACTTCTTAAGTGATAAATCTGTGATAAATCACTTGGGGAGTTTTGAACTCAGTTGCTCATTAAAGTCCCATCTATTGTGTTTTGGACAAATGAAAGTTTAAAAGTTTGACTAATTCTTTAGTATTAAAAAAGAAATGTACTGTATTGGAATTATCAATACTGATTTCTTTTACAGCATCAGAAAAGAAAAGCTTACATTTAGTACTTGTCTATAATTATTGTCACTGCATTTATATCCAATTTTTACATTTCTCTGAGAGCAATAGTCGGTTACAATTTTGTGTTTAGATTTTTGGTGACTCAAAACACATTTGTTTACTTTTGGACTACGAATTGTGGCCTTTAGTAATAAAATTGTTTAACGATATGAAATAGGCTTAGGGATTCCTGTCTTGGGTGAATTTACACCAATAAATAGTGTTGTGCGTTGGATAATAATCAACAACAATAGCAAAATGGAGTCATCGGTCAACTTGATCTTTCCAACGTGTTGTGGGACGCCATTTCACAAGAAAGATATGGGAAAGCCACCTGGTTAGAATTAACTCGGGAATTGGGGGCGGAGCAACATGTGCCAAAGGGAAACATTAAAAAAAAACCTTAACTGGGGAACAGTGTAAGCACAAACAAAGAGAGAGCCACGTCTACACTGTTGAAACCATGCTGCAGCCCCTTGTTCACTTCCTCGGGGCTGTGGCAGAGTTTCCAAAAATAATCAGCAACTTATAAACTGAAAACCGTTTCCTCTCTGCGGATCTTCAGTGCTCCTGAGAAACTTAAACAGCACAAACAAACAATGACGACCACCATGAGCACCATGAAGTGCTTCTTCTGGCTTCAGCTCTGGGAGACGCTTTTAGCGCAGTTAGCATCACGCTGGAGGAAAAGACCACTTTGATGGAGGTCTCAATTCACACGGCCTGGTCTTGATTTCTGGAAGGAAGTCACATCAAACGAGGGGTGTGCTTTGCGATATGTTTTGGGAGGCAGTATTTGCAGGAAATGTGAAAGGTTTTGCAAAAGCCGTGCAAAGTTATATCAGCTGATGAGCTCCATATGGTCCATGTCAGACTAAACTCACTCTGACGTTATGATGACGTGGACAGGTCTTTGAAGTGCCTCCATCTGCAGGGAAATTGCCTTAAATAGATATTACGACCGCTCGCGTGAACCCGGTCACAGACGTAAGATTAAAAAGTCTGCTCGCAAAGGACTTGTGAAGACAGATTACTTTATTGAAATCATTTACTTTGCTTGTACTGACACATTAGAGAAGCCAAACTGGGATTTGATGGCACGTTAGTGTGAATGTTGAACAATGCATGCTGATATAAATGTGATTCATTGCCTCATGAGAAAAGTGTTTATGTGACAGTCATTGCGTGTGCTTCTTCCACCAGCTCCTGGCGTCACGCTGGCCGTTTGACGACAGTGTTGTCGGCCTGTGTCTGTGTAAGCTGGTGCCCTTCCTGCAGAAAGCCTCTGTGGGCATCACCGTCCTCAACCTGTGCGCACTCAGCGTGGACAGGTCAGCGCTTTCACACGCCACACGACTTCCTTATGTACCTTCAGGAGCTTTGACAGCAAGAAGTTAAAGCGAATGTCCTGCTCTGCGTAAGCTTCAAAAAAAATCCCCCAAAATACATTATTAGTACAGTGTGCATAATGTGTATGTGGTGTTTAGATATGAATGTTAAAGTAGGTTTTAGAGATGCATCATTCTCCAAAATGTATTTTATATTCTCATAGAGGTGGTTTTCCTTTCATAGAGACAGGATAAGGAGCAACTCTCCTCTGGTCTTGTAAAGCCAGCCCGAAAAGCCTGAGAGAAATGTTCCAGATGTGTTCTTTCATAGCTAAAGAAAACTGTTAAATCAATGGGGTAAAAAACTAAACCAAATCTATTTGGCTGATGTCAATTCATGCATCTTTCACCCAGCTCCAGAAAGCTTTGCAATACTTGGCCACAGATGTGTTATGGTTATATAATTTGGGTGGTTATGCAAAGCGGATATTTGTGTTGGGATTCCAGTTTAAATGAAACAAAGATTCGGTTGGCTGAGATGACGATCACTTTCGGGAAAGGTTAATACTTTTATTTGTTTCCTCTGCGTTGGAAACGTGCATGATGAGCTCTTCTATGAGGTGCACCTTAAACTCTATATTTAATGTTAATATCCAAAGCATTATCTTGATGGCAAGTATACTGACAACATCTTTTTTTTTTATATCTTTTTATTAATACCTTAATAGAAATTCCATATTGAATAAATGATGATCGTGAAGTGCTTAAGCTTAGTGGCATCTTACTTTGTGCACGAGACACAACTTCAGAGATAAGAGGTGTGCTCTGAACAGGCTCCAAGGTTCAACCAGGAAGACATATTTAATGCCCTCTCTTATGAGAAAAAGACTGCAATGCTTTACAGTTGTGTTCCAGAGCAGATGCTCATCGTTTGTTTCCAGGAAACCTGTAGCATTATGTGTGTATGTGTGTGTGTGTGTGTGTGTGTGTGTGTGTGTGTGTGTGTGTGTGTGTGTGTGTGTGTGTGTGTGTGTGTGCTTGTACTTGAGTCTCTTTTGTATTTTTGTCTTTTCAATGTTGGAGGAAGAGAAAAAGGTAGATACATTACCACTTAGTGAAATATAAATGCCGCCATGTTGTTCAACAGAGAAATTCAAATGTGTCATGAAAAATATATTGTTTTTGCCATGAAATCTTGATGCAGGATTTTACTAAAACATTTCGACAAGTGGTTTCCATTAATGAAACAAACAAGCAAACAAGTATTCAGTGCGTGGGAAACACAAGCCGGCAGACAGACCTCTCTGCCAACATGGGCCAGTCTGTTTGGAAGCTTCACAAAAAATATAAATATTAGATATTCAAAATAAACAATTGATCATCTCGCCTCATTAATTCTTAACATTTTGATATTCTTTACTGACTGAGCAGTTTGTTGTGCTTGGTGTGCTGCCATGCATGAGGAAAATGTTGTTAGCTTTGTCAGTCAGGAGAGACAAAGTAAATGATGACTTTAATGGTTTCTATTTAATGATGGAGCTCAGACTGAAAGCTGCCGAACTCCTGCAGCCGTGTAATTAATATCAAGACATAACGTGCTAAATGTGTTACGCTATATGCTTCTATCATTTTAATTTGACTCTCAGGAGTGCTACATTATGACCATTCCTGATGCAGTAAATCACTATCCCCTATAATCATTTTACTATAACCCAATCAATTGAACACACCTCCTCCATCTGTTCAACCTCTGCATCCGCCCTTCACAGGTACAGAGCCGTGGCCTCCTGGAGCAGAGTCCAGGGAGTGGGCATCCCTCTGCTCACCGTCATAGAGATTTTGTCTATCTGGTTGCTGTCGCTCTTCCTGGCCGTGCCGGAGGCTATCGGATTCGACATGGTCACCTTCGACTACAGGAACGAAACCATACGCACCTGTATGCTTAACCCTAAGAGTGACTTCATGATGGTACGCTATCTTTTATCATTTATGGATAAGAAAATTGCTGTTTAGCGCTTTTTTCGTCCCAGTGTTTTCCTTGTGTTGAGGCCAAGATGTGCTGTATAGTACATTGTGTCAAGACACCAGCAGGAGTTGCATTTTGCACTGAATAGACACAACATTCTGGACAAAGGAGATAAGAAACCCACCTGCATGCACAATCCTGAAATGTGAAAGTGCAAGTTCAGCTTCATCTAAGTTTTGGAGTAGAGTATCACTTTAAGGGATACACCGTGTGTACTTTCTCTCTATGGGATTGTGGACCTTTTCACATCCTTGGAGCACATAATTGATTGCAGGCCAAGTGCAATTACTGAGAACTGGAATCCCGGGCCTCAAGCTAAGCCACATGTGCGTCCATCTATTCCATATGTACGAAATTGGAGTAATGTCTTTCAGATATCAGAAATGCAATGCTGTGGTCTACAAAAAAAACAGTACCATTCAAGGAATGGTACATGAATTGGAACATTTTATTGAAAATATGTTCAGTTTTTTGTGGGTTCATAAGGCCAAAGTTTAAAGTTGATGCACAAAAAAAAGTGATTGTTATTGCTTTTTACAGAAATTGAGCAATACAGTTCAGTCATGTTTGTAGAATTGTGGCATTGCCGTTCGAAAGAGCATACTTTTATATTTTTTACAACCACGGAGAGCGAGACAGGCTACAAGTGGATCTGTTCCGACTTATAACAATGCATGAACATGTGTAGCACTCACATGGACTGAAATGGCACTGCAGTGCCGGGTGGTCTGGTGGTTCAGGTCTGAGTCGGGTTCAGTTACATAAGCATAGATTGTTGTTACTGGGATCATACCTTCACAAGCCAAATCATTTCAACAACTTTCAATTTAACTTCAAATTCAAAAGAAAAACGGGCAATAACAAAACAATGAACAGAAAGATGCATGAGGTCCAATTAGATCTTTGAAATCATCTTTCTATCAGCGTGAGTCAAAGCGCAGCCAGGAAGATGGTGAAGTTGTGTGGACGAGTCAATGAAAAGGGAAGTTTGGACATAAACTGTTGCTTGAAAAACCTCAAACCTTTTTTTACGTAACTAAAGGGTCACACAGGTCATGCAGTCGTTTCAATTTCAATTGATTTTATATATATATATTCTGTGCTTTTTTCCGGCAGTTCTATATGGACGCAAAGGACTGGTGGTTGCTTGGCTTCTACTTTTGCGTACCCCTGACCTGCACTGCTGTGTTCTACACGCTGATGACCTGCGAGATGCTCAACCGCAGAGATGGCAGCCTTCGGATAGCCCTCAGTGAGCACCTCAAACAGGTTGGGCAATGCTTCTAATTACAATCATGTAACTCTAATAAACTGACATACGGTCGGGTGTTTATCTCACTAACAGCACAAGGACATTTGTTATGTAGCTTTATCATCTGATTCTATTTTTTTCAGGAGTACAATTCCATTGGCTCAGTCAGCAGTTCAACCCCATTGTTCTAACCTCTAACTTTTGATGACACAAACGTAGTCGTCTCCTCTCTAATGATGGAATGACACTTGTTGTTTCTCTGCAGAGGAGGGAGGTGGCCAGAGCCGTTTTCTGCCTCGTCCTCATCTTTGCCCTCTGCTGGTTCCCACTGCACCTCAGCAGGATCCTTAAGAAGTTGGTTTACTACCAGAATGATAAGATGCGCTGTGAGCTGCTCAAGTGAGTCATTGGTGGAACAAACTCTCATACACAATTTTTACTTGATCTAAAGGCAACAGAGTATCCAAATACCATGGAACTGTTCTGTGATTTAGAATTTTTACATTTCATTAGCTGCTTTTATCCAAAGCGTTTATGTTTCTTTGTGGGTTAAGAAAATGGCAGCACCCTTAAGTTTACAAATCCCCAATGAATATACTTTTATAAAATGTATCCTGGTCCAAATGCAAATAAGTGTTTTGGTTCTCTATAAAACTAATTATCATCTCCCTTCTTTCTTTTTTTTCCTTCCTATTTTCAGTTTCCTGTTGGTCCTGGATTACCTCAGTGTCAATCTTGTAACAATCAACTCCTGCATAAACCCCATTATCCTCTACTTTGTCAGCAAGAAGTTTAAAAACTGCTTCAAGGTACATCTCTCCCAGAACAGATGGATGTTAATATATTTAACACACACAAATGCTCATTCTTTATCTCTCTTTCACACACGCACGAACGCGCACACACACACACACACACACACACACACACACACACACACACATACACACACACACACACACACACACACACACAGATTAAGTCTGGCCAGTAAAAAAACAGTGAACTCCGGCCTTTTGTTCATGACACAGGGGATTGTGATGGTGATGACATTCCCTAAGCAACATGTAAAAGCAGACCCGTGATTTATGTATTCACTTTGAAGGGCTGAGGTCACACATTGCAAATTGTCAAACGAACCTGGGCGGAGATATACCAGGTCTCAAGTTTGCACATTAAAGGATTTGTGGGAGGGAAGTGGTGGAGCAAACTATAGAGAATAGCTGCCGCCATCAGCCGGTTACCTGAGCTTTGCATGAAGACTGGACATAGGGGGACACATATGGCTTAAAAGTCACAGCTCTGGATCAAAAAGTATTTGGGCATAAAACAGTAACTTGATGGATTTACACTTGTGCTTTTGTACAAATCAAACAAAAGCGATGGGAGATGAATTTGCTTACCTTTGGTTCTAGCTAGTCTTCCTGTTTTCCCCTGATTTCAGTCTTAATGCTAATCTAAGCTAATGGTCTCCTGGTTCCAGCTTCACATTTAACAGAAATATATGAGTAGTATCAATCTTCTAATCTTACCACTGACAATAAAGCTAATGATTGTATTTTGTCATTTCTTGAACTATTCCTCAAATGTTTCTCTCTCTCCCTTCACATGTTCTTCAAGTCGTGTTTGTGCTGCTGGTGTTATTCTGACAACCAGCTGAGCAGCATCGGACCCATGAACGGTACCAGTATCCAGTGCAAAAGCCCCGAGCCCAACAACGTCCACACTGATCGCAGCATCAGGAAAGACAGCGACTGATCTCTCAACTCATCTCATCTCTATTTTCAAGCACTTCCATCTATCCAGCAGCTTTTTAAAATACAACAAACGCATACCATCGAATATATACATCACAAAGTACTTTTTCAGACAATAAATGCACATCCTTTGGACCACTGAATCTACAAATGAGCCTGGCAGGGATGGATTAGGAACTGGAGATAAAAGGAACTAATAATGGATTTGGTGCACAATGCTCTGAAGTTGCCCGGAGCCCCTCAGGGGGCTAAACTTCCTACGACAAACTCCTTGTATTCCCAAACCCACGGACAGTGACGCAGTAGCGTGAGATAAGAACGGGGAGAGCGGGATGAGGAGGACGAGGACTCTTAACAGGATGCAGCTGAGCGGTGACTATAAATTACTCTCAATCAGAAACAAAGAGTGCTATTCCTGTAAAGGGCAGCACTACTGGGAAGGAAGCGCAAAGCTACAGGAAGGAAAAAGGAGACCGCTCGCTGTCAGAGGGAATGATGGGAGATGAGCATGTGCTGTCCCCATGAGTTCGCTACTCATTGATGTTGGAAAATAGGAAAGCATGTTACCGACTCGAACAACAATTCATTTTCCATTAAACTCACACTCTTTATTCATTGAGCTACTTTGAGGTATAATTAGAGGAATGTTTTAAAGTTCATTGGCTTTCCACTGCTTGACAAAAAAACCTTTTCTGATAAATCAGGTAAAGAGGGAAAATGTCTTGAAACAGAAAGATGCATCCTTTCATTGAGAAATAAACTCCCCACTATTTCTGTTTACTGTTACCATGGTCCACAGACATGAAAAGATTTCAGCACAGAATCACATCTGGTATTAGAATAAGCCAAAGTACACTGGCACAAAACCAAGTGCAGGGTTGAGCGTTCTAAAGTGGATATGGTACAACTCTGCATTTCCATAGCACATGTCAAGCAAATGATGAATATGAGGTAATGCATTATGACAGGTCTGATATCACCAGAGACCAAACGGACAGGAATTGCAATGGAACAGACAGGAATTTGCTTTTCTATAAACACTGTGAATTTTAACAAATATACTCAACAATACCTGTGACTTTTATGCTTGTATAACCAACTGAATATATATGTATATGTTTGAGTCCACTTTTATAAAGTGTTATATTACAGTAATAATAAGTATTTCACTCTGACAACATTACCTGTGTAATGACATAGGCCGATGAGTTTTTAATGGTGGTGGTAAATGTTTTATATATCAACGGAATTGCTTGAGATTTGGGGAAAATATCCCAAGAGTTAAATGAGAAGAATGATACCACTCTCATATCTGTACAATCAATATTTAGTGATATAACTATAGGATTTGCTTAGTTTAGTATGAGTACTGGAGAAAAAGGAAACTCTTGCAGTGTCAAAACTGTTGACCAAGGATGATAAAAACCCACTTACCACTACCTTTAAGTGGTTAATCAACTGCTCGCTGTTTCTCTTCTGCTTTCAGTCTTTATGCTAAGCTAAGCTAACTGGCTTTATATTTAACAAACACACATGTTTGTGGTATTGATTTTGCCATCTAATGCTGTGTTCACACTGCAAACAACAAAAGCAACAAAACAGGCCAAGGTTATTGAGCTACATTCACAATTCACCATAGATGTTTTGCTCAAGCGTTAGCTAGTTGAAGCTGTTTGGTCGTCACACTGAGAACCGGCTAACGGCATTCTTTTAGCTGGAACGAAACAGGGTGAAACGAAAATATTTGAGTGGCTAACGCTTCACCGCGTCATTTAAGCGCCAAACTTTGAGTTGAAGTGTGTCACACACGTCACTGTCGGTCGTCAGTTTGTAGCTTCGTATCACCGGTTTCTATTGCCAACGACTTGTAGCCTGTTGCTGTGTCACAGAGAACAAAGCATAACTTTGTTAAGCAAGTGAAAAGGAGCATTTTTCCAAAATGTCAAACTGTTGTTTTAATGAAGAAATCATATTCCACTACCAAAAACTATACTGCCTTATACTATTTGATATGTGAATACATGCAAACCTGTGTGTGTCTGTGTTTGTGAGTTAGCAGGAGTGTGTGCGTGTGTGTTGTGTGTACAGTTACTTGCACTTCTTTAGTTGAGGTGTTTTGCACACTTGTGTTCAATAGAACAGGAGATATATGTAGGCTACTTTTTTTATTTTACCACTATCCATTGGAGCCAATCATAATAATCTTTAGAAAATGGAATTCATACCTTGTTTGTTGTCATTGATGCTGCTGCTTAAACCAATAAATCAATTTCCATCTCCACTCCAAGAAACTAGAACATTTATTTCACCATCGCTCGTGTTCTCCAGGAAGTCGAGGGGCCCCTTCTGTTTTTCATTTGCGTCTGTGAGAACGAGGCGTCTGGGAGTGATTGGAAGCACACTGTGACCTGCTTGGCCGCTGAGCCCTTAGGGTTGCTAATGTCAGCGGAGAGGATGTGAACAACTTGGACGGTGGGAATTTGATACACAAAACTCACTTCTCATCTGTGTTGCCAAAAGAGAGTTGAGGAAAGCAAAATTCGACCATTACTTTTTTACTTAATTATGTTTTATTACTTATATGTGTTTGTTTGGTTAGTTTTGATGTAGAAGGAATATATTTTTCTTACAATCAAGATCTTAATGGTCGTAAACTAATAAAAATGTATGAAAGGCTGACTCACAGTAATGAAAGTAGCACTTGATTTAATGCACACAACCTCATTTCAACAAGTTTATTTAATATAATATTTTTCTTTAGTCATTTAATGAAGCCGTAGTTGTATTAAAACAGAGGATGTGTCAACTTCTCACAGTTCAGTGTCTGCTCTGCTGTGGCTAAGGTGTCATTAACCCAGGATTACGCTCTCAAACCTTTCAAAAAGAGACAACCACCAGAGCCACGTAGTCACTTACACAAAGTTGAAAAACACCCAAGTCAAGCAGAACATTGGCTTAATCGGACATTGGCCTTTTATTTGTTTTAGCGGTTGGGCGATAAGACTCAGCCAGGTCATAAATGTTATGAAACTGCTCCTATGCATATTCCTCACATGAAATCATCCCACAGTCAGTTTAAAATGTTTCCGCGAAAAATACAGAATCGCTCAAAACGTTGGTTGCTGTGACATACTGTTAGGGTAAACGAATCACAGAATAAATTAAAAATATATTAGGATGACACATGTTTCAACATATTCATGCTTTTCTGGGAATTGAGAGAGAAAAGATAGTTTGAGGGAAAGTGAGGCGGTTTCAGCTCAATGGAATTTGGTGAGAACCATATTTATTGCCAGCAGGGAATTCAATAAAGTCAAATATATATTTATATATTGAAGGATCACAAAGGTCCAAAGTTGACTCAAAGCTTATTTAGATGTGCTTGTTGATACAGACAATGTGTTCAAAACTGATCAAAGTTCATGAAAAAGACAATGGAAAGGCATTCTCTATAGGAGAATATATATATTCATGTTTATTCTTAAGGGTCTGTGTGGGACAATAACAAAGTAAGTGAAGTAAAATAAGTTTTCCATTTTGTGTTAATATTGTCACAGCCTCCCTTTCAGATTGTGGCAAAAACTGGATTATGCTTAATAATAAAGTACATTTATTTCCAACTAGAAAGGTGCACTAGGTGTAGAAGTGCAGAGCTCCACCAGATGTGTTTTTGGATAACAATGGAGGTGGCACAGAGGTATGAGCTATATTAGGCTTTGGATAGCCAGTATTCTTTAAAGAGCTCAGAGCTACAGCCCTTGATTTTAAATACCCAGCGTATGAACTTCTGTGACTCCATCTCACTTCGCTTATGTTGTTGTTCAGGAACAGTTGAACCGAAGTGAACAGCCTCAGTGAGTCTCAACATTTCCTGACGCAAAGGCCTATGGCAGACGTATTAAGATAAATAAGTAATTGTTGAACAATGGCAGTCTTGTGTATTCCTCTGACAAAGGAGGTGCACTTTGGATAATACATTATAACTCAGGAATCAGACAGTGTGTCTCCTCCTTTGTTGTGCATTGATTATTGTTATTCCTCAGACCTATCCATTCTGCTTCTCCTGTCTATGTGTGTTTCCTGCAAGGCACATACTGAACGATATATTTCAGCCTACAGTTATGGCTATGATTCAGTGAGACATAATGGACGCCACATCCTTTATGCTAAAATCTGTTTTGGATCTGATCAAACACAGCATATGTTTAGCTACCCTGCCCTTACATGGCTGTACCCTGTATGCCACTTTGCATGGCAATCCCTCCAAGCTATCCACCATGGCACTCGCTTGCACGACTTGTGGCGAAGACCATTTCTAATTCATAAAAGCCAAAAGGATCAATTCAAAATTTATGAACAATCTGTCCTGCTACAACCAGTGATTTCTGTGACTGTGGGGCAGTGGAGACGTGGAGCAACAGAGACGAAAGTTCTGCCTCCTCTCATTTTACAGTTAGACACAGACACAAATACACCGAAGCATGTGCACATACACGTGCGCATGAGAACAAAAGGTAACAAGGAGGTTCTGATGGATACGTTTTTTCTTCTAATGATTTTGTTAATGCAGGATTTAGATTTAACAAGATATATAATATGAACTTTAAACAAAAACATGGGCAATTTGGTAATGGAGCTGTGCATTCATTAAATATATGCTTATTGGAAAAGAACTGCGCAATGAATGACGGTTATTTTCTCCATTTATCACATGATTGAGAGGTTTACATTGTATGTAAAGCATCATTAAAACTTTTTGTCATAACTGTTTTAAATTAGTAAAAAATACTAAATAATTATATTAAGAGGAAAACATATACAATGCTTTATTGACATGTATCTGTTTCTAATGATTAAAAATAATGGAACTAATTCAAATTTAAATTATCCTTGATTTTTTTAGATATGGCTCCAACAGGCCTGAAGACACCTGCCACTACAACGTCAAAATAGTTGCTCTGGTGAAGGACTGTGTGGATGCAGTTTTACTGATTTTATATGTGTTGTATAACTGGTTGAATTGCACAGACACGTTATCATATTTAGTATACCATATAATGTGTATCATATGTTTTAACCAGGGAAATTTTTATTAACAGATACTGAATAGGTGTATTGACACAAAGAGCAGGCTGCTTCAACAAAACTAAATGAACAAGCGAAGAGAAATCTTGAAAAAAAAAATTCAATTATCATGTATTTGTCTGATATTTTTCCTTGTTGTCCAAATATGAACAAGACTTTTAATCATATAGACTATATTGATCAACTTTGTCAATACAACTATTTTAGGTCTTTACAAAGTTTACAGATTAATTTAGGCATTATAAGTTTAAGGTGTAGGAAATTAAAGAAAAAATATTCATTTGAAAAATGGAAGATTGATGCCACCAGTAACCCACAACAAATCGCATAAACAGCCAAAGCAAAGTGACACATTTTCACAAATTTGGAAATAGACTAACTGTGACATATAGAACCGTAAACATGGTGACTGGTCTGAGTCTACTACGACCGATTTTAGGTCCAATATCTCGGTAATTGTTAATTCACATTGCCATCTGCTGGCGAAAGCAAAGATCATGTGACCAATAGGAATGCAGCACAACCACACCAGAGCTGTATGAAGAGAGAGTGGAGTCAAATGGGGCGGCTGTGATAATTAGTTGTCAAATAAATAAATGATGAGTAGGTGTAATAGTTCCCTGCGTTGTTGACATACAGTATTTTAGGCGAAAGTTAACTTGTTTAAAGGACCAGTCTGTGAGATTAAATGTATATAGTGGTGAGGTCGCAGATTCCAAGCAACAATAAACCCTTTTGATCGATCCTTCCTTTCCATAGACATCTTTAGGATTTTATTACTACAAGGAGCCACTCTTATCAATAGTTTGTTCTTTTTCATGACTATACAATGGATTTTTGTTTTAAACATATAAATAATTAAAAAAAAACATACATGTTAAACAAGATTAGAAGTTATTTACAGATATAACTAAATATTGTTTCTCGGGCAGTAACAGTAATATTTACATATAAAGTAACAAATAGCTCATTGAAAACAAATTAAAAAATAACATTATTGAGTGACGTTTATAAATGACATCAATGTTCATGTTGAACAGATAAGAAGTAATAAAATACACTAATATGCTATAATTCACATATTTTAATCCGTTGTGCATGTACAATATCTTTCTTTAAAAATAAAAATCATGAACAGTCCATTCTGCTGTAACTTTATGGCGCTAACTTCCATGAACTTTTGTGTATTATTTATTAAACAATTGCACATTAAACAATTGCACATGTACAGCTAAGGGTCCGCCATTGCTGTAAAAAAAAGAAAAGAAAGGTCTAGTGGCGCGAACACCGAGAACGTGACCCTCCGTTACACGGCTCTGACCAACACGACGTAAAACAAAACCCTTTTTATCGATTGGCTAACTCCCTCAATTCCACCAATCACATTTCAGATTGTAGGCGGGACTACATCTGACGCAAATAACAGGAAGTACGAACACAGCGATTACTTTTTATGGAAACTTTTACCAGCGTAAACCATCTAAAATATACTGTATAGTGTTCTTTCATCTAAAGAGGCGGTTGATTGACCGGAGCAGAGTTTCCGTTCATTCCGGCGGACTTCGAGATACTCCCAAACGGTTGAGACTTCTACATCTGCTTCGTTTGTTTACAACTGACTAGCTAACGTTAGCAGCCTAGCTCAGTAAAATCGAGTCACATGAGCTGGTGATTTTCCAGCAACTTTGTCCTCACGAATGCGAGTTCGCATCCGTGAAAGAGCGAAGGTTGCAGTGCACTAGAGAAGGGTTGCCTTTGGGTGTCGGCGAGGCGTTGGAAGCGTCACAATGCGCAGCTAGCGGTCAAAGTGTCTCGAGAGTGACGGAACCGGGTCGGCCACTTCTAAAGGCGTTCACGGCGCCTTCATGTCAAGATGCCTTGCTCCTGTGGAAACTGGAGGAGATGGATCCGGCCGCTGGTCGTCGTGCTGTATATTTTGTTGCTGTTAGTCGTCCTGCCCCTGTGCATCTGGGAGCTGCAGAAGACGGGGGTCAGTTGTAAAAATCGATGGCTACTTGGGGATAGGGTTTGAGTACTGCATTGCCATGTGTGAGGTTCCTGTAGCCTACTTTACTTCAGTTATGTTGTTCACTAAAACACATCTCAGACGGATGAATATAGCCTTACTGCAGTCACTACTGTTTGCATCACGCGGTTCAGATATGATGCTCACTGCAAAACATCTCCTTATCAAAGCATCTGGTATTCATTATCTTTATGATTATTATAATCATAATATTCATTATGATTATAGCATCATTTCTACTATAAATATCCCTGAACCGGTTGCTTTCTATCATAAACAGTTTAAAATAACCATGCAGTCATTTTAGAAAATGTTTTATAGTTTTGACACTTTGAGTACATTTTGCGTCACTTCTGTACTTTTTTTTTAATGTGGGAGTTCTGCAAAGTATTTTTACAAAGTTGTGTTGCTATTTCATTTGAGTAAAGGGATCTGAATACTGCCTCGTTCCCTGACTTACTAAACTACTAAAATACTAAACGTAGAAAAGCCCAAATGCTAGTTTCCGAGTGTTAATCGCTTAAATAAGTCAAATTTCGCCCGTGCTAACTGTTTCTTTCTGTTTACCAACAGGTTGGCATTCATAATAAAGCATGGTTCATCGCTGGGATATTTGTCTTCATGACAATGCCCATATCATTATGGGGCATCCTGCAGCATCTGGTTCACTACACTCAGCCAGAGCTTCAAAAACCCATCATCAGGTAAATATGTCAACAACCACAACATCCATGCCTGAAACCGCTTTCTAATTGTTTGTGCTTTTATATCTCTCTTTTTTTTTTGTAGGATATTATGGATGGTCCCAATCTACAGCTTGGATAGTGTGAGTGGTGCATTATCTCACCAAAGCCATTGCGCAATACACAGTGATCAAGCATAGATATCATATGTATCTACAGAATAATATCTTGCCTCTCCATGTCACCATTCCTCTGTGTACAATTGAGAAGAAGCCTCTTTTAGCTTTTTAAAATTATTTACCCTCACATTCCATGTAATCCCCTCTCTTCTTTTGAAATCTTGCAGTGGATTGCATTAAAATACCCAGGAATAGCAATTTACGTGGACACGTGTAGAGAGTGCTACGAGGCCTATGTGATCTACAACTTCATGACTTTCTTGCTGAACTACCTGGAAAACCAGTACCCCAGCCTGGTGTCGATGCTGGAGTCCCAGGAGCAGCAGAGACATCTGCCCCCTCTTTGCTGCTGCCCACCCTGGCCAATGGGAGAGTATGTTTCCTTTTAGAATTAGGACTGGCTTACAGTACATACAACACATGTGGGACCACAGGTTTATCATTCCCTCCATAGTTTGACCCAAACATGTCTGCTTACTGACGGTAGTCCTATTTCCTTACTGTCTTCTTGAATTGCCCTCAATTAAAGATCTGACCGACTTTTCAATATTACTTTTTGTTTCATTGTAGTTCAACGATCAGTGTTCGTCCATAAATGAAGTCCTGCAACGTTATCCCTTTGATGTTATTTGATTTAAGAGCTGATGAAAAGGACGTGACATGTTTGTGTCTTCTACTTGGAGGTTACTTGAGTGTGTTGACATTTTGAGAAGAAAATGTTCTTAGTAAACAAAACGATGCCTGTCATCCGCCTCAGTCATGCAAACAGCTGTAATTGGTGTGGATTACTTTGTTCTTTAAAACCAAAAAACAAACAAACAAATTAAATTTAAAAAAATTGCCTGAAGGTCAGCAGCATCAGCCACATGTACTAGTTTTGTATTTTCAATGGGTTTAAATTTGACCGATATCAGCAAACTGGATGTTGTTAATCTAATTCAAATCATATGTTTCCTCTGCAGGGTTTTACTGTTGAGATGCAAGTTGGGAGTGTTGCAGTACACTGTTGTAAGACCTGTGACAACAGTGATAGCTTTGTAAGTAAGCTCTGCTCTTCATGCACTTGATTCTATTCTCAAATATCATTCACAGCTTTGGTCACTATTTGTATTAATCCCCCTTTTTCTCTTCTTCCAAGGATCTGTCAGCTTTGTGGCGTCTATGATGAAGGCAATTTTAGTTCAAAAAATGCATGGACGTACCTGGTCATCTTCAACAATATGTCCCAACTGGTAACACAAGCTGTTTTTTGGAGTTTGGCTCAAGCAACGTCTGCGCCAAACTGTCGACTGTACACACATGCAGCAAGTTCAGAGATATGATGGATGCTGTTTTAGATTTCTCTCCATCTGTCTTCTCTTGATCTAGTTCGCCATGTACTGCCTGGTGCTGTTCTACAGGGCTCTGAGAGAAGAACTGGGTCCAATCAAGCCAGTGGGCAAATTCCTTTGTGTCAAAATGGTAGTGTTTGTCTCCTTCTGGTAAGTCTCAGCATGTTAAGCAAACTTCATGGCATGTCTGAATGACGTCCAAGTTGTTTTTTCCTTGCTTGTGTATATATATATACTTTATATACAATGGCGTCAGATCGTTGGAGCTGTACTGAGGATGTTTATTTTGTAAACTTTTCAAGGCAAGCTGTGTTCATTGCTTTACTGGTGAAAGTGGGCTTCATCTCAGAGACTCGTCTATGGGACTGGACTAGTGTGGAGGCTGTAGCCACTGGCTTACAGGTAAGCTAAAGCGTATCTAGTTATACATAAATATGATTGACGTGTGAGAATAACTTAAATGTCTGAGTTTGCACCAATACAGTTAATATATCGCTTTACTTTTAACCAAACTGTCCCGTCTTCCCTCAGGATTTTATCATCTGTGTGGAGATGTTCCTGGCAGCCATTGCCCATCACTTCAGCTTCACCTACAAGCCTTACATCCAGGAGGCTGAGGAGGGATCTTGCTTCGACTCTTTCATGGCGATGTGGGACGTCTCTGATGTCAGAGCAGACATCTCTGAACAAGTCCGCAATGTCGGTAGGTGGAGCCCTTGCACAGTCGTGAGGTGTAAGTTTATCCGGCATGTACGCTCCAACACCTAGAAGAAGGTCAAGACTTCTTTTTTTGTGTGTTGGTCCTCATTTACAGGGAGAACAGTTATGGGGCGGCCGAGAAAGTCCTACTTCGGTGAGGCTCAGGACGACGGGGAGCGATCCGGCCTGCTCACTTCGGGTTCCCAAGACGTCATCACAGAGGCGGTGTCCAACCCCGTGTCACCCAACGGTCAATACCAGGGCCTGGGCAGAACCCTCACGCCGCACTCTCTGTCGGCGCCGGCCGGGCTCAGCTCGGCCCCGTGGGACGAAGGACACGAGGCCGAACCTGAAGAAGCCCTGGAAGAGGAAAGGACCGACCAAACCAAAGAGCCAACAGAAGCCGATCTCATCGTGATCACCTAGCATACCGCTACGGTCGCCGACAGACTCTGCCCGTTATGGTTGGGCGGGACCCAGTTACAGCCTTGCCATTTTCATTCAGACGTTACTATATTAAATTAACCAGGTGGACCTCTCAGCCGGGGACAGCTCCAAGAATGTTCAGTGAAGTTATGGCCCTAAATGACTTGTAGATAATCTGCATTTTATGCCGTTTTGCGTTGCATGGAAGGAGCCGTATGGCTCAGTAGGTTCGTGGAAAATGGGTGTTGGTTCATTGTAGTTGGGAAAGACTTCTCGTCAATTTTAACATGCGTCCCAAACAGCACACTAATCGTGTTTCTTGAGATGAGACGCCTCCCGAAGTGTCTATCCTTTCCAAATAGGACATTTTCACACTGTTGTGTCGTCGTAAGTCATATCATGATCTCAGATGTGACAGTTGGATGAAAAAGAGAAATATGCAACTTTTCAAATCCATGTCTTCAGTATGTCTTCGTTTAAAGTGGTTTTGGAAGACATCGATTGAAATGAGTCATCGTAAATGTAAATTTACGATATTGAAGCACATTAAATGTCCTGAATCATCGATTTTCTTTTTTGTCTTAGGCGGTGGGACAGGATACAAAGTTGAGATTGAACTGTTTCAGTTGTGTGTTAGAGCTATGCCTGCTGAATGATATGTCTGAACATCACTACGGAATCAATATTAATACGATGTATTTACAGTAAGTGCATTTGAGTATTAAAACATTGTACACAATTCAGTTACAAACAGCATATTCTAATACATTTCGATTAATGCTCGATTGCATTCATCTCACTCTAAAGCGCTTCATATGAATTCATTCACTAGTCTTATCAGATGCCTTGTTCTTTGTGCCGTGGAACTAGTCTGTCCATCAATTTAGCATCTATATACTGGGATCAGATCTATTTTGTTGGTGTTCACCGTTGATTTTAGCTGGAATCATTTTGCAGCTACTGCACCTACTCTGTGTACTTTTCTCCATCGTTGGAGTTTGTTTTGTCATTGTGATTTACATGGATTTGTGCTGGGTTATTGCCATGTTGGTGTACAGTGGGGGATATCAGTCTGTGTGTAAAAAAACCCCGTAAATCTATCAAATCAACAGCATAGTCTTTATCATGTCCAGCTAGAGCACGCTGCATTGCCTTCTGTATTTATATCTTCAAAGCAGAACTGACAGGATTACATTCAAGCTGATGTAAATGGTTCCACGTGTTAATTTAATTCCATCTCTGACGGTCTCAATAAATTTGATTAACTACATTATCTGATCTTTTTTTATACTTTCAGTAAGAAAATGTCACATTGTTTTAATTTCAATTTTTATGACAGAACATCTGCATCATGGAAATGTGTTTTGTGCTCACAAATGTTTATAAGTGTCCAATAATCGTATAGCACCATTTACAAATGAAAACATGACTTGAAGATTCATTGTCACAAATTCTTTATGATCGTGAGGACTCGGCGTCCCACTGATGCTTACAAAGGTGTGGCTCATGCAGGCTTCTACTAAATCTCAAATCAGAGACTGAACTTTGAAGACTGGTAATACAGTACAGTTATGAAAAATAACACTGGAGAAGGTCAATCTTTAAAATGGCACCAGAAAAGGAATGCAGAGAATTCAATGAATGTCTCCATGTGTCAGTAGCCTCTATATGATTGAAGCACGAAAGACATAGACATTAAGCTACTTTCAAGAGATCATTGCTCCATTGGCCCCGGTGTTTTCTCTATATGGGCCGATATGGACATGGCGCTCTTGTGAAGCTTCACAGCGAGGTGGACCCAGTCTCCGGCTTGGACCTCCACAGGCTGCTGCAGCACAACAGCCGCCTGCTTCCAGTGAGAGTTCTTGCTGAGGGTGCTGACACTGATCTCTTGGTCCAGGAAGATGTCGTACCAGAAGGGAATCGCAGTTATTCTGCCTGCAGATGTAGCCTGGACCTGGGAAACGGGGAATATGGCATAAGAAGATACATATCAAGAGTCAGCGAGTTACACATGTCATGTTTTATATTAATATATGACATATGAGAACAAAAAAAAAATCAGATCATGGATCTTTTTAGTTTAATGTTTTGCATTTAATATTCATGAGTTTAGAAAAAAAAATGCTTGAATGGGATCAATTCACGTTGCTGTTAGATTGCTGTATGAAAATTTGGAGAAAGTGGATGTCTTCTGGAGACAAGTAATATTTATGAGTTCCAGGGGGAAAAGTTTCTAGGTTTTCGGTGCAGTATGTTCGCGCACCAGAAAGTAGTTTGGAATATTTTTAGCTTATTAAATTAGATTGATTCCAATCATGTTGGCGGCACCGACGCATTTCTCACCTTTACTTCTCTGTTGGTGTAGTTGACGGTGGAGTCCATGAGGTCAAGAACAAAGAGTTCCACAAACTCACTGAGATGTTTGCACTCCAGTGTGGAAAAGTCCAAAAACACATGGACCGGTACCTTAAGAACAAAAAAAGATAAACGCAGCGTTAGCGACTTGTTTGCATTGAAGAAAATGGAGCTGGTGACGTTATGAATTAGGAACTAGGCAATATGAAAACCAATAAAAGACCTGGGAGGAAGAGCTATTGGGATCTGATAGGGATGCGACACAAAACAGCTGCTCTGATGCACATGTCGGCACCCACTGACCACACACTGCTTTGTTTAAGTAAACAAGAAAAAGACACTTTATTATTGTGTCTCCCTCAGCATTTAAAATGTTTCACTTTAACAAGGCCATGTGCCCTGATATTGTCTGTATTTTTATGCATCTACAAATTCGAAAACATTGCTATAACTAATATTTCACCTCAAACTCTTCAAAGCTTGACAAAAGAGGTCGTGGCTGCAGGGCAGCAGACTTAAGAGCTGAGAGAGAAACCAAAGTGGCAGCCCAGAAAGTGTCACAGTTTCCTCTAGTGCGGAACAAAAGAATCTTTCCTCCTCCCTGTCACCGTTGTGTAGACTTCAGATCCGGCTGTTTGATGTGCTTGATGTAATGTATACTGATGGATTCAGGTAGGAATGTCCTGGGCCAAGCTGTGTGTTGTGCCGCCTCGTGTGACAGTTGTGCTCGAGAGTGCCCTCCACTGAGGGCTTCAAAGACAACATCTGGTAAAACAAACGACCGTCCCGCGTGGGTCCTACCAAATTAGAGCACAAACATGATGCTGGGAAGAAAAAAACAGACCATTTCCAGACCAAATAAAGGAAAACAATTCAAAGAGATTTTGCAGCTTATGAACACAGCTGGGAATCGCACATCAAAGACGAGTGCACAACAGAAAACATCGTCCTGGACCTTCGCACTCAGAGTGAAATACTGTGTTCAACAAAAGACAACCCAAACAAAACAACTGGTCTCTTTTTGTTGCTGTACCTTTCATACAATTGTTCATACATCTTTCTTTAGCGATCCTATTTAACGAAACTCACTAGCAATAAGCTGAAGATGTGAATGATGCAAGCTAACAAACACAGCACGCCGTCTGTGAAAAGTGGTAATATTGACTTCACAAATGTGAGACAGAATACAAGATATCGTGGCCTGAGATGTTGAAAAGGAAGATTAAACATTTGTTATAATAAAGACTGAATGTGATTTACTATTTATTATTATTGGGTTATTTCAATATCATTTTGAAACCAACATTAAGTCGGATTAAAAGTGTTATCATAAATCAATCAAAGTGAAGTATAAAACACAGTATAATCAGCTTCCTGTTCACGCTTTTCCGACACTTCCTTTGAGATGGACCATCTACTGAATACTCCTCTGCTCATCTCTCCTTTTCAAAATGACCTTCATGTTGTGTAAAAACGTGAAAGGCGCTCTCTCTCTCGGGGTTTGGCTCGTTCGTTTTTAGCTACAGTGAAAACAAGGCTGCCTCCATGAAGCTTTTCCGTTTGCCAAAGTTAAGGTAGCCGACACGTTTGTTTCTCTACAGACCTGCAACACGAGGTGCAACCTGGCCAACAGAACCTAAACTAATGGACACTCACGCGCGCAATCTTTCGACTCTGCTATAAATAACTTAACCCTTTGCTTCACCTTGTGTAGGTGTACTTACAGTGAACTGGTTGATGAAGGGAGCAATATTGAATCCCAGTGTCGCCTGCTGACCCTGGACAGCACTTTCCAGCAGCAGCGTGTCCGACTCCACCAGAATACCGTGCACCACGATCTTTGCTGGGAAAATACTTCCTCCATCCTCCAGCAGACACCTAATATGGATACATAAAAAAATACATGTTTCACTCCAAAATACATAAAGACGCAGCACTAAAATAATTAAAGCTTAATAAACAAAACTAATAGAACACTTCAGAATGTCACCTTACCTGGCCAGTGAAGCTTTTTCCATCAACTTCTGCCTAATGAGACCACAAGTCTCGACACAGTCCAGCATGATGGCGCTCCACAGCTTCTCTCTGGACGGCCTTTTCAGCATCCCGTGCTCGTCCTCCGTGTGGTTGAGCCAGAACTCCAGATGCTTTTCTGGGACGTTGTTGGAGCGAGCCAGTCTCTTCAGGACTTCCTGCTGCTTTTTCTTTTCCATGGAGCTGTACGCTTTTACGTGACCGTGGCTGGCAGCGATGAGGGAGAGCAGCGAGAAGCCCTCTGACACGTCGAGGACGTAGAGCAGGTCACCGACGTCTGTGGAGTCCTCCGACAGCTCTTTGTTTTGGCACTTGGACCTCAGCTGGGCGATGAGTTTGCCCAGCGCGCCGCAAAAACTCTGATGGTAATCCTGATTGTTCAGGAGCGCCATTTCCGAACATTCCAGCATGCAGAAGTCTTTAGTTTGAATCTGGTCAGTCTGGAGACTCGCGAGCGCGCTGCACAGCTCAGCCTCTGGGTTTGGATTTGAAACGGGGTTTCCAGAGTCCTGCGTCTCCGGCCGCTTGTCCAGACGGATTTCATGGCCGTCTCTCAGCACAGCCACGCTGCAGAGCCTCAGGAAGGCGTCTTTGCAGGAGACTTCAACAATCAGCTCGTCTTGAGGTTTCAGGACAAAACCTGAAAAGAATCAAAAAGAGGAAAGCGCTGAGTAGGCCTGATTCTTCCAGAGCTCTGAAAGAGCACTTCAGTTTTTCAGAAATGTATTGAAGCACAAAGAATTTACTACTGGAAATGGAATTGGATGTCTCATCTAATCTGTAATCTTTTTTGCTTTTTAAAAATCAGAATATACCAAAACTTTCATGACAAATTTGTCTGTTTTTGAATCTTTATTCCGGTAAACTTTAAGTTTGTTTAGCTTCTTGTGCTTAATAACATATACAAATTATGATGTTATATTTTTAAATAAATCTCGGTATTTATGAATGTGGCAATCTCAAAGATCTACAAGTCCCTTTTGCCAGAGGAGATAACATAATGGTGATGAGCCCACTGATGAAAATATTGCACGCTATGTACATCAGCAGTATTACCGACAGCGGCGACATCCCCACATGTATTATAGCTTTTCACCATCTACACAACAATAGGAACAATGCACACAATTCTTAAACCCTGAAGTGAATGTATCAACAAAAAGAGTCCAGACTGCTAAACTCTGAGCCCAAATTTATGATTTGGGGCTATATGAATAAAACTGACTGGACAATTTAAACACTTCAAAAAAGACACAGCGTGAAAAAGCAGGCGATGCAGAAGGGGAACGGGAGAAATGAGATTCAGGGAACCGGGTTCACAGAGAGGGGGGGGGGGGGCGCCCAGAAAGGATTCCTACAGGAATAACATCTGTTCACGTCTTCATGTCAGCGCGCCGCTCGTCAGAGGCATTTGGGGAAAATGCATATTTATTGCCTATAAGAATTTCATGAACACTAAAGAGTGTCACAGGCGATCACGCCGCACACGTCACAGCGACCGGGGAAACGGATGTCGGTGATCACCGGGAAAGGTGGCGGCTCCCTCGACGCTGCCGTCGCCAATTAGCAGCTCAGTGAAGCGCTGCTGAGCGCCGTCTGAGAGATGATGCACTGCAATGCCAACTGGAACATGTCACCTCGTGTCACTGGCGATTAAGCTCACGGTTGCCTCAGATGGTTGCAAAAAAAATAAAAAATCTTCCACTTCTTCTTTGAGTTAGTTGCTTTACAAATATGATTGTTTCTTTGTTTGTTGTAGTGTCTCCACAGTCTGTTCTAAAATGTCATTTTCACACCGGCATATTGTGCACCTCAATGATGATGATTAAAGAATAAAGTGTGAGGCTTTTGAGACTGTCAGGCATCCTCTTTGTAGTGAAGTATACGTACTATTTTTCACATGGATATCAACTAAAATAGTCAGAAAGCGGTGTAAAGTAGTGGTGATGATTATAAGTGGAAGTATTTCCCTGGCATTATTCAATAAAGTTAATAGTCTGCTAACAGTCAAAAGTTAATAATGCTAAATAGTGTATGTAGTCGTCAGCACACACTGCCCTCATCTGATGCAATATGGAAATGCATGACATATCAAAGAAAAGAGATTACAAACTGAGCAAATAAAAAATACATTATATTAAAACTAAAATCGGGATTTGTCATAAGAATGTGAAACCACTCGCGACAATTAAAGAACAATTCCTTGCACAAACTGCAACGGATACACAGTGCTGATTAAACAGACACTGAAAATGAGTAAAACATGTGTGTGAAATCTTCCTCATAGCCTCCTCCCCCTCCCTCCTCCTCCCCCTATGTCCGTTGGATCTTACCACCGGTGCTGTGGACAGGGTAGATGCCCTGCTCCCAGCAGGTGTCCTCCTCGGGTCCAGTCGACAGACTGCTCTCCTCATCCAGGTGGAGCTGGAACCACACAGCCAGAGCGTCCAGCTCCCCCTCCTGGGTGACGGGCATGCGGATCTGCTGAACCTCCCTGGAGCTCAGTCCCTCCAGTTCCTACAGGTTAACAAAACAAGACCGTGAAAAAGGAGAAAGAAATTTCTCGGCAAAAATGAAAAAATGAAATCAAGCTTGTTTGTAAAACAAATAGGTGTACAAACATGCAATATGGGTGTAAAATAAAACACCTGGTTGCAGAAGGTTTGAGGTTTAAAAAAAAAGTTGCGCATGTTTTTGGTCTCTGAGAATTACTGGTATTGTCGCTTTTTAAAAGGCCAGAAAGCTCAAAGGATTTAAGATGTACAAATGCATTTCACAGTGTAAATAAATACATTCTAGACGCGACAGGATGTCTGTAACACCGATATGATATTAGATCTGGCCCGCCTTGCTGCTGGCGAGCACCAAGAACACATCTCTGTCACACAGACTTCACAACAGCTCGGTATGTAATACAGCAAGCGTCGTCTTGAAAGCCAGCGATGCATCACTCTTCAGTGAGCTGGAAGATTTTCAAAATTACAAACGAGTGGAGCGGATACCCAGTACAGAAAATGTCATGGTCTGCTTATACTCAATGGGAAAATGCCTTTGAAGCATGAGGATAAAAAGGGATAATGTAAATAGGAGATAATACCTCAAACAACTTGAATGGGGAAATGCAATACAAATGGAAACCCTCCAAAATGTGGAAGAACAAAAATCCAAGAGGAACAATTTCATTATTTTCCACTCCTGCTTACCATCATATTCTTGGGGCTGAGACACAAACTGAAGTGCATGTTCGCTGATGTGCACATGAGCACTGAATAACTTACTTTGTTGAGTGCCGAGTTTGCCTCACTCACTCGAGACACGTTACCACAGCTCTGTCACCACGTTTGTCCCGACAGTCCCTACTGGACTTGTGTGGACAAATATCATTCAGGTGCTGTTTTGGAGATAAACACCTTGTCTCCAATCTGCCAGGTGTTCACTGTGAGCTAATAAATCAGGCAACAATCCCTGCAAGCCTTTAGCTAAATAATAAGAGCCCACTGACGTGCAATATTTTAGCCTGTGAGGCAGCCGATATGTTCGTTTCACGGGACCGATAGAAATATGGTCGGGTAAATTCATTATTTTTACATTATTCTGCTTGACTCAAGGCAATAAACACTGAATAATAGGATTTTTGCACATGCCTGCATATCAGGCACAAAGAAAATACCAAAAAGTAAAGTGAAGTAAAAGTACATTAAATTAACAGCGGCTGAATTAATCAATGATCATAGTTTATTAACAGCTGTTGTGTCGGTTTCTGCTCACCTGCACGTTGTTAAAATCTATGTTGAGGGCCGTGAATGGCTCAGTGAGAGCTTTGTAACCCCCCGGCACTCTGCTGAGTCTCTCAGTGGTGTAAGGCTCCATGGAGTCATCTGGCTCCGGGCTGCAGCTCACCGGGCTACGGAGCTCCCCGGCTGCAGCTATGGACAGGCCGCCCACTTCTGACACACATATCCTGCGTGAAAACAAACAGCGATCTCGTGGTAGCTCCGGACACCTCGTGCTGCTGTTCTGACACGTTCATTACGAGGGAAAACAATGAAGGACTGCGGGGCCTAACCTGTGATGCCTGCGGATCTCGATGTTCTCCAGAGCCATGCCAAACACAGTGGCTCCAGCGGGGATGACCCGTCCTGTCGCAGACTGATCCTGGAATTCATTCTCGCCTCTCTTTAGGATGACAAATGTGTGCTGTTAATGAAACTACACATTAACATCCCTCGATTTCACAGTTAACTGGATACTTTCACCATTAACCTGGCTGTTGAATGTGTTGAAATGTCACAACTCGTACTGTGGAGTTTGGCATCATGGAAATTGCCCCAGTTTGCCAATGTCGCATTTATCTGGATGCTTAAGGGTTAACTTTAATTTTTGTAGTTGACAAGCAGTTATCTTTTAGAAAGAAAAAAAAAAGGAAAATATTTGCCCCGACAGAGACTATATTCTGACAGTGGATAGTGAGACGGATAATCTTTGAAAAACTAAATTGGGTTTCTTTGCCTCCTTTTGGCGCTCCTATTGGCATTTTGACTCTGATTCTGATTTTCAAAATTCCACTAAGTCTAAAGGAAAACACGCAATCGGAGCCGAGGACTCTCCAGCGCAGCAGTCGTTCACTCCTCGGAGAGCAGATGAATTCCGATAAAACTGTCAAAGTATGAGCCACTCGTCTAAAAAAAAGTTTTCAGAAAGATTTTAGTGTACTCTTCCGCTGTGAAATTCGAAAATTTGTGATCCGGCTGCCATGTGGAAAACAGTCGAGCCAAAAACCAAGCGCCACACTGGGCAGAGTTATACTTTGATCAGAATTCACGGACGGAGAATGATTGGTTGTTTTACTTCTAGCGTGGGGGAATCCTGCAAATACCATCAAGAGCACTAGAGGGAGGCAGAGGAAGCTGCTGTTTTCTCTGATTATATGTCCCATTAGATTAGATTAGATATTCATTTATTAGATTTTTTTTTTTTTTTTTAAAGTCAACTGCAGCTTTAAAGCCATCATTAGTTTGGTTCTAAATCCTTTCCTGTTTGGAAAGTCCTAACTGTCTTTGGATTTCCAATCCTGTATGTCCGTAGCAAACACTACTAGATTTTGGGTGTCACAAACTCATAGAAACATTAGTATTGCACTGTGGCAACTGCATAATAAAGTTCTACTTACTGTCTTGTGTTTGTGTTGTAATGAATGACGTTACCTGTGGAGGTAGCAGGAGGTGGTGCCAGGCATGAATGAGACTCTCGATGATACCCTCCCCAAACAATCCTGCATCTACCGTCTCTGTCACCACCAAAGATACTCTAAGAGAAACAACATATAAAATGTGATAATAACATGAGAAATGCTACTTACTAAGCATGCAGCTCATAACAGCACAAAAAAAGATACATTTATTATTCATGTGAAATACTTCTTTATAAATTGCACCTCTGTGGGATGTCCTTCGGCACTTCCATCTCCAGAGACTTCATATGGAGGATCTTGATGCTACCGTCCATTCCATTAGCGCTCACCACCTCACAAGCCAATTCGTACATCGTCTTGGACAGTTCACAGGCGTACACCTCAGCAGCCCCGGCCTTTTTTGCGCACATACTTCACAGAGAGAATCAGGAAATCAGAACAATAACACAGACACATTGACACACAAGTCCTACTATAGCTGTAGCCAAAATAATAAGAACGTGTTATGGTTGATAAGGAGTCTGGAAAATGTTTCACCCAAGGATCCCAGTGCCAGTACCGATATCAAGTACAGTGTTGCAGCCGCTCTGAACCGCCTTCTGGATGGCTTGCTGGTACTTCCGGTTCCTCCCGTGGTCGTTGAGCATTAAGAAATGCCAGCGCTCCACCAGCCAGTTGGCCACGCGGTAGAAGTTCTCTCTGGCTTCCGGGTAGTCTGGTCTCAGCTTCAAGGCTTTATGGAAATGACCTGCGGCTTCGTCTCTGAAGCCCATTCTGGATAAGAAAAGGAAAAAAACTGCATTATCAGATAATTCATCAAAATAATACAAGCATAAATGATGCTCTGTTACCACTAAAGTGGTGATGGAATTTTAAAAAACGCATGCATCTAAGCACTGATTTATGCGGATCAGGAAAATACCTGAACAAGTGTTCACCCATGCTGTTAAGGATGACCTCATCCGCAGGGAACAGTTCCAGTGCTTGTTCATAACAGTCAAAGAGGTCTTGAGTGCGGCCCACAGAGTCCAGCTCTTCTGTCCACTTGAAGAGAGTGAACCTGAAGGACTCCTAAAAAAAAAATAAAAAGGTGTCACAAAATTGAGGTTCCAAAAAAAAAAAACGAAGCAGACTGCAGTATGTATGATTGTGGTCATTATGTGTGGACAATGTTTGATTGTATGCAGGCAGGTTATCAGTGCAAACAGTAATTACCCTTGCAAAGTCCTTAAACATAGGCGCAAGGTTGAGGACCAACAGGTAGTGCACAAACGCGGTTCCGTAGTCTTGGTTGAAAAGGCACTGCTGGGCACTTTCTAGGGAACTAGAGACCAGCTCGTTCCTAGCAGGGTCCTCTCTGCGTCGCCTCCGTGGCCTCCTGCCGTGCTTCGGCCTCGCACTGGTATTAGGCATCCCTAGTGCAAAAAAAAAAAGAAGATATGTCTGATAACATAATTTACAGATTAATGCAACGTTTCATAAGAGGATAAGGATCCACAGTTGACCCATATGGACATGTATGTCAGACAGAAATAGACAAAAACAGATGAAAAGGAGTCAAAAGTCAAAATTTTGACTAATTATTTAAAAATTTTGACTGAGTACATCTCTTAGTTTTGACTTGCATGCTATTTTATTTTTGTCATTAAAAATATAAGTATATATTTTTAATTAATTTCTCTGGAAATGAGCTAACATGCATATTAACATTTTGTGGAGTAATGATACTAATCACACTAATAACTGCAACATGAATAGGAAAATAAGTGGGGCTGTTAAAAACGTCCACAAATATAACGTACCTCAAAAAAAATGCTATGTATTTTTTTTTATAGGGATTACTGACAATGTATGTTGACTTACTGTACGTTGTTTTGGATCTCAGGCTGGGGTAAATTATGGGACGGAGGGAGATACGTGGAAGAGGTCACTGCTGTTAAGTTAAAGCGCTAAATTACGTTAACATTACAGTCGAGACCAATAAGTCGTTAGCATCGTTCTCAGCAATATTTCCTCTAATATCAGCCCAACGACAGCTCACGTGATACAAATATGCTCTGACCGAGGCTACAAAAGCTTAACTGCAGGCAAAAAACTGACTGCCTGTTAAAATTCACGTTAGAACGGCCATATGCTGAATAAACGTGTAAATCCCATTTCTGATACTCGTTTAGCGGGATAGGTGTCCGCGTGGTAAACAACTCGTTCAGAAACACGTGGCGAGACAAGGTTCCGGATGTCACTCTAAATAAGTATTATATATTTAAAAGGTACAAACCGGCCGTATTAACAATGCTATCAACTGTAGGTAACATGTCAAATAGTAGTATCCGTTTTCATTCACAAATTATGCCACGGTAAAGATGCCCGCCTCAGATTTGACTCCGAAGGAACCGATGATAGGCGAATCATGAAGCACTATCAAAGAGCGCGAAGCATTAGCATAGTTCCCACCCGTGAAAACTCCCAAAGTAAAACATGAAGGAAAGCGTTCACAAAATTAGTGCGTGAATACAAATTAGTTTATGTGCGTGATACCCTTGTTTTATGCATTCTAAAGGGTTAAGCACTTTAGTGCTCGCCGAATTATTTGCTTACACCATTGGCTTTGCTTTAAATTGGATCCTGGATTAAAGTATTCCGCTTTGTTTTCGCATCCTCTGCTTGTGAATATCTGACGATTGAGGTTCTCAAAGGCTATTCTGGAAGTTGAGCATGTAATCTTATGTAGTTTTCATATTATATGCAACACATGTAGGTCCCCTGTGATTGGTTTGGAGTTGGCGTTGGGTGTTCTTGGTGTACATTGTTTGTTGACCTTGCATAGAGACACTGTTATGTACACTGAAGGATCAATACAGGCTTGGTACTATACCACATCTGAAAGCTCTATACTGCATCTGAGAGATCAATTGTAATTACATACAGATGTATAATTCAGGCAGTTAATCTATTCAGTTTTATGTGGATTTCCAGAGCCGTGGTGAGGGTGTCCCATTTTTGGGTACACTGCTGAGTATTGTATTCTATTTTCTGCCACTTTATATTTCCACTTTATCACATTTAGAAGGAACTTAATTGACCTTTTAATTCTACTTAAATTGCACTACTTTGACCAACTGCTTGTACTTATGGTAAAATGCTACGCACACATTAATGAATGCATCATTTATAATGATCAACTGATATAATATATAAAAAGACAACACCCTAATTGTTTTCTTTTTTGTTTTGCATCTATAGTAGTATATGCTTAAAATAAAATAAGATAATCATTTATTCGTCCCTTAGTTGAGAAATTACAGGATTACAGCAGCATTGCTCACAAGTAAATAAAGATTTAAAAAATAAGTAATATAAATAAACAGTAGAACAGTAAGAAAACAAAATTAAAAGTGATTCGTGGCCTACTGGGGGCTCAGTTTTTTGTGCAGCCTGACTTATGTTACTTTTTTTTTTAAATCTACCAACTTCTTCACCTTTACCTGAATCACATTTTGTATTGGAGGACGTCATTAATTATTATTCAGTCAGTAAATGTTCCTTTACATTTAAAACAAATCTAAATACCTCTTCTACCACTGATGACATCATTCACCCTTCTCGGCGCTCACGCGACTAGCGACGCGAAGGCGGAAGTAGAAAAGACTGTACCATCTTGCAGGAGCTACAACGTCTTTGGTAGAAGTTCTGCTACATGCACTCAGATGTCAGCAGAGTTTCTCAATCTGTCACTTTGCTAGGTGGAGTACGTTTGATGGAGGGAGGGAAACATTGGACACAGCCACCATGACTGTCTGACAACTCCCCTGAGCCGACTTCCGATGAACACGCATTGTTATTACCTTCCAACCGTAATACCTGCTAGCTGCTCTTTTAGTTATTTGACAACTGTAGAACAACACCCACGCGCCAGTGTCAGAAGTTGCCACGCTAACCACCGTTAGCTGCTTTTAATTTTTTTAAAATTTTTTTTTACTTCGCTATGTTTTCTCGGTTGGACTTGAAACTCCCTGCGTAAAGAGCGGTCATTTTATTGTAACGGCTTGTTTGTTTGTTAGTGTTTTTAGCTGCAAAGTAAGCGTCATTTTCTCCGCTTTCCCCCCGTTTTCCTGACGGAGCTATCACCCTGTCACAGAAATGGGACTACACCCGCTAGAGTTTAGTGAATGCTATCTGGACAGCCCCGGCTTCAGGGAGAAAATAAAGGCACACGAAGCGGAGCTGGACAAAACCAACCGATTCATCAAAGAACTGTACAAAGATGGGAAGAACCTTATCAATGCAACAAAGCGTGAGTTTAATTTCGACGTTTTTTAAACGCGTAAACGGTCAGAAAAGTCTTGTCTTCGGTCGCAACTCCTCGGGGGAAAAGGACCCTGGGGTCTTCCTGTGTCCAATACTTTTTTTTTGTAACACCTTCTTCCTCCGTTCTGCCAATGATTGTCATTTTGTTCTCCATTTGGCTCGTGTAAGAGTGACAGAGTTGCTGAACTAATTGTTAAATGTGACCAACGCCTGTCACGTTGACTTGACCACAACTACTTTCCTTCTGTTCGAATGTTGCATTCTTTTCTTGTGTGTGTGTGTGTGTTTATGAGGATAATTATTCACTTGGTAAGCCTGAACCAAAAGGCCCAGAGTTCTTTGTAACAACCCCTTGCAGTATTTGCTCCCAGTCACATACCTCCTACAGGGTTAAATGATTAGATTGTTATCTATCTGAACTCTAGTCTTGTGGGCTGGCCTTGTCTGTGAGGTGCCCAGTGCTTACAGCCAGTCGTCAACACATAGTCATCAAAAATGGAGTCCTCTGCTGTCAAACTGTCTCGTTGGAAAACCCCAACCTTTCTCCTGATGTCATGTTTTATAATTATATTACATTAAAGTACAGTGAAACATCTCGGGCTGGAGAACTTAGTCAAGGTAAAAGAATTTCAGTCGTGTGTTATTGTAAGTTATGACACCAACATTTTTTCTTTTTTCTTTTCTGACGTTACCTGTTTTATTTTGTGTCGACAGATGAGCTTCAGGCGTGTTACGACAGCATTGCTAAAATTGCTGAGTGCTTACAACATCTTTTACTACTCTAAAATCTCCAGATAGACTTACTTTGTCATACTTGGAAACTATTTAATATTAAAGAGGTTATAACTCCAGCAACACTTGCAGTATAAATAACCTTGGTCTTGTGGCCTACATCAGAGTACTGGCCACAAATGCGTTACTTTGACTATAAAGTTGACAAATTTTTTAAAATCTTCAGACTTTTACCGTTCTTTGTGTGCTAACTTGTGCTTCAAGCTATTTAGTTTACTCATTTATTAAGTCATGAGGATATAATCATACCCTGTTGTCACATAACAACATTTATTTTTATATTTTCTTTTTTAAGTTAGTAATTTAAAGAGTTTCATGTTAAGCACAACTGCAGCACACCTGAAGTATATCAGCTTTTATACTGTGATGATGATTTCAACAGTAATCCTCAAATTCAGGCCTATTTTTGCTGCAGCTTCATCCTGAAGTTGTTGTTGTGTTTTTTTAGTTTGGTTGATCTCTGAGAATTTAGCTGGTTTCTGGGGTCACTTGAAATGTCTGGAAGTCCTTCTGAATATCTTGAATCAGCAGGTGCTCCATGATTTGGTGGAAAGAAAACACTTGACGGAGGGTGAAAAGGTCACGATGGGGTTTAGCCGCAATGTTTTGGGGGTATATCAAATGAACTTCTGCTCTAATGACACCAGGTTGTTTCACAAGAGAGGTCTGTGGTCCGTCACCTCTTCTATTGAGGGAGTCTCGCTCTTACAGCAGCCAACATGAGAGGAACCCAGCACGGCCGGATTCACGTGCTGTCGTTCCCTCTGACACACGCTGTCCTCCTGTACTGCACATTACCTGTTGTTCAAAGCTGATATTTGCATACTTATTGTCTATTGTACCCGTTTGCTTGAGCAAGCCTTGTCGTCCTCCTATAATCTCCAATCAAGCTGAATATTTACCCAAAACTGCAACTTTATGACACTTTAGATCTATAAATGTGTTTAAAGCTCTCAGGAGGTCGGCTGTTTTTTAAGCTTCGTGACCAAACTATGTGTTCAGCATTGTCTGACACCTTCTTCCATTTGTAACCTTCAAAGTAAACAGGAAATACCATCCTGACCTTGTCTTCATCCTTTCCGTTTCTTTTACCTGCTCTGACTTATTGGCAGGAGAGGTCATGCCACCTGGAATTTCCAGAGCACCATGGTGAACTCTGGTATTCACTGTTGCTCACAGATGATTTTAATATTGATGCTCTGCCGTGTTGGTGTAAACTGACACACGGTATCCCATTTCAGGAGGTCATGTCTTGTATGTCATGCCCTAAATGACCGTAGCTAAACTGTGTCCCTTTTTTATGTTGATATTAAGTATGTCCAACATGTTTCGTATATCATAACATTCCATAACAAGGCTGTTGTTGACCCTCATTTGGTCAGTGTGAGCTTCTTGATTATGAGAAGAATTAAGAAACCCTGGTCGCACACTCCTAATGGGAGTACTGCACTGTCAGTGGAAAATACAGGAAGGAACTAATGGTCATGTTCTTATGTACTGACAATAATGCAGTGCTCTCATCCTCTTTCGCTCAGTGGAGACAGTTTTTTAAAATGTGTCCGGTCCCTTCTCCCTTCTTATGGCAAATGACTGTTTTTGACATTCTTTGATAACTGTAATCATGAGGTGTTTACTCAAATAGCAGTGGTAGAGAAAATGAAACATTATCCAACTGCCACAGCAAAATACATGGCCTGGCTGTTTTCGATGTTGTCCAGAAGTAAAAAAGTATCCACTAAACCAACAGGTTTAACTAATAAGTTAACCAACAAAAATATATTCTGCATCAAAAGATTAATCATATTATTTTAGGCAAAGTGGACGGATTTGGCTGCTGTTGTTCTTTTAGCATCTTAAATGTGAATGGTTTTTCTTAGTCTTATGTTAGTGACTTAAATAGTTTTGAGTTCATGTCATTAGAACGATAATAAGTCACATTTTGCTTCAGTAACTTGAGACTAAACGGTTGATAATGAACTGTATTGTTAGCTTTGAGTGCCCAGGACAAATGGAAATAGAAAACAAATGACATATTTCATCTTGTGAGCACAATTTCTAATTGTGATTTACATTACATCCTGAATGGCCTAGGGATGGAAGTTTGGCGTCATACATTTTCGATAAGAGTGGTATTATAAAGTTCACAGTAGTCTAGCAATATCTCAAGTACAATACGGAGTATTGTTAATATACACTCTCTGGGTGTAGCTCACCTCCTGCTTTGCTCTGGTTCCACTCGAGCATTACTCTGATAATCTCGTCTCATGAGAATGTGACCCTGTGCTTGGTTTTCCTCTTCATAGAGATCATACAAAGTAGCCTAGCAGTATTTTGTTTCACTTCTAAATCTGCCTTGTTTGCAGCTTTGAAGTTGAGACAGTTGTTTTTGATAAGTGGAGTTGATTTGGGGAAGCTTAGCGAAAGAATCCTCTCTTGATACAATTGTCACGACATTAAATAACATTGCAGTCCTGATCCAGCATACTTACAATTGATAAATGTTGTGGATTATGCTCTTTAACTTTACGTGTGACCTCAGAATGATCTGCTGTTTGGCTCGTCAAAGACAGTTGTTGATCTCCACATCCCATTCCTCTCTCAGCGTGTCAGTGACTGGGAGGATGTTCCACTACGGAAAGACCTTGGTTCTGAGAGGAAACCTTATAGCCGGGCCCAGGGTTAGAGAGCCATGACATGGAAGTGCCCACTAGAGGAGCAACATGCCATCCTGACTTCTGTTTCAGAGGGTTTCCTCCACAGGAACTGTGTCCTGTGTGTTCCCTCTCAATCACCTCTCACTGTTGTCCTTAGCAAACGCAACGACATCTCATTTATGTACAAAAGTTTGGGATTTGCATGTCTCAATTTCTTCTACCGTATTGGTTTCGTAGTGTTGCATGTTCTGTTATTGCTGCAGTCATTGGAAAAGTGAAGTTGCATTGGGGTCAATCATAGTCATTTCCACAGCTGGACTTCCTCTGGTGGACGGACCATTTGGCTCATGAAGCAATATGATTAGTATTATCCTTTTTTTTTCTTTTTCTTCCTTCACGATCGGTTCCACGAACCCAGCCATGTGAAGGTCTTTTTTTTTTTCATTGGCAGACAGGTTTAAGAGTAGCCTGCCATGGTGTGCTTTGGCTCACTGCTGCTCTCTCTGTACTCGCGTTACTGATTCTGCCAAAGAGCCTCATCACAATCTTTCATTAAAATCGCATTAGCACAAGACGAAGCAAAGTCATGTGGGAGGAAGGCTTTTTTACATTTTTTTTATTTTTTTTTATCTCTCCCTCCAGAGAGAATAAGACCTACTGTAAAATGAATGCTTGATGGCACAGCTCTGCTTTTGAGGCTCCTTTTTTGGTGCAAACAAAGTGTTGAGAACTATTTGAAGCACTTTGATTACATCATGTACTGTCACTTTTGAATATGGGCCAAGAGATGCAGATGTATCTTTGATCAGCCAATTGCTCATTATTGACAGGACACTGCTCAGCAAAGCCTCGCCCTACAGACTTGTTTTGAGGATCAGGAAGTCATGAATGAAGTAATGCATGCTTTGTGGGTAGGGATCTGGTGGGGTGGGGGGGCGATTGTGGGAGGGGATGGGTGGGCAGGTTTTGTTTAGGGTCAAAAGGTTGGAGGCGAGTGTGGAGCAGGGATTCGGACTGGAAAAGATGGGAGAGTGGAACAGGAAGGACTGTGGAAAGGCACAGTATGTAAACGCTGGCCGCTGTTTGAGGGCCTGGACCAGGCAACCGCTGACCTAAGTGGCACATCTGATGAGACTGTAGAAATCATAACAAACATCACCGCAACAGGCGCCAATGAATACACTGTGGACATCTTCAGCGGCTGAACTTTGACTTATACGTACCTTTTTACATGTTTGTTTTTGCAAAAAATAAATAAAAAATTGTTGCAGTAGAACATGGCAATTTTAAGTTTCCTGCTTTAAGATACATTAAGTGGAAAACCATTTCACTGACTTTTGTTCTGGGGTGGAGGCATAAAAAAGGCAAATTCACCTCAGGAGGATTCACAGTAAAAACAAACTTCTGCTTTATGTTGGATACATATTGGAAAACACAGACAGAGTGTCAGGCCTTGTTTGAAAAGCAGTTTCCTCTAGTCATCCCAAGTCAGAGCCTATTTGGATTACACTTGAATCAAATGTATTTGGAACCTTCAGTTATGTGGAAATAACCAGTGATACATATCCACTTCATTGTACACTTATCCATACAGAGTATGCATGACAATACAAGAGGTAAATGCAGAGGAATCATCCTTTTCTGTGGATGGTTTTATGAGAATGTGGATCTTTCAGATCAATTTGAGGAGTGTCTCTGGTTTGCATGTTCCACATTTCAATGTCAGTCTGTCATGCAATGAGGGACTCACACTCGTCTTGGCTCGGTCTCGCCCTGCCACGGTCTTGATCTTGACTTGGTCTCAACCCGTCACAGTTGTGGTCTTGTCTCAGTCTTGATACGATCTGGTCTTGGTTTAGGTCATTACAACCCTGATCTGTAGTTGGTAAGCGTGATTGGTTGTCTCTGTCAGTCCTGCAACCTGTCCAGGTTGTACTTTACTATTACTAGTAATAGATGGATTTAAGTGAAAGGCTAGTGTTTAGTTAAATGAAGTAAAATATAATTTGTAGTGCAGAGCCCTCCCCATTGCGTCATCTTTGTTTTTTCTTCCCACCTCCTCTGAACAGGGCCACCGACGTTCATGTCATAGAAGTAGCCTTTTTTCTTCTTCATGTTTTTCCTATTACAGAACAATCTTGCATGTAATATCAGTCACAATAACACCAGTAGTAGTAGTAATACTACTACTAGTAATACTACTACTACTAATACATTATATTTGTATAGCTCTTTAAAAGGTACTTTACACGGGAAAAACTAAAACAATAGGAGCATTGTCAATATAAACAAGAGATATGACATAACAATAAGAAACAAACAAAAACATACATAGCATATCTATCTTCATACATCGATAATATATGTATGACTCACACGCTGAAGCCTGAACTAGACCGAGGTCTCTGGCTTTCTGCAGAGAAACTAGCCAAGTTTGACAGTTCCCAGGTTTGCTCTGAAATGCCTTGCTTTAAAAGGCAAAAAGCAGGAGAAGTGTGTGTGTGTGTGTGTGTGTGTGCGTGTGTGTGTGTGAGATTTCTATCTTGTGATAGTTCTTTCCTTCAGGATAGCAGCTATCATTTCCTTCTGTTATGCAGACCTCTCATCTGACACTTGTGTTTATTGCTCCACTGATTGTATCCAGTTGATCAATGCTGTTTTAACTTCAATTGACGTTGCACAGGGACAAGAATGCTGTAGCTGTTTTTTTCCCCCTCTGTGAATGTTGCCTGCCGTCGATTAACTCTGGAGCTCCATATAACCGGATAACATTCATTCTTCATGTTTTATGTAATGAAGTCCACACAGCTTGGACTCATATATTCTCATATTAACTGTCCACCCTGCATTGAGTTAAACATGCATGCAGCCTGCGTAATCAGATTGTGGATGGGTGTGATCTGTGCACCACGCTCGCATATGGCTCCAATAAAGAGCTTGCAAATCTATCCCTTGACATCATCGCTCCTTGAGTACACACTAATTGTCCACAGTGACCTGAGCCTTGATGCCATACTTGCTGAGATACCCGTGATATTATCAAAATGTGCAATCGTAAAATGTAAAACCCGCATGCTTTAAATATATCTGTGGATCATTAAAAGAAAAAAAGTAGCACGATTGTGAAACAAATACAATATTCAACAACCTTATTAAGTTCATGCTTTTATTATGCTCTGCAATGAGGCAGTAAAACACTGAAGGTCTCTTATCACACCTTGAAGAATTTCTGAATGACATTGATTTTTACTGTTATAATCCTATCAGCTTTTCATTATCTTTTACAATACAGAGCGTTGAATACTGCCCTGACTTCACGTCAGGCACAATGCAGTACGTTTAGGCCTTGTTAAGGTGTGCCAAGGTTCAGCGTAATGTTGCCAAAACATGTTTTTACTATGCAGGGCAGTAGCTGAACTTTCCACTCTACATTCATTTGTGTTTTGATCATTTGAGCACTGCAGTTGACCAGCAGGGATTCCATAAAGGTCACCGATTACCCATCTGGCTGATAGAGGGTGAGAATTGATGATGATGTTTTTTTTTAATGCTCAATTTTACAACACATACTACTAGTAGTACTACTGTTGCGAACTACAGCAGGTTATATAACCTGTTCTTTTCTTTGGAACACCTTCTAAAGTTGAAGCTTCTGTTTCTATGTAACAGTACAAATTAGTGTTGCTAACAAAGCGAAACAAGGCTGTCAAGGTATGTGCAAAAGATAAAACAATATACAGCCTTTAAAACTTATTTTCTATCAAAGCAGGGATTTATAAGATGACACACTCCTCTTCCCCACATTCCTATGTCAGACTGCTTCAAAGCACATAGAGCAGCAGACTGCAGAAGCCTGTCAAGTCTAAGGATCATTAGAGGGTCAAACAAACACTACTACAGCAGTAGAGTTACAGCAATTAAAGTAAATGTATATATTTTAAAAAAAAGGATGTCACTAAAATGGGGTACAGTGATAACAAACATTCAAAGTTAGCAAACAGTTGCACAAACTAATTACACATCAAACAGTCACTGAGCAACATTGTTTTTTTATTTGGAGTTGTGTTTCTGGCCACCCAACAAATGCAATTCTAACATACAACCTTCCTTTTTGCTGTTTTGAGCACCAACAAATTTGTCTTTACCGCCTAAGTTCTCCAATATGTTTCCCATCTGTGACCGGAAACAACACAGAGGATCGCAGAGGAAGTCAACCAAAACAATTAAACCAAAATATTGTGCTCGGAGATGGTAATAATTCTTTGTGGGGCCCATCTCACTTTGCATAAAGACATTTGATCCAATGTTGTTGTTTTTTTTATAAAACTATGTATTAGTTCTGCTTGAACTGGTTGTAGTATGTGGCTCAACCTCAACCCCAGAATGTCATCAGGCCAAAAGTGTCAAAAGAAGCTCTAGCAGTCAGCGGGATGAGGAGGTTTTAAATTGGTCTGGCTAGATAATCTTACTAATGTGGTGAGCTAGAAAATTAAGTTAATACAGGGTTTCCTTAAAAGTATGTGTTTTGAATATTACCACTAATAACACTTTTTTTATGTTGAGGTTTCCCTTCTGATGATGCTAATGTGTTTCCATGCCAAACCTGTAAAAAAGTAAATATTTGTTTAAAAGAATAAAATAAATGGGGGCACTGAACAAGGAATATGAAATCTGATTTCATAGCAAGACTGTGCTTTTTTGCTGGTGAGGGGTATGATCTGTTATTCAGTATCTTACAATAGCTTAATTACATTGATTTTGACAAGTAGACAATACAAACAAACAGTGGTTATTATTTTGATAGTGGTGCAGTCAGCAATAGAGGCCTTGGGTCATGCATCCATCAATAAAGCCTACCAATCTAAATTTAGGGGCGGTATTAAGACGCTTCAACCAAATGAAAAAAAGGTCTTCATCCTGCTTACTGGACTTTAATAGTGTTTGTGATGGACCATACTAATAAATGATTGTATGTTTGTCTGCAGTCACTCCATGTGCTGCAAATTTAGGACCATTTCCTACACTAGTGACCAGAATCACCTTTTATGGACTTGCACATCGTCTGGATTTGAGTTGTCTGTGTGTGTTTTGATTCCATCTGGATTTTACAGTCACTTCAAAGAAAATTGCAATGTTCAATATAGTAAGTGTTTGCTTCCAAAATAATGCCATTACAGGTTTTATATAGGCCATATCTTTATTTTGGAAATAACGCCCTTAACCCGCACTTAAATACTCCTACGTAGCAGTTCATTAGGTTGTGCTTCCAACAGCTAGAAGTCACCTCTGTGGCAGAAACATGTTTTTAATGTATTAGTAGTTGTGCTGGTATTATGAGCTCCACAATGATTTAGTGTGGTTGCAAGAAGTTTGTCTTTTCAATTATTGTCTAATGAATTCTTCCAGGATCTTACATCTGAGTAAGCTGACAATAACAATGCATCCCATAATACAGCTCCCTCTTCAAACCTCACTAAGATACTGTCGTTAAAGTGGTGCCAGAGACGCTCTGCTGCTATTGTTTGTCTGTCTCCTAATGTTGCTTCTGCAGTGGCCTGATTTAGTTTGCCATGTCTCTGTGGTATCTGAGGAACGCACCAATGTAGAACCTCTCCACTCCTGATTGATTATCTAAAGTTAGGTCTGTGCGGTGATTTGCAAAAGTTCATGAGCCAAGGAATTAAATATTGGGCGCAATAAACAAGTTGGGAGTAATTTTGTTTTGCATACTTATTGTGCAAAAGCTGGTACTGGTTTGTATTTTTATTACTGCGTCAGTTTGCTTTTTATATGCTCATGTAAATTACATCTTTTTTTTCTGCTGCTGCTTAAACTTTCCTTAAAAACAACAATGACCTCACCCATAAGTAAAGCAGGAACATTTCCTCCAAGTGCTATATTAAGACCTACTCAAAGAACACACAATTGTAAATGCTGTAATACTCAAGTCCCATTGTCAGCTTTGCATCTCGTAGCTTCCTGCAGTTCAATGATTTACACAAATTGGCCAAAGGGATGGACCACACAGGTGTTTACTTGCCCATATTTCCTTGTATACTTTGGCATCGTCAAGTTTTGAGATTGAGCTGAAGAGCGACCAGCTGTGAATCTCAAGCTGTTTGAAATAAATCATTGAGGCAGAAGCTTTGGCCTTTGTGCCAGGCTCAGGCAGACATTGTCCAACACCTCTCACATGTTTGGGCTTTGGGCCTCGAGCCTGATTGTAGATAGTAATCCATAGCATGCGTACACACACTGCTCAGAGAACCTGGAGTGTGTGTAAGGAGCAGGCGAGACGAGGCTCGACATTAACAATACATGGCTCAAATAAATAACTTAAAAATGATTGTGCTGGATTGCCTTTTTCCATATTTTAGTATAATTATTGTGACTTTTATTTTTAGCATTACTACAAAAAAAGACCTTGTTTGTAAAGGTCTTGGCAATTGTTAAGATTCTGAGAATTCTGGGATTTCCATCAGAATATTGGATGGCCTCTGCTGTTTTTAATACTAAAACTATGTGAAGGTGTTATTTGTGGCCTTGATGAAAAATCCCACGTTACTACAACATCCCCCTTGAAATATAGTCGCGGGCCTTTGTTGGATGAAAAGCAAAACAATGTAGCTTAACAATAAGTTTTATAATTGTTTTCAAGATTCTTTCAACCGCAATGACGAGAGAACAAAACTCAAAGACTAAACATTGAATATTATCCCGAATATTATCTGAAATGACTCAGAGATATACTCATTTGTCACAGCTCTCCATTTCAACCAGCTGTTGTGTGCTTTTCTAGCAGTAAATGGATGCTCAGCAAAGCCAGAGCTCTTTTCCATGGTGTAGCTGCGAGTTGATTGTTCCCCATAGAGTCCCAGCTTTCTGCCCAATCTAAAGACACTGCTCCTCGGTGTCCTGCTCACAGCACCAGTCTTAAAATACCCGAGCTGCATTCTGTCATGCTTCCCTCGGGGACTGCCATGGGTCAGAGATCCCACTTCAGGGAATCTCTTCACTGTTTGGAAATAGATTTGGTTTGCTGGTGTGCAATGGTTGTCGTGGAGGGTAAACTTAAACGGCATATATCCACCTCTCAAAATCATCCATTTCTTTTAATGCAGCTTTAGGAGCATTTATACAGGGTTTACATGACTGCATGCACGTTTTAAGAGAATAGTCACCCATCTCAGGGCTCCCCTGAGGTTAAGCTTGGCATTCATACCCATAAAGTTCTGCCATATATCTAAAAGAAGTTTCCTATCCTGTAGATTTAGGCCTATTTGGCTTCAAAATCAGACTCGGAACAACTTGGAACAGCATGAGGGGCTTTTGTGAGAGACATATTGGTTGTATTGCTTCGTGTTCCTGTTGGATTTGTGCTGTTTTTACGGTATTAGGGCTGGATAATACAGTGTCATGAGGTTTACTGATAACAGATATGCAATGCAATTGTCTTTTTTATCCCATCAGTATGTACTTTCACACAAGTCAAATCACATATTTCATTGGCAATACGGAGGGACATGTGGTATAAACCAAATAGAAATAGACTTTGCTTCGGTAAAAGCCCCAACATTTTGCTAATTTAGTGGTAGTTGTATTGAAGGAAGGTCTAAGACCGACATTACATTTAATTCATGTCACTTTAGCTGTAAAAGTTAACTACTATCTTATGTCTTGACAACTAAAAAATAGCCTATATTGAACAACTGTAGGGTCTACTATCCACTTCTGGGGCTATTCAGCATTTGGGTAATAAGTTGGTAGCCTCAAACTATTTCTTCACTCTTTAAATGTGTAAGCTATGGCTGGCACACAGATGATTAAATATAGTATACACTCTTGGCATTTGCTAACCTGTGGTAACTACCCTCCTGATACACGGGGGCTTGATGTGCAACAGGATGTAGCAGACTGCAGACAGACAGGATGTTTGCTAAGTGGTTAACTTTGTGTTGCACCTGACTGACTCTTCATGATGTCTGATATTGTATTAACTTTTTACAAACTCCTTATCAAGACAGGACAGTACAATGTTTAGATCACACAGTCAAATCATGTTAAGCACATAAAATGCACAACGTTTATTGTTTTTTATGTTTTCTTTCAGAGCTTGGGATGGCTCAGCGGAAGTTTGCCCACTGCCTGGGAGAGTTTCAGTTTGAGTACGTCGGCGATGCGAAGACCGATGATGAGAAATGTATCGGTAAGTGTGGTATTTCAATTTACTTTGTATTGCCCAACATCACACATTTGCTACCGGGGATTTTGCAATCTGAGGTTTGTCTTCACGTGATGGAAACTAACCACTAGTTTTGTTACTAATGTTGAATTTTTTTTGTAACTGTGGTAGGAACAGCTGTTAGTGAGTGCATGGCAGAGATAATTAATTCAGATTTGTTTTTTTATTACAGATGAATCTTTGCAAGAGTTCTCCTCATTCCTCAAGAACCTCGAAGACCAAAGAGAGCTGATGGTGAGAACAACCACAACCAGTCAGAACCTGCTTGAGCACCAAGGGAAATACCTGTGTGTCTGTCTGCCTCTCTTTCTGTCTGTGGTGTACTAAACCTAAACTGTTTAACTTTGTATCCGTGCACTGAGTCCATTTCCAACCATCCTACACCTATCACTTCCCATATTTGGTACTTACTATTTACTTACTTACTTACTATCTATTAATGTCTGACTTGGTCATCCGCCAGAGATCCAGACATGCACACATGTAATTTTCTCTGACGTACAGTACAACCACTGCATCCAGCATGCAAAACATGCCACCTCCCTCGTGGGTAAATATGTATTGATAGTGTTCAAACAGTTGTGCTTGTCTTATTGTCCCTGTCACACAACTTGCCTGGGAGTGGCTACAGGGGCAGGATCCACTTCATCCCAGCCAAGCTTTAAATGCCACGACAGATTCACATAAGCTTCTGCACCAAGGTCCACAACAATTTAGCTCTTTACGACCGCCATAAAACTAGCTTCTGCATCTGACAGCGACGTTACAGCTGCTAATTTATTAATAACATCACATGATAAAAAGTTCAACCTTCTTAAATGATCTGTAATGGTTACAATGGGTTCTAAACTGCTTACTGGCGTGTTAAAAGTGCTGCACTATTAACTACACTGTAGTATTAGAGATGGTGCACTTTCTTGACCTGTAGTTTATTTGTGACCTCCGTAGATGTAATGTAATTGATTTGTTTACATTTAAGCAGTAGTTTGATGGCCAGCGATAGTTAGGGAGGGTCGGGGGGGACACTTAAAAAGCAAAAATTGATTTTCAAATCCACGTCTTTGGACTGGGATACGCAATTAAGTGCTTGTGACTTTCTATGAACGGCCACTCTGTTGCAATGTCTGTCTGTCTGTGCTGTCTGAGGTTAGGGAGTGGGCCCATCATCAGTAGCTGACTGGGATGACTGTTTTAGCGCCTGGCTTAGACCATAATGGTAAACACTGCTCGGCACAGCACGGCTTATCATAGTGGGATGACATCACAGTGCAAAGTAAGGAAATGTAGGATGGGCATACAGGCACATACATGTCCTGCAGCAGACACAGCAGAGCACAGGAGGAATGAAAGCAAAGACATTGACTTTATGAGTTCCTTATTGGAAGACAAAGATACTTTTAGTATAATAGTTATGTAATTATTGTAACTATGTTACGAGCCACTCTTCTACTGAACAATGTTGTTTTGTCACCAAGTTGAGCAGTAATGAGGGCTTTGTTGTGGTGTCTGTCTAGATGAGAAACATCACAGAAACCTTAATGAAACCCCTGGAGAAGTTCAGGAAAGACCATCTTGGTACTGTCAGGGTAATGTATGATGGTTTCCCTTTCCAAATGTGTTGAAGCTCTTTGTTACTATGTTTGGTGTACCCTGATGATTAAATGTAAAAATCTGAATTTACAAAAATATGTATATCACAGTTGGATCCTAATAACATATCTATTGTACTGCGCATACAGCTTTGAGTCCTTTGTTCCCAAGAATAATGTAGTATTTTGTTCTCCTCATTTCTTGCCTTCTTCAGGCAGAAAGAAAGAAGTATGAGAAAGAAACGGAGAAGTACTACAGCTCTCTGGAGAAGCTTCTGAATATGTCAGCAAAGAAGAAAGAGCCACAGCTACAAGAGGTATTTATCCTTGTCTTAACTCTCCCGACAGATTTGTAACATGCAGAGAATAGCAATTCATAATGACAGCAAAATGGGTATTTTGTGTAGTCGAGATTCCCTGTTTTTTTTTTTGCTTTTGGTGCGGCCAGGGAAGAGCCTCGCTACAAAGCCGGTTGGACCATGCAAGTTTCCACTAACATGCCTCGCAGCACCAGTTTTCTTGGCTTGTTGGGAAAGGAAATGTGTGCTCACTTGTGCTGTGATACCAATGTCAAAAGTGGTTGCTGTAGTATGGTAACAATCCATGTTACCCTGCTATAGCGTAGGCATTTTAGATTGTGAAGTTAGCAACCTATCACTACACAATGTTTTTGCCTTCTTGTCTTTGTCATGTTGCCATTTAAGGCTAAACTATTGCCATTTAAGGCTAAACTATATGTTGTATACACCAACCAGAGAGGACACTTGAAATGGTTGACATGACTGCAGGCTGTTCTGTTCTTTGTGACTCTTGTGGTACCAACAATGATTTCTATGAGACTTGAATAAATAGACCCAGTGATTCATTCACAGCCACAAGAGTCATACACTTATCTCTATATGTAAAACACTGTTATGTGAATGTTGATCTTACTCATTTCATAGTGATGAGTCGCTGATCTTTTGTAAGAAATGATTTTAGCCAGTAATCTTCTTGCAGTAAGAAGGAATATCAAGAGTTACAATAAAATATGCGTTAGTTCTGTTACATTGCAAAAAGGTGTACTGTGTGTGTATATGTATGTGTATATATACACACACACACACACACACACACACACACACACACACACACACACACACACACACACACACACACACACACACACACACACACACACTGTGTTTCTTTGATGTTAACTGTAATTCTGGGGTGACACAGTGGTTAGTGTTGTCGCGCCACAGCAAGAATGAAACCAATCCCCCTTTCTCTGTTTAAAGCTACCCCCTAGTTTCTTTGTGTGTGAAGCTTTCTTGATCTGAATCGGTGGTATATGGATAATGGGTGTGGCATTTTGTACGGATCATACTGCCCTCCAACACATCTTTATTTGACCGACAGTGTGAGTTTGATATAGACCTCACCACCCTTTCGTAAGAGTATAATGCCAAATTCTACTGTGTCAAAGAGATTTCAGTGTTTCGTCTGTGCTTCTGTGCGTCTGTCCGTCTCTATAATCATCATTATGCGTGTTCTCCACCCCCGCAGGCAGACGTTCAGGTGGAAATCATGAAGCAGCACTTTCAGGAGGAGTCACTAGAGTATGTGTGCAAACTGCAGGAGATCCAGGAGAGAAAGAAGTTTGAGTGTGTGGAGCCGGTGAGTGACTCACTCACCTTGGCGGCTTGTCAGCACTGACGTGGCTTTTCTTTCACATTAATAAAAGCGAGGGCAATGTAGGATATGTCACATGGACAATAACTAAACAGTGATTTTGTTGTGAGTTTCTCTTTCACTTGCTGATTCTTGAGATTAACGTCCTGTGTCTTTTTGTACATGTTTTGTGGTTGTTGTTTTTTTAGATGCTGGCCTTCTTCCAGACAGTCTTCACCTTTTATCACCAGGGCTTCGAGCTCGCCAATGACTTTGACCATTATAAAAAAGCACTGCAGATCAATATTCAAAATGTAAGGAATAATAATGTTTTCTTATTATATTTGCAAAGGATGATTCTCAGCATGACAGCACTTGCTTGTGTACTATTTGTGTGTTCTGCCCAAAGAATAGAAAACATCATAAACGTAATTTAAAAAAAAAAATTGAAATCTAAAAGGCAGAAAGGCTTTTGAAACAAAACCTCGATATTCAAATTGGTTTATTTTGTATATATGCATACAGCCATACATACATACATACATACATAACACAACTACTAAAGCGAAAAATGGAGCTTTATGGGCCATTGGAGTCCTCTTTGTCTACCTATTGGATGCAAGTCTAATATTTACTCGCCTTTTTATTTTGCTTTGGTCACCAAACCCTGGGAATTTTGGTTCCTTTTATTCTTCAGGGTCATTACAGCCTTAGCTTGATTTCAGACTTAGTTTTATGTTACTACCAACTATTCAACTGATGTCATGGAGCTGAAAGCGTTTCCAAGGGAAGCTCATACGTTTGTAGTTGACGTGTGACCTCTCATTAGAAAGGTCTTGCTACCTATTCACTGAGCAACGGAAGTGACTTCCTGGAGCGTATGTTTACCCCCCATCCCCCTCTCCAGACAAGGAGTCGATTTGAGGGCGCGCGGTCAGAGGTGTATGAGCTAATGAAGAGGATCAGGGAGACGCCGCAGGAATACAGACAGACCAGTCCTATCAGTTGTGAAGGTTATCTCTATGTACAAGAAAAACGTAAGTTCTCTATGTATTTCAAAGTTGTTTTATTATGGGGTGTCATATTACACCCATTCATAACTGTTGCGAGAAAACGTAGTCCAATGGCATGGTCAGAAGGGGTCTTTAGAGTGGAGTGTTTTTTTCACATTTAAAACGTAACATGTGAAATGTTTTCTGTGTGTATGTGATATTATCTAAAGTGTTGTTGTGGCAGGGAGGTTTGGTTGTACCATTATGGTCTACTTTAAATAAAATAAAAACGTGGAGGTTCAAATGCATTTTCAAGCAGCAGCAACAGATGCACTTGCAACAATGTTGCTAAAATACAAGCAAAGTGAACAACTTATTATTATTTTGTTTTAAATTGCCGTCAAACGTTGTTGTTCTGTTGTCTTCCCTGATACGACTGCGTGAAGCAATACTGAAAAGATCTGTGTCACACCCGTATTTCTTTAGGGCCACCTCCCTTTGGTTCCAGTTGGGTCAAGCGCTACAGCACATTTGTCAAAGAGCAAAAAATTCTTCACATGGTGACCTTCGACCACAGATCTGGTGGCAAGATTGTGAGTAGTCTGACAACACTTAGAACAGTGGGTTATTGATACCATTTTTTTTAATGAAATCTCAACCACTTTGTTCAATATGCTATTTTTTTGTAATTCGTTTTTGTCTGTCCAGTTAAGGCTTTCTCTTTTTTTCAGGGGGAGACCGAGTCCGTCACACTCAAGTCCTGTCTCCGCAAAACAACCGACATGTTCGACAGGAGGTTCTGCTTAGAACTTGACATCACAGACCGGTACATCTCCCCCTCACACCTTTTCCTCAAACACACTGTTCTTAAGTCTCTGTTGCATTGAACTTGGGTTCAATGTAAGTAAGCTATCCAGATTGTAATATAATTCTACATTATGCCACTGCCTTGGTGGGCTTTTCAATCTGGACACATACAACATCCCTGGATCAGGAAAAACTTTATTAATTCCACATTACCAGCTTTGCTAAAGGTCTCAGCTGCACACATTTAGTTGAGCTTGCTGCTCTGTGTGTTTTGGATTGCTGAGGGCAGGACCACAGGATTTGTTTAAGAGTACTGCCTCACACACTTAGCGAGGAGAATTTGTCACACCCTGCTGTGCCGTGCTGTAATAGATATTTAATTTTGACACTCAACTTAACTCTGCCCTGCCTTTTTTGCCTTTTAGTATTAATAGCAATACCACATGAAGTATGGTAATTTGAGTCCTGCATCCATCTGATTGGGATGAGTAACTTGTATCTGTCTGGTCTCATGTGACGAGGTATCATAAATCTGCATGGATGACTAATAGGGCTTATATTTGTATTTTGTGAAAATCCAATGTGCAAGTTCCTTTTGATTTTTGTGCTTTTTTTTTTCTTTCAAAGATTACTCAGCTCATTTTATGTTTTCTATTGACACAGTCTAACTCCTTACTGTATTGTACCTCTAATGCTAATAGGCTATGTCTTTCTTTCAGGCCAGGCACAGTTCTGACAGTACAGGCTCTGTCAGAGGATGACCACAAGTTCTGGATGCAGGCCATGGGTGGGAAGGAAGCTGTGAGTCTGCCGCCTGCACTGTCATCTTCGACCACTCACACTTAGTCATGAAGCCCTGCTGTTTTCTATTTCACTGCCATCTTATAGAGAACTATTATATTTAATGTATTAATCTTCCACATACCTGTGTATTACAATGTTAAAGTATACTCTAAAAACTATAAAAGCCATAACATTTTATTTTGTACTTTTAGACTGGACACTATCTTGGGAGGACTTATTCGAAAGAAAGAGGAAGTAAGCTAACCAGCTGTACCAGACTTTCTATCTGTAAAATATATCATACATTTTCACGAGTTTCCTTTTTAAAAAAACATTTTCCTCTGCCTCCTTCTGCAGTTGATGCCCAGCTCGATGATGTAGGTTTGAGTTTTATGAAGAACTCCATCAGCGCCATAGAGACGAGAGGTGAGCCTCAGATATGTATGTATAGAAATGCTCAGTTGAGAGGAGGTAATTTATTGGGGAAGTTTAACGTGACAATTGGTGAATCGGGACATAGGTGCAGTATTGTTATCTCTACACAAGGGGGCAGACTCGCTCCAATAGTGAAACGAAAGTACTGCGAGGTACTGCAGGCAGCATGTACTGTAGAATAGATAACACAAATGCCTTTCATTGTCTAGCACCAAAGTTCTCGTCCCTCTCAACATATCTTTCTTTCTTTTTATTTCTTACTGGGTTCGGTTAAATTGCTGTTACAGTCATGTATGTGATGTATAGTTTCTAATTACAGAGGTGTGTGTCCCTGTTTGTTTTTGTTTGTCTTTTCATTTATTGTCTGCTTTGTGTGTTCTTTTCCCTGTAAAGCACTTTACAACCTTATTAAGAGCAGTGCAACACAAATAAAGTTTCATTATTGCTTTCAGGTATTAATGACCAAGGCCTGTACAGAGTTGTTGGGGTAAGCTCCAAGGTCCAGAAGCTCGTCTCATTAATGATTGGTAAGTTCTATTTTCTTTTTTGCGCTTTAAATATATTTAGCGTAGAGAGAGCTGAATAAAGTTAACATTGTAATTTATATGCTACTGCAATATCGCTGCGATATTAGGTCGCCCCCAGTTAGCTGAATGTGCTGACGTAATGGATGGGTCTGTCGGGCTGATATTAAAAAGATAGTGACTGACAATCAGCCCATGACTCAGCTTATCAGAAGCATGTCCCTCTAATGCGCAACAAGTGCCCGGGTGAATCTTTTCCTCACTTAATTTCAGTTTTATATCCCCCAGACAGCCAGACAGGGTCCCTCCCATCCACGTCCTTGCACATTTTAGCTTTCGCTTCATTAACACACCACTAAATCCGCCTCTCATGTACTTGTGGCAGGCTATCAGTCGTCTTTCTCAATTTCCTTTATGCCTCTCACTTGTCTTGAAACCCTTTCACTCAACTAATTTTCTATAGCGCTTGTCCTCTGTCCTTTGCATGGCTCCCTGTCTGCTCTCTGGTTTCCTGCCGTCTCCAGCAGACACCAGCTCACTTTCAGCTCTGTGTTCAGAATAACAACAAACTCAGACAGCCATCAGCCGGTCTCAGCTTCCTCCCCAAAAGCCTCCCAACCTGCCGACTCATGCTGTGGACTCCATTAACACTCCGCTGCTGCATTATAAGAAGTTTCCTTAAAACCTGAATAGTAAAAGAAGCATGAGACTGCAGGCTGTGGACATTCCACATATTATTATGAACGAGGAGAAAATTCAGATATTGCACTTCAATGTTTGCAAATGTTGGTCCACTGATTGACCATATTAAATAAGATATTTTCATTAAGCAGCCTTGAAAACTTATATTTTATCCCTGAAAGTACTACTACACAAACCAACACATTCACAAACATTTATTGCATAGAACAGTTCGGTGAGTGGGTGAAGCGAGCTTTAAACCCTTAAGAAAGTCTTCGTATCCTCCCACTCCTCCTCCTTTTCATCTCTCACCCACCGACATGGCCTCGGTCCAATCGGAGAGGACAGAGTGATAGAAAACGAGTCTCCCATCACATTACAGTACAAACAAAGAGAGCGGCCCCTATTGAATGTCAGGCAACAATATAACCGGAAGAAGTGAGCTGCATTCTGTCTTTCTGACCTGTCTCTTGTACAGTTGCGTGTGTGTGTGTGTGTGTGTGTGTGTGTGTGTGTGAGAGAGAGAGTGGGTGGTGTTGCTGTCATTGTTGCTGAGTTAGACCTCTTAGTTCTATAGATATAATTGCAGAGTTAGGCAAATTTGAGGAATGGTGTGAGGTGTTTCCAAAGAACTGCTTGATTCTTTTCCCATTTCAGGCAAAGAAGACTATTAATGTGGCCAAGAATTAATGTGGTTCGTTGCTTTTTACTTTTGTTAAATACAATATGTTCAAAACTAAATCTTGAAACGACTTTTGATTACTTTAAAGGGTTAGTTCACTTAAATTCCAAGAAACATAGTTTTTCACAGTGACGCCCACCAGACTGTGGTTTGCTTCTTGGAGTTCAGCTCAGACCGGGTCAGCCTGGGCTCTCAAGGCCAGTAGTTTCCAGCCTGAGGGTCCAAACTCCCACAAGCGGTTGCAAGGCAAATGAGGTTATACTCCAACAGAACAAATGGCCACGCACGAAGGAGGAGCTAGACTCAGGCTGCCTGGACTATGCTTAAGGGCGGGCTTACTGAAAGAGATGCAATAATGCAGCATACATTTTCAGATGCTTTCCTTTGTAAGATATTTATGGTGTTGCACTTATTTGTTCACAGAAAAAGAGACAGAAATAGACACAAATAGTTCCATAACGAAGGAATAAAAAGAGCGAGGGAGAGAAAAGTTAAAACTCTGCCTCCTTACTCACTTTCACACTGCTGGCCAATCACGGTGTGATGTGGGCGTGAATGACGGAAAGTTAAAGTCATGGTCGAACACAGCCAACATTGGAAGCTTACAGTATATACTAATTTACGATCTGAACCAAGACGTTATGGATGTAATCTATAGAATCTTCACCCTGCTATACATTTAGTGATGTTTTTGTAGCAGAGGCATGTCTGCTTTTTGAGCCCCTTTAATCACCAACAGTGAAGTTAAAATAATGAAAAAAAAGTTTGCAATCTCTTTTCCTTGGATCTGACAACCCAGTGCATTTTTCTAGTTTTTACATTTGAAACTTTGATTGAGATTTTCCAATGAAGCTTTAAGCGCCTGCCATATTTTATGACATTATTACCCTTGAAAATACGATTTTTTGGGGGGGGGGGGGGGGGGGTTAATTATGTAATTTATGGTGATCCTAGTTGCTGCTACACCACCCCATCAATACAGATGTGTCCTTCGCTAGAGCACGTAGGAAACGTTTTTTTTTTGTTTGTTTTTTACTGCAGTGAAAGATTTTATTTTTGGAAAGCTAAACGGCAACAAATATAGATTGAAGCAGAATATTTTGTGGCTAAAATGTGTTGTGAATTTCCATAACACACGTCAGACAATCCACAACACACATGTCACACATCCATGGGTTGCTTTCATTGATGATAGTGTCGAGATTTCCACACCCCATTGTTTATTTGGGTTAAGGCCAATGCATGACATTTTATGAAGGTCATCTTGGACTTAATTTCACATAAATTAGACCAGTTTGTTATTTCTCCCTTCCTACCTTTCGAAAAACACTTTTCTTTTAGTTTAAACAGACTTGCGTACTGGATTTGTTTCGCAAAATATTTTTCTGGGAACTGCAGTTCTAGCTTTAGCTGCTATGCTACAGTCGCCACACAGTACAGTCGTGTCCCCAAGGGCGTGATGCCGATAACTCAGGTAAAAATAACAAAGAACTATATCTTTGAACTTGCTGCTGCTTTGTGGTGAGCAGTTTCATAATCAATGCTACTCCAACTGCCCCTGCCAATCATTTTCCTTTGTGTCCTTGACCTAACCAGGTCCAAGCCTGTTTGTGCTCGAGCAGACTACACAGCCTGTACGGACCCCATTAATCTCAACACATACACACTTGCAGAGGCGCAGCTCTGACTACAAACACTCTTCAATAACATTTGCTCTCAGAAGTTGATATTGGACAGAGCAGGCGGAGAAACACACAGTCCTCCTGGCTGCAATGCTTAGAAGAAAAAAGGCTATGTAACACAGACCACCTACAAAGCTTAAATATGCGTGTTGACCTGAGCCCTGTACAGTCCATGTTATTGACATTGTTGTTACACTTCCACATCTTCTATAATTCTTCAGAGGTTGCTTAAGTTAGGGGCTGTCGTGATAATGTGCCACCTCAATTTTCAGCAAAACACAGCTCTGGCGTCCCTGTGGAGCCAGCAAAGTAGTGAGGGATTAATTAAACTTGTAATGAGTATAGAACCAGCAGCCCTCTACAGAATGTAACTTCCTTCCATATCCACTGGGGCTCGACGAGACTCGACCCCCAAGGCTAGTAGCACTGCTTTTATCCTCATATGACTTATTACTAGTTATATATTTATATTACATATTTTGACTTTCTAGGCTGCCCACAAAATCACACAGAGCATTTGGCTGTGAAAAACAATCGTTAGCTGGTGTGTTGTGTTAATATTCCATGACAAATAAATTTTTGTGATTGTGTTTATTTTCAGATGAGGAGAGCAACGAAGTGGATCTGTCAACCAGCGAGGACTGGGACGTAAAGACAGTAACGAGTGCACTGAAGCTTTATCTGAGGTAAGGATACGTCGGATTAAAGACACGCATGCAGAAATGTAAACCATCTCAAACTGTCCAATATTAGATTAGTTGAATGACAGGAAATTAATTGCCAACTCAATAGATTCATTTCTTCAGTTATTTTTAAGTGGATTCTTGGTCGTATGTGATTTAAACTGAATATCTTTGGACCTTTTCGGAAAAAAAAATGAAACAAGAATTTTTTAAACTAAAATATTTATTTATTTATTTATTTTAATGGACAAAACGGTAAAATGTGAATTAATATTGAAAATAATCCTAGTCCTCAAATCATCAGTTTCTGATGATATTGTTAGTTTGCGAATAATTTCTAAAACCTCTGATTAACAGTACCCCTGAGCAGATTTGGAGATTCAGTTTTGTAATTTTCTAACCTTGTATTGATGCATTCTGAGGATGTGACGTGACTCCTGGTGCATAATTCGTTCAGGGTTGCTGTGTGTCTCAGCAAATCTACTTCTGACCTAAGCCAACCCCAGTGGTTAATTGAACTCTTTTTTTGTATATCTCTCTTTTGATGAACATGATAGAGGCTCTGTTCACTTGAATACGAAACATTCAATCCATTCTCGTCTCTGTCTTTTATATAAAATGAGTTAATTATGCAAAGTGCTCCTGCATAATTAACTCCCTGCGAGGTCACATTGCTTACTGTTTGCCTGTTCCACATTCACCAACTCCTTCCTGGTTAACGGATAGAGTGGGTGAAGTTCAAAGATTAAAAATGTTGTTTGCTTGTAAGAAGCTGAGGCAGTTTTCATTCAAATGCCAATTTGTTTTTGTAAGCATGTGCGATAAGCAACAAATTTAAGTTGGCTTTGCTTATTAAAATGAAAGCAAAGTTGTATTTTCTCGTTAGGCGTGGGCCTGTTTTCCTTATTAACACAGTAAAAGTACTCACAAGAAGCTCGCACACATATATTTAAGCAATTATGGTTTAACTTCCAGAAATCCAGATTATGAATAAAAAATCTGAAATGTGACACAGGAGGTCAAGAACCCCACAGGTTTATACAAATTATATATAATCACATAATTTAAAAAAATGAATGACAGGAAGCTTTCAAAATAAGCAGCAAAACTAACCAATCAGAAAACAACAATCCAATTATAAAAATAAAAAACATACAATCTTAATGTGTTCATTCATTAATACATTTTTAAAGATGTTATAATTGTGAAAAAAAAATCTGATCTGAATACTACATTGAAAAAGTAAAATATTGATTATGATCAAACTATTGCCAGCTCTTTTTTTCCAACAGTTGGTCGCAGTTTAACTGACTGCTAAAACCTTGAACAAAGAATAACAACATCAAAGCGGTTGATGCTCCATTTAGCTTTTCTCCCTTTGTTCATTAGAATGTAGTAAGTGTCCACAGCTGTATAATGTTTTGGGATAAGACTATCCTCCACCAATGAGTATTCTGATCAGGGTTTAAACGACAAGTCCTATGCAAAGGGGTTAAAGTCGCGTTCTGATGGGCTGATTTTAAGCTTTGGCCTTTTCAAGGACGAGGTTTGTAACAGGACGTGGGACTATGTCACACTCAGTCTCCTCTGGTTTCAAGGGTGTCATCGCTGTGTTTAAGCTGGCAAACACCGTTTAAGCTAACCTAGCTTATCCATATTGTTGTACTATATTAAACCATGCTAAGCATTGCTCTGACATGTCTTTTACTTTGTGGCTGGCCAGCTGGAAAAAAAAAAGCAGGGTCAATCTCCTCACTTTCCTCTGAGGCTAAGTACCTTTGGCCACATGCCAGCTGCAGTGTGGAAGTACCTTCAGATGAACTTGGTTATCTCAACGTGTGCACCATCTAATTCCATCCCCTGGCCCGGTCACATTAATCATTGCTGTGTGCAGACCCTATAAAACAGTGTGCCGGCTATTTCTGTACCCCCCTCGCTCACTTCAGCTCTCGCTTCTCCACCCCCCCTCCCTCCTCTTCCCCATCCCTTCTCTCTTTCGCTCTCTATCTCTGTGAAGGAGCCTTCCTGAGCCGTTGATGACCTATGGACTTTACAAAGAGTTTATTAGCCCTGCAAGTAAGTTTGACCTCCTCTTATACCGTCACTAAGTATCGACCATAACAGTGTACACATGTGATGTTCAGTTTAAGAGTCCAGTGTGTCTTCTCCTGCAGTGAGCTATTGAAAACATGCAGTCAAGTGAAAACCAGTTAAATCACTTTTATTATCTTTTTTTAAACTTGGTAACAATTCTTTTAAGTGGGTAATGGTGACCAATCCTCTTAAGTAAAGGAGTCTTAGTCTGAAAGCTATTTGTCTGTGTGTGTGTGTGTGTGTGTGTGTGTGTGTGTGTGTGTGTGTGTGTGTGTGTGTGTCTTGAATGCAGATTAGAATCTATCCACAGTTGTCCTCATCTTCACAGGAGTCCCTAAAAAGTATAATGTACACCGTTTAATGCTATATTTATGCCTTCTTACTCGGTTACAGAAATGTGCACTCCCTCAATCCGAGAACACTGTTGTCCTGTTTTTTTCACAAGAAAATGTGATTTGAAGAATCCTTTCCGCCGACTACGGCTACATTTTTGACATTTCAGATTATTTTCTCTGTGAGCCTACTGCCCGTCTTCATCTAATGTCTACCTGTGGCTAAATAAGCCATTTAAGGTGAAAGCTAAAAGCTTTAAAATGATAAATATGCTGTAATTTGCATGCCCTTAAATGGTCCAGTGTGTGACCTTGAACGGCGAAAAGACACTTTTCTTTCTTTTTTCGCCCACATAACATTATTTAAGTGGTAAATGTTTTTTTTTAACATTTTTTTAAGCAAGCCAAACTTGAATCCTATTACAACAAGTGCTATAATTGGATCAGGTTGGCATTTTTATCAGGCGCTCGCAATGCCCTCATAACAAGGGGGAAAAAATGGATTAGCAACGAATATTTTTTTTGATGGATGACAGCATCCATAAGCAGCTTTTTCCATGTTTAAATCCTTGTCGTTCCCATAGTAATGATGTTTTGTGTGTGTGTGTGTGTGCGCGCGTGCGTTTGTGTGTGGGCGGTCAGATGCCCATGTGTGAGGAAATGTTTAAGAGATGATCTTTGGGGGTTTTAACACAACCCTTTTATACGGTAGCGACAGTAACGTAAAGCTATCTCCTTCGCCAGCATAGTGGTCCCTGCTGCCAAATTCTGGGAGGCTTCAGACTATATATCACTTTCACACCCCTTCTTCGCTTATTTAAACTGGGATGTATCATCCTCCAATCCTCATACGTGAGGCGATAGCCTCTGATCATGGTGTCCTTAAAGGTCCACTGACTTTTTCATTTTTGGGGGATTTCAGAATGTATCAAATTAGTTTGTTAAGACTTTTGAAGTAGTGCTGAATTACTTTTATTTGGTGTAGTGAACCAGATCAACAGTGTACGTCGTGTCTCCTCTTCTTTAAATTTGCTGCTTGCTTATGTTGTACAGTTGTGTTGGCCCTTTAACACCTGAGGAGATCAGATACAGATCCTTGTAGTTTAATTCAACTGTGTGGCTGCTTCTGCGTTTGAACAGAGGGCGGCAGTCCAGAGTCTCGCATCCAAGCCATTCACTGCCTGGTCCACAAACTACCGGAGAAGAATCGACAAGTCCTCGGGCTACTCATGAAGCATCTGGCCAAGTGAGTGTTCATAGTTCCTTGGTCATAGTTCAGCCAATCTCCACCCCCTCTCTCTCTCAGTTCTCTCTTTCTGCTCTTCCTGTCTGTCTCCTCATTCTCACTCCACATGCTTTTTTTCTCTCTCTCTCTCTCTCTCTCTCTCTCCTTCACTCCCACTCTCTTCACTCCCCCTTCCCTGCTGTCACTCCATCTCCTCTCTGTCTACTCAGTGACTGATGGCTAAGAAAATTGATGCCGCTAGCATCTTAACGTTCTTTTTGAAATTACTCAAAGTTGTTGAGGGGGAATTGTGTCGGCCTAAGTACCTTTTTTAGAATCTGGTTGGTTGTGCGGCTCACTAGGGAAGTGAAATAAAATGGACCTCTCAAATTAAGCCCTCTGTTGAGATTACTATATACACCCCTGGATAGACCACTATTGTGCATCACTCTATTTGTGAGATTAGATAGGAAGAGAGATTTAAGAAATAGTGTTCACTAACATTACAAGGTTTTACCTCAGCAAGCTTTTTATAAACTAAATATGAGCAAATTGAAGATAAGTAAATAATCCCTCTTCCCTGAGGCAGTGAAAGTCTGGTGGATCTTATTTCATAGAAACCCGCTGCAGAATCAGGCTCTGGTAAAAAGGCAGCGCTATTGAAATTGAATTTGGATTATCCAGCGTGAAATTCTCCAGACTGGAGAGACTCGAATATTTTTCTGAAGTTGGCTTGTGTGCATGTCCTGCAGGGGGAAGGAAGCAAAGCCAGAATTTCACACTCCTATCTGAAATGGTTTCAGAGATGTTATAAATGTGAGTTGTCACCAATGTTTTTGTCTTCAAAGGCATCCTTTGAAGCTATTTAAACTGTCTCAGCTGCTCCACCGCGTATCATCATATTTCGAGTGTGAAATCTCTTCACCTGTCCACATAACTTTCTCTTCAAATTAAGGTTTTTTTATTTCTCCACATTTTTGACCTGACATTTAAGATAGTTTTATCTACTGAATGTGTTTCATTTGCAAAACTAATCCAAAAGAGATTAAATACAATGTATCATTCCTCTTCATCAAATGTCATTAGTATGTTGTAAAATAATCAGAAAAGCGGCTGTCAGAAGGGCTCACGGTTATTGTTGGAATTGATATTGCAGAATGTGTAACTTCAAAACGTCTAAATCCACAAATGCCAGATTTTTTTTTCTTGTTATATTCAGTGTAGGGAACAATGGATGGGAACCGTACGCAGCACAACTTTATGTTTAAATTGAAGAGGTTTTTCTTACAACGTACTGTAGTCATAAAATATGCTGAAATCCCTCATTTTTAGTTGTAATTATTTCTCAAAAGGAATTGGCTGCTTTATGTATTCACAGTTTACAGTTTCTTTGTGATGTGAGCGACAAAACTTTAGATCATCAAGCAAAAAAGAAAACTAAGCAGCGGTACACTGAATCAAAAAAAGAGAGAGAAAAGTTCAGAGAAATCCCTAAAGATAGCAACATCTCATTATTTTTTTCTTGAGCCATTACTTAGCGACTTTCGGATCTCGCTAAGTATAAAAGTATGCATTACAGGAAGAAACAATGCATTTTTTAGGGTTTCCTGCATCGCATTTTAGCAACAGGGAGTCGCTTTGCGGAAAAGAAAGCCCACCTCTCTGTTAACATCATAAAAACAATTACATTAAATCACAATTTGATGAATGAAACATTGAAGTTTAGGGGGAAAAGAGCAAAGGAGCAATTTTGCACAGCAAATGCCGTCTGTATATTAATTGAGTACGGCTGTCATCTCGAGGTGGCTCAACACCTCATCTAAACAGCTTGCATGGTGAAAATCTGCACTGTGGGTCGGGTGTTTGTTTTTTTTCTTTTTAGAAATTATTTGACGCTATGTATTCTTTATTTTCTTGTTTGCTCAAATACGTTTTATTTTATTTTCTCCAACTTTTTATTTATAGTAATTGAGTGCTGATGACCATATTTCCACTTCTTGTTTTCTCGATTTGAAGTTGGTGTTTTTTTTTGTTTTTTGGGTTAGATGCCTAAAATAAGATTTGCTGTTAACACAAGCTTATGAGATTTTAAAGTTTTGTTTTGCAATAAAAAAAACATGTCAGTAAATCCCCGTTTGGTGAATTTCAAAGTTTTTACGTGTTTTCATGAAGGCAGTTGCTAAGCAGTGGCTGAATGTGACTACGAAACGTCATCAAGCTATTTACTAGTCGGCCTTTAATTTAAGGAAATGGCGATTAATTGTGAAATTCATCTCGCTAGACAAAACATGTAAGTTTATTTTTCGCGATAATAAAAAAAATCCAACGACAGTTAACACATTTGGAAGGAGTGACAAAGAGACGCTGTATACAGCTGTGGTAGCAGCAGCCACCTGTCGATCACAGTAAGCCCGCCCTGAAGCATACTCCACTTTATGGTCTATTTTATTCTAAATGGACTATAATTTACTAAATAAACATCCTGCTGTATTAAAGAAGACTTGAAACTAGCGATTGAGACCATCAACGCATGTTTACAATGTTTGCTGAGTAGTAAATAAAGTTAAGTAATTGTTTCATAGACTTCCATACAATCAGACCGGAGAAGTCGCCCCCTGCTGGTCAGTAGCGACCTTGCTCGTTTAAAGACGTCCCTGTAGCACTCAACACACAATGGTTACAGTTCACTCAAGTTTTTCCCTTTTTTTATTTGTTTGTACTTAATCTATCCCTTTTTTCTTTGAAGTGTATAATGCGAGATTTTATCTTCCTCAGTGTGGCGGCTCACAGTAAACAGAATCTGATGACCGTGGCCAACCTGGGCGTGGTGTTCGGCCCCACGTTAATGAGGCCACAGGAGGATACTGTCGCTGCCATCATGGATCTTAAGTTCCAGAACATTGTGGTGGAGATCCTCATTGAACACAATGAAAAGGTAACGCTCAAGAACGGGACGTGCAGGGCACTGTGGACTGTACTATCGCAAAGTAATGCAATTAAAACTGAGCATGCGCAGTCCAGTCATAGCAGTATAACATCCAGTGGAAGCGTTTAGTAGTGTTTTTTCTTGCATTATTTTCTCTCAAAATGTCTGTTTTTGATTGGTCAAAGCTATACTGCACTGACTGCACTTTGATCATTCATTCTGTCAGACATTGTGCGTATAATTGTGTTTCCACTTGCCATTCAGAACTCTATTTACAAAAAAAAATTGGCACCCTAGGTAACACAGGGTACAATGATGACACCAAGTCAAATCTGAATGAGGTGACACAGAGCGCCTTTGTGTTGATCTACCTTGGTGGCGTGTAATTACTTAATACTAAAGGATAACAAATGTGCAAGTAAAGCAAAAGAGTGAATTTTTAAAGGTCCTGGTCTCTCAGCAACTTAGCACTTTCTTACAATGTTTAGAAGTTTTGTAATTGTTTTTTTTCTCTTAAATTTCAATTTGGCAGTTTCTCTTGGCAGAGAAGTGCACATACTGTACTGTGTCTGACACCAGAATTTCTTTTGGGCAGATTAAGAGTCTCAATTGGGAAGCTCTTCTTTTCCTCTTTTTTTTTAGGCTGTTTAGTCTTCCGTATACCCGTATCAAAATTGTGCCTACTGCGCCTTAAATTAATCTGACTTGAGCAAATGTTTTAGCAATGAAAATGCATTCAGTGGACTGTTTTGAATACCTGTGTGTTATGTTTATTGCTTGTTCTACAGAATAATGAGTAGAACGTGCTCACATAATAAGACGTGTATCACATTTAACTTAAACCCATGGGACAGCAATGCCCTTCATTCAGTCGTTCAGGTACAGAGGAGCAAGACAGCAGTTTCATATCCAGAATCTTTTATTTGGCCAATAGGGGGAGCCCCAATTGCTCACACTGGGATTAAATACATTTTATTCTGTTCATTTTCAGTAGGTTGACTATTCTGTAGATTATCATATACATTTGATTTCATTTCGAAGGTCCTTTGCCTGCCTCAATACATGTTTTTTTCTTATGAGTGGTTTCATAACCTGTAGTTCATGGTATCATGTAATCTCAGAATGTCATTAATCGTGTCAATCCTCAAAGGGGGATAATTGTCTGTCACAAGAGAAAAAGGTTTCAGATTAGTTTTCTAATCTGTTTGGAGCAGCACTGCTCTCTGGTTTCATCTGATTCCAGACAAAGAGCTTTTAGTGTTTTTCTTTTTTTATTATTTCCCTCCAGCTTCATTAAATGGAATATGATGTGTGCTGTGAATAATAGCTACACCCAAACTCACAAATCTAAAATGGGGTGTGATAGAATTCAGAGGCTTGGTGAAACAACACAGTGCACACCGCTAGTCTCTGAGACGACCCAGAGGTATCCAACACCGTCCAGGTGATAAAGGATGTAGTGTTAGAATGCAGCAGGAGCATTTTGGAAAGTACAGCGTGTTAGAGCAGGGGAAAAGTTGAGCAGACAGACAGGCAGGCATTAACTTCTCTCACAGCTTAGTCCCACTCCAGACTGTTGATACCCCCAGATACCAACAGTAGACTCTGTTTTACATTCACCTCCATCTGCAGAGAGAGAGAGAGAGAGAGAGAGAAAGAGAGAGAGGGAGGCAGCAGAAACTCTCAGCCATATCAGATTTCTCACTTTTTCTATCTATTTTCTCCTGCAAACTTTCTTTCTCATAGCCCCCTCCTCTGTGTCTGCCTCTCTCGTTCACACTGTCTCACTTTCTCTGCCACTTTCTCTCTCTCTCTTTCTCTCCCTCTCTCTCTCTCTCGCCTCCCTTCCCTACCTTCCTCCTCTCCTTGTCTGTGATCCTTCCCGAGGCTCTGCTGAGACTTCCTCTCCTCTGCAGCCCTATTCTCTTTTAACTCTACATCAGAAGTGTATATGTAAACACGGCCCCGTGTAAACAGGCTGCGCTGGCTGGCCGGCCCTCCTCGACTAAACCCTGTTTATTTTACCCTCCACTCTTTCAGAGAGTAGGTCAGTTTCTCTGCGGAGAAATGCCACCTTAACTTAGACCCAGATTTCTGGACGGGGTGCGATTGTGTTACATGTGGAGCTGCTCTTGTTTATTTTGGCACAAACAAAATCTGCTCACATGCAGTTATTAGGGTCCAATCAATGAGCTGCTCTGCTCTCCCTGGGAGCACATGCTGTGGCTGCAAATGGCCTTTTCCATTAATTTACCACTACATAAAGCCTGTGAGTTTCCAAAGCTGTTCACTAAGTGAGGTCAGTTAAGGACACGCTGCTGCTGCTGCTCAAATCCAAACTGCACTGTGCTTTAAGTCTTGCTCGAAACTTACTGTAATCACATTGTGTATTCAGATCTTTGCGGATGCTCCAGAGTCCGGCCCTCTTTCACCTGCTGCCCCAGTATTCTCTGCTCCCACAAGGCAGTCTAAGAAGGTGAATCGACAGAACCGACCCCTGGCTGTCTACAATCCACAATCCCTAGACATTCAGAATGGTAAGCGACGTACACACCTGCACCCATATACCTCTACACCTCTGAATATATGAAGGGAACTGAGTTGGACAAAATCCTTATGAGATAATTAGGAAATACTTGAGCAATAAGCTTTTTTTACGAATGAAGCTACCTTAGTGGTTCAGAAAAAATGCAACACAAATATTGATTTGATTTATTGAGCCGAACAACTACATCCTTTTTAAAAAAGACCATGAAGTTGAATCAAATCAACTCTTCCCTATAAACAGTATAACCTTCCTAAAAGGTTGGATGTGATGCAGGGCTGTAGTTTTGGCTAGTTATACCAAATACACTGGCATCTGAGTGCATTTACTCTTGATTCCTGCTGGGCTTTGAATTAATTCACTCACTCAGGGTTATTTTGTTACCTAGTGACCACTATGAACCGTAACAGTGTCCACAGATGACACACTGAACTCAGTTGCCTCTCCTCTGTGTTACTGTGTGGACAGATATTGCTTTTGTGTGTTCATTTCTTTAAAATGCTTTCCTCCAAAAAAATGAACTGAGAATGATAGAGGCCTTCTCCTGAGCATCAGGTGAGGTGATCACCTGACCTGGAGGCCCAAACAATCTGACCTCAGCAATATCTGTTATCCAAGGCCAGTCAAATCCCTACTGCGCCATACAATAGGAATCTAAATCTGCTTACCAGATTGCCTCTCTTTTCCTCCCTCGCGCCAGCTTTTAGGACGGGTTATTTTAATATCAGGGATGAAGGGCTGTAATCCTTTTATAACCTTGGTGTCTTTCATATGGGTGCCACATAATTGTTTTTAAGTAAGTTGTCTCGGCCTTCAGCGGGTGAAGGCAAATTAAGTCAATAAAGTTGGAGAAAGAGAAGAGTGTAATGTATGCGTGTGAGTCTTCTTTCGATAACCAGAGTTATCTGTGTGCTGGTGCTGAGCAGGTAGAGAACAGTTGGTTTTCACTGGAAACAGCAGCCGAAAACTATGTGACGAGTGAACCAAAACAGTAAAGACGTGGGCCGGACAGCTTAACAATGAGCCGAAAGTACAGCTCCTTCAATCCAAGGGGAGCTGCAGATTTAGGTGATCATTCTCATCATGTCTGCTCATCACCACAAGTGACCCCTTTCACATTAGATTCACATTTTAATTAGATGCGTTGTAGTTGTATAATTATTCTGGGAAAAAAAAAAAAAGTGTTTTCCACGGAGCTGCAGCTGTAGGAGTATCCCTGAACGTTTTGTGGATAAGAAAGGTTTCTGGAATGGATGCTCCAGATTAAAAAGAAACTCTGCATTCAGAGGAAGCAGCAACATAAAAAAATAAAATAAAAAAAAGTGAGTGGCAAGTTCACCTCCAGACATCAGCGCACGTCGACAGCGTTTATGTAATTCATCTCACGGCCAAAAGGGAAAGACAAATGTTCTACTCCTCAGCTTTACACCTGAGCTGAGGTCTAATTAGTCACAACTGGCAGCACCTGTGTGAACGTACATAGCATTTTAATTAATGAGTGTCATCTTTTCAGCTAGTAAAACCAACAGTTTAAACCAAATATAATAAACAAACTGTACAGTGCATAAACCAATGATGCCGTGCATCTATGGGCCATCCATAATGTATAAATGATGGTATTACATTGGATACTAATTAGGCCATAAGCCTAGCAGCGGTTCAAACTTAATCTCAATTAAATATGGGCTTTTGATTTAAATGCTTTGATATGTGTTTGCTGGGGGAAAAAAACTTGTTTAACAGTTTTTCTGTGTCTCTCTCCCTTCTCCCAAAAGCGGGATCTTTACTTGACAGTCAAATTTGAAATAAAAGAGCTTGGATCTCTCTAGTGTTTCCTGTCCACAACTGAAGAGGTGTATTATCATGAACAATACAAACTTTGGTTGTAAATCTCGCCTGTTTTGACAGCAGTTTGATTCATAAAATCCCCTGTTGATGCAGCATTGCCTTATGTATTGATAAATTATTCAGCTGTTTTATCAGGCGAGCTATCATCAGTAAGATGGCATATGCTGCGATCTTTTACTGTGGGAAAAAAAAAACGAATGAAAAGATGTAAGTAATTAAAACAAACTATATACATTTGTTTTTCATCCAAGTGTCGGCAGTGGGAGATGGTTCCAGTCTAGCTGCAGATGAGACATCCATGGGCAGCAATGAGTCTGTATCGTCCCAGTCATCGTCAGCCTCGGCCTCAGAGATGCCTGCAGAGAAGAGTGACCATGTCCCGCTTACCACCAGCCTCAGCTCAGGCAGCAACTCCAGGTCAGTGGTTCGCTCCGCCGAAGTCCCAAATCAATATGCGACTGTGCTCTACGGAGGATGCAGGAGTTTGGTTCTGAAGGAAGTAGAGTCGTTGGCTGTATGGTTTGCACATGGAATTTGATATTTCCAATGTTTCAATCACTATTTTTCCATCTCTGGTCAGAGGCACATTGAGGGTATTTTACAACATTCACATGCAAACTGTTTTAAACGATCACTTGTGTTTGATTTGAGCATGTTGTTGTTATTCACTGGGCTCTGATTTAAAAAGCATTGTTTTGGAATCGGCCATTTCTTTTCACTTCATTAATTTACTATATGAATTTGCTGAGCATATTGGAGATGTGGGCGGCCGACTCAAATGGTTCGTAAACGAGCTGCACAGCTTGGACTTTCAGAAAGAGCACTTTCACTACTCAGGAAACTGCATGTATAGTGTAAAGTCATTTTATAATGTTATCTTTGCATTATTTTTTATCATTACTGGGATATTGTGAGTTAATGGTAGTCGTGTTGTAAGTCGTATTAAGGACTTTTGGGGCGGTAAATATAAAAATCTTTTGTGACCAGTGAAATACATTTTACTCCTCTATGGCATCATAGTAGCAGTTGCACTTCACTGCACTGTGTGGTTGTAACACAGTTCCGTCGTGTCCTCCTTAGTGAAGATGAGTATTTAGCAAGGAGAAAAACCATGTCGCTGTCATTATTAACAAACAAGAATTGATTTTTCAACATAGTTAATTGACTCAGAACTGAAGCCAACAAGTATCTCAATTCTCCTTCGAGTCGTTTAGAGTTAATCAAAAATTAAATGAATTAACTTTTCGTGTGAATGCAAATGTTAAATTCTTTGTACTCTCTTGGTCTCTTGCAAGATGGAAAGTTTGGTGCTTTGCCTCGCTCTGGCTTCTCTTTTCTGTTCTCACTCTCTACTAAGTCCTTGGTCCTTTTTTGTTGTTTTTCCAGCCCATGACTTGTCTTGAATGCTGATGTGAGAGATGAATTATTGGGTTATGCTGCAGATGTTAGACTCGCTGCTGTGTCATGTCTACAGATTCACCTTGAAATAGACTTTTTCCTCATTCACTGTCCCCCTTTCATTTTCCATCAGCTGAAGAGAGCCGTAAAACAAAAACAAATCCACCTCACAACTCGACAGAGGACAATGTGATTCCTTTCTCACTTTGACCTCTCTCTCTCTCTCTGTGTGTGTGTGTGTGTGTGTGTGTGTGTGTGTGTGTGTGCGTGTGCGTGTGCGTGCGCGCGCACAGGCATGTGCCTATCAAGTGTTTTCTCGAAGTTGCATGATTAGATAGACAAGGCTCTCCTCCAGTATTGTACTTATGTAACCAACTTTGTTTTTTTTTTCTCTCCTGCGGATATTTATTTATTTATTTTCACTTTTCCACATATGTGGCATCATGTTGGAGGACGGAAGGAGCAACCAGGAGGAGGTCGTAAATCTCAGCTCTTATTTGTTTGGGAGACAGGTGGCCGTGCGTTGGCCGTGCAAATCGTATTGACATTGGGGATATATTCATCTTGTTTACCCTTATAGCCGCGGCCCCTGTCCCTTTTATGAAGACTTGTGCCATATGTCACAGGGTGTCGCCCTGGCGTTGTTCACTCATACATCTTAGCATGTGAGATGGTGGAGACCTGTTAGCACAGCACCTCTCTGGCCTTGAACCCAGGGATCCGGCTTCAGTCCGAGCCAAAAAGACCAGTATGGAAGGAAACTGCGAGAGTACTTCGAGCCTCTCTCAGAAATGTATTATCTGCACTCTGGTGTGTTCAAAAGTGCACCTGGAAAACAGCATTTTTTTTGTCGGTTTCCTGCAGGTTAGCTGCAGCAAAATCTGCCGGGTCATACACAAATGCGTCCTGACTCACTATATCATGCACTGACTCTTTTGTGGACCGTGGCATGATTTATCATCTCCGTCATTTTCGATGTCTTGCCTCATTTCTCCTCTTCTCCCTAAATTCAGTCACTGCTTCTCCCAGTGGTACTGTTGCCTCAAGTCCTGCCCAATGAGGTTACATTTTTTTGGCCACTTTTCCTTCCTCTCTGCTGCCCCTGCCTTCACCACCCCGTGGCTCTTGCTGGCAGACAGAGACAGCTGTGGATCATAAAATGGTGGATCAGAGCTTATTTCCTGCCCACCCAAACTGGCGGTGGCTGGGCGCGCAGCTCGGCTGTTGGTTTGATCCCACTTTCTACTAGAAACACTGCTAAATCCCACCGCTGGCCTTCTGTCTTAAGCCGAAAGACAGTCAATAGCCCCGCTCATCCCGGCGTTAGCTCCACGCCAGGATCAACAAGGCCTGGATGCTGCAGGGTGAAATTCCTGCAGTAATGAGAAGCAGCAGTCCTCTCCTGTTGATGAATTTCTCCCTGCTACTAACCTGGCAGCGTGAGATAATGTGCGATAACCCTGATGGTTGAAATAATAAACCAAATGACCTCCAGTTGCACTTCACTTTGGAATTTGAGGTCATTTGATACTTTTGAGACATATTAATATATAATTGTTCTTGCATATTATATTATATATGCCTAAAAAAAAATCCTCACATCGAAAATATTCTTCAAAATGTGTAACAAACATCTCAAGAGTTTTTATTTTTATTTTTAATGAGGGCCTCACATACAGTGCATTTTCATGCGATTCCCATTTACTGTATTTAATCATGTTTGTAGAAGAAGCTTAGCTAGGCCTGTGATGAGGGGAAAACAACGGATGAGCAATTCAAAGCTTGATGCTATTTTTGTTGAAGAGAAATGGCAAACGATTTCCCTCGGTTTGGCTTAGCTATAATTGTGAAAGCAATTTTGGGATGAATCCATTTACCTCTGGTACATTTAACAAGTTTCTAGGGCAGCCATGTGGCATTCACTGCATTTCCCTTACTGTGTATTCTATAATTATTAAGCTATCTGTTTATTTCGAAGATCTTCAAAGATCTGTTTAATCCTCTTTCGACAGAAATAAGCGGTTAAATGTATCAACTTTTCCTGTGCGTGTGTGCGTGCATTTGATTTTATGGTAGTCAGGGGTTTTGCATGTCTCTGAGTGGGTTCACCTGCAGGTGGGTGAAGTGTTGGTGCTCCTCTGCTTGCTTCCACTTTCTTGGCTGTGACCCAGGCAGACAGTGGTTGTGCCCGGGCCCAGGTTAATGAGTGGATTTGCTGCACTGCAACGCACTATCCCCCCATGCTGATGTGGAGCAGCTGAGCACCACAGTGGCCCCCACACTGCTGCAGAGCTATAAATCACCCACAGTCAGGGCAGGCCCGAACGGAGCAGCCACCGCTGGGGATGGACAAGCGCACTGAGAGGGAGGCAGGGGAAGAAATGGAGGGAGGGGATGATGCAGAAGCGTGAGCCCAGTGCATTGTGCTCACCTAGGTCCACATACGATCCCCTACCACGTTCCCCCTTGAGGCCACCGAGCTCTCGCTCTTCCACCAGTGCCAACGTAACCGCTACGCACAACATCCTCTCAACCTCCAGCCCCTCCCCATCTGCTTCCTCTAATTGCCTTTATTAACGTCTCTATGGGAGCGGCAGCTAGGAGCAATTTGCTCATTATGTACTGTATTAGCACTGGCCCCGGGGCAGGCATGGAACACAGAGGGATGCCTGACTTAGACTGCTGCTCCTCTCTGCCTTTACCAGGACCCCTACCGCCACCCTCTAGGTCGACCAGGAAATCGTTGGCCCTGGTACAAGCCGGTGTAAAGCACAGCTACTACTGTAAAAGAGGAGGCTGATGGCGAAAGTGTCGGAGTGCTGTTGTTTGACGGTCCACATACAGAGTCCGGAACATTCCTGCAGGAACTGAATGTACATGTATTGGCGACAAGAACGATCAACGTAAAGTGTGTGAGCCTCCAGAACACTTCTCTTTTATCTGTCAACGTGGTTTTTAATTTGAAGTAACAAGAGTGTAATTGTCGTGTCAATGGGGTTCAGGCTTTTGATGTCACTCCTGGTGGCGGTTGCCCACAGGTTTTAATTAACATTTTACTTTTGTCTGTTCTTTGGAAAAGAAATGCAAGCGTATGTGAATATTCCTCCAGAATTCTTGACTGGATTTGGATTGACTATACTGATTGGGAGTGAATTCAAAATGAGCGACGCAGACTGAGACTTTATGATAAGCCTGTTCTGTTTACTTTAGACCAGTTGACAGGTCGGGGGTTGAGCCAGTTGAGCTTCCAGAAAAGTTACTAGCTGGCTAGGGATATGGATCACAGGAAGTTGATGCAGAAGTTCAAATACATTTCTTCAAATGAATTTATATTTCATCCTTCCTGATAAATATATAGAAGTTGCTCTTGACGACTACCTTTCAGGTCAATGTGGACTCTTTGCGACAGCCGGTGCTCCTAAAGAGGCTCTCGGGCAGATGGGGTCAGATGAAGAGTGGATTGTTTGTCGATGGAAGCCTGTTGTTGTTGTTGTTGTTGTTGTTGGGATAAATGTACAACTGGCACACAATGTAGAAATACATGAGATGGAGCATTTATTATTTTTTCAAGTGAAAAGTGTGATCCATTAGTCCAGAGGCATTCTATTAATATTCAAAAAGGTCCCTTTCCGGAAAGTGTGTGTGTGAGTAAATAATATGTATGAGCAGTTTTCAAATTGAAGTGGATGAATTCTAAATAATACTTTCTGTATGTATATATTTATCATAATACATATCCATTCTAGTCTCATTTCAAGTGAAATAAAGGCTGGAATTGAAAATGTGATACAGAACAGAAAGCATTTCAAAAATATGCATCCTAAAATATAGAACTTAATATCATGCCCACCTAGTAGTGACCCGTTCATTACTCAAATGTAAAACTTATCATCGTAATTACGTTTTCTGACTTGTTTGGTGGCCAGTGTCTTCCAACGACCTCGGGTTGCAATGATTTCCTTCCTCTTCAATTTGGTGGACATGTGGCGGCAGCTCGTTAAAATGATGCTTGTGGGCGGCGTTGAAATCTACCAGTGACTTTTGTTTTGAATTCCCACCATCACGAGCGCTCCAGATTGGTGTAGAAACGTGTTCTCACCTTGTCTCCATAACAACAGGTTGCTTAATTTAGCTCACCTGTGGCTCTGATAGCAGCTCTTATAGTAGCCGCGATACATATAGTAGTAGTGGAACGTGTAACGATGTACGAGAACGCCGCATGAGAGCACAGCAGTCGCAGTGAACAACTCACCTTCTCCGCTGGGGTTTAATTATTATTATTCTTTTTTTACATGAGGATTTTAACCTCCTGTGTGTACTCCTAATTTTTCTAGCTAAAAGACGTGGTGGTGGTGGTGGTGGTGGTCGAATCTTCAGGGCGTATATGCCACATTTTCACCATAAGATCTGTGGTGACGAAAAACATAAATAAAACACACCTTTAATCTGCAGGGCCCCCAAAGCAGGAGCCTCCAGGTCCACTACTGAACCCCCAGGAGAGAGCCAAGCTGCTGCTGCCACCACAGCTGCCTCTGACAAAGAAAAGCCAGAGGAGAGGTAAGACAGGGCTCCCTTTTTATCGGACTATTTTCCCGTTTCCCTCCCGACTGGATTTCATAATTGCAGTTGACTACTTTGTCTACAGTCTTTCTCGCCATTTGGTGTTGTAATCTTTTACACTTTTTACACATACTGGCTGATTGTCACACTCTGGGTTTCTTTTTCTCTCACTTGTGCCGTTACTCGCTCGCTCGTCTTCTCTTGCACGTTCACCCAACAGAATCACCAACTGCCTCACTCCACGAACATCTTTCTTGCAGTCTTGCACATCAGTGTTTTCTCTCCTTTTTATTTCTCAGATATTCACCAGCCTTTAATTTGGTTTTGAGGGGTCTTCATGCAAAGTGTGGGCTATAGCAGCAACCTTATCTCCTTTCAGTCGAACCCCAGGTACACACAGAGGACTCTTGAGAGAACCGGGTGGACTGTGTGTACAGTCTGCCCCATTACACTCTTCTATTGCTGTGCTTCCTTGAGACCAAATGATGAATTCATTTTCAGTGCTTTCAGATGTTACCGAGAAAAATTGTAAACAGCTCGGCCATTCTATGGGCAATCCATTAATGTTATTTTTCATGGAAATACAAATCCTCATTTTTTTTTTTTCCCAAATGCGGTTCCACGAGAGTGCATTTTTTTTTTTTCAAAATCTGGATTCAAAAACTCGGCTGAACATTGTTGTATTGACAACTCTGTGACCACAAACTTTTTTTTTTCAGTTTGTATATCCTCTATTCTCCTTCTCTCATCCTACATTGTTGCTGCTCTGCAGAAAGAATATGAAATATTTATCAGGGCATCGTGTGTTGAAGGCACAATTTCTACATGGTAATGTTGCTGGCGTTCGAGATAACGGTTTGCAATGGTGGGCAAAACAACCTTTCTGTGGAAACAATTTTTTTTTAATGTTTTCCAGAACGCAATTGCATAAATACGCCTTTTTTACTCACGTTTTCAGAGCAATGAATATGGTTTCTTTGACTGCGCCCCCCTTTTACATCAAGCTGATTTACAATGCAGCTTTGAAGCTCACAAATGTGAATTTAAAAGCTAAAGCACCGTGGAGGAAATGCTGTATTCCACCTCTGTTTGTGTGCAAGCCCACTTTAGAAATCCCCTCGCCACTTTTTAATTATCTCACCAGGGTTGGTTGTCTGCTGTGCGGACCCGATTTGTGCCTGCCTTTTTTTGGCTGTACAAAACCTGCTACAAACGGCACTGCATCTCATTGTGTTTGTGCACGCACACGGGTGCACATGGGTCTGTTCTGACTTGCTCGCTGGACTGTCTAGACTGGAGATAGGGCAAAGCAAGAGTGTGTAGTGGCCCGGCTCCTCTCTTAGTACTTTTGCTTATACTCCGGCCTGGCCCATTTCTGCTGTTTCAGGCTAGTGAGTGAATGAACAAGCAGGCCCCGGGCCCAGATTGAACTGTGCGGTAATCCTCCCCAAAGCTCCGCCAGCTCACTGATTGCCTTCATTTTTCAGTGTCACCAGCAGGAAAGCCAAGGCAGTGTACCCATGTGAGGCTGAGCACGACTCTGAGCTCTCCTTCCAGGTCGGCGCAATATTCAACGCCGGTAAGTGTTATCGCCTACACCAGTCGCTCACTTAGAACCAGCCCTGGCATATTGGATTTGGAGGAAAACCGAAACACCCAATCTGATCTTCAATCGAACAGAGAGATGAGACGAGGAGAAAGAGAAGGAGAATGGGGAGGGCGGGCGGGCGGGCAGGAGACACAGATTTGCTCCTCAGTGTGTCTGGAAGAAGCTCGACTGAGCTTTAATCACTCTCAGAGGAAATGAGGATTCTGTAGTTCCTTTTTTCCTTTCTTTTTTGTGCCTTTTTTTTTTGGTGAGACACAGACGCTATAGAAATGCTGTAGTCTTCACTGTGAAACATGTGGTGATGTCTTTTGATAAGATCCCACAATGCATTGCCCTTTATTGGCTCTTTTTCTTTCTGCTTTAAAGCTGCAATCACATCTTTTTTGTGATGTTTTTAAACCTTCACTGTCCTGCAGATATAACCATCCTCCATTAAATATGTAATGATCCAAACATCAAAATCTGACAACTGCCATTAGTAGATATGGATTAGAGGACTGAAACTTCCTCTTAATCATATTTCTATCTACTGTAGGTACACTATTTCCTGTTTTGATGCCTGCACATGAAAACCATCAATGTTTCATTGATGGTTGAAAGAGTTCATGTCAGGATACAATGGATATAACATTTCATGTATTAGAGAGTGGATTTCCAGCTCTTAAATACAAACTTGTACTATTTTAATAAAAGAATGAAGTCACGTTTTTCAAAAACTAAATTGAATTGAGTTCTCAAGGCCATTCTCTTGCTCTGACATTTTATTTGGAGCTCAACTGTTTTGTATAACTGAATGATGTGCCTTTCTTTTGGATCTCTGCTTAAATATCCAGTTGCGGCAGAGTTTGGGTAGTTTAAGTAGTTTCATTTTATTCGTCTTTCGATCCATCAACACTTAGACTTCAAATAAAGTGACTGACGTGTTACATAATTGTTCCATGCTGCGGTTGTTCTTGACTTAACATCTCCAGTATCTTGATCCCTTGACATTTTGCATATTTTGCACACTATTCAGTTATTTCTAAATGTATTTATTATATTTTTTGTCTGAGCTATGTGCATAACTAATATGCAAAAAGGTTAGGAGGTCTGAATATTTGAGCAAGCCACTGTACATACAATTTGTCTAAAGAAAAAAAAGAAATCTACATTTGTCGATGCTTCCTGACCCTTGACTGAAATGACAACTTTTATTTTCTTAAAGGGGCAGTCTGCACTTATTTGTATTTCTGTTGGTTTTGGTTAATTTCACATGACTTACTAAGTCATATTCTGACCAAATATAGTTTCTTCAGTGGGAATGTGTACAATAAACAAGATCAACACAAAGTATGGAAACCCAGGTGAGCGTAAACTAAAAGTTCTAATGTTTTTAATTGTGCTGATTATAAATGGTACAATGAGATAATGTGTCCTTCCATCTAATGGTAGGCTTTATTATTGGACTAATGACTAAGAATGAAATAAATTAAAAATGTAATGATAAATATTCTAACCAATTGCAGTCAAAATAATTGCATGACATTTTGTCATTGTCCTCGTGTAGGGGTAGGAGTCTTTGTTTAACCGCTTTAAACAACTTTAATAATGCAGAAAGAGTTGTTTCCTTGTGGTAGCGTTCATATTGGAGGAGCTGTAAGTCAATGATGGATTGAAAGCAGGTTCAAATCCTGCTTTGAATGTTGGAGGCTGATAAATCCGTTTGATCACACCTGTATGAAAGTTTGGGCTTTTAAGTTCCTTGTTCATTTTGTGTAATAGACGCAGAAGAGCACCGTCGTTAAACACATTTCTTTGTGTGCCGAAGCTGGCTAAGACATGCTATAAAAAATATATATATATTGAATAAGTTCATGTCTTGATTTGGCCTTAGAAGTTCTCACTGACAATTTATCTATGCAATTGCTGACTTGCAAGTGCACTCAAGATTTTAAATTGGCTCACTTTGTAGGCAAATAAAGAATCCGGGGAGGATTTCGAGAAGGATTCTCTGACACGTCTGTCATAATGAACGGCTTGCGAGAGCTCCGTTTTGCTGCGGAGGTTAAGCTCGAGGGGACGTTTTCAAGCAAAATAGGATGCAAAAAACTGAACTTGAAATGTACAGTAGACACAGCAGGGTTTTAGCGTCAGCACATAATCACTGTATCCGCTTCAGAGCTGTGCTCTGTTCGCTCTGACACATGCATATGCTGTATACTCACCGGAGGCTCTGTGTCCTCTGTCTGTCCCTCACCCTCACCCTCCCTGTGCTGTTGTCTCCCCAACCCCCCCCCCCCTCCCCCTCTCCCGGTGACGCTGTGTCCTCTCCTGCAGTGACCCAGTCGAGAGAGCCGGGCTGGCTGGAGGGCGAGCTGGAGGGAAAGAGGGGCCTCATCCCTGAAAACTACGTGGAGATGCTGTAGCACCGAAATGGGAATATTTATGGACAAAGTTATCACTTTCCACCGGGGAGAACTCGACGGAGATGCATGTGACTCAACTCTGACATTCACCACAGAGCCTTGTTTATCCAAACCCCTGTTTATCCAAACCTCTGCATTCTCTCAAGCAAAGAGACATTATGTTATTACTGTTGGACCATTCTTGACGCACAATTTCATGCGTTGTCGGCTGGCAAAGTAGACTTTTGTGATGCATGTGCATGTTTTCTTTGTTTGATTTACTCTTGAGTATCCACACGGATTCAAGCATTGTAATTACAAAATGGGTCTGCTCTCATAATATTCTGCTGCATACAAAGATGCCGTCGCCTCCAAACATCCAGGTAGCTTTGTAACAGCGGCTTCGAGGCCTCGCTCGCTCCCCCTCCCTCAGTTACACATGGTATCCATGAGCTCCCAAGTCGAACAGCGATTCCTCAGAAACTGCAAGGAAGAATGTCAGCACTCGAGTCACTGTAATCAGTTTTCATTAAGACGTTGTTTTTTTTTTGCACCGAGTCCGGCAGCGTTCAACCCTCTTGACAATGATGCACAGTTTTGTTTTCAGCTTTTTAAAAGATTAGAGATACTTTACTTACCGTGCCTTAACCATCAGAACACCCAGTGTAAATGTATGTACGGGTATGTATGTAAATGAATTGTGGTGTTACTGCTTTCACTTTTAAAATGTTTTTATTTTTCTGTCATTTAAGGAATATTTAGATATTTTAAAAATGAGGCACATTATTTTTTATTTAATTGGCACGTTGATTGCATGACTTTTGAATTTGATATTCACTCTGTACTGTATTGTTCTTGGTGCACTCCTTTACAGAAACACAATGAGACGCCTATTTGATGAGTGATGAGCCTCTGGAGTTCAACACTAGCGTCAGACGGAGTCCGCAGAGGAACATTTAAATAGGTCGTAATGATTGGATCCAAATTGGGGAGGTTTTTCATGTCAAATGATTGTTTTTGTTTCCAAAGGTTGTTTTTTTGTTGTTTTTTTTAACGTTGCTCAGTTTCCTTTGAGCCTCTGAGACACTCCCACAAACCTGAGATTTTAGCATTATTTTATCTTCATTCAACCTCAGGAGAGTAAGTGATAAGAAATCCAAATTTTAATATCAATACGACCACAAAATGCAGTATTTCAAAGTTTATATAGCCTGAATATTGAGAGTTCCGATGAATGCCAAGTATGTTTTACAAGTCTGCGTTACGTGATGGACAGGTTATATTATGGATTGGTTTTAGCATGTGTACATGTCCCATTGCGATTCATCCCTCTTCAACAGGACGCTTTAATATTTCTGAGAGCTTTGGTTCAGCAGCAGATTTATTACTTTTTCAAAGGGCCTTGGCTTCTTTGACTTTTATACCTTTGGGTATCCTCTTGATCAATGTTAAAGAAATAAAGTTTTTTTTTTTTTCTTTACTGTATTTTGTATTCTTGCCATAAAATAAAGGTGATGAATCATAATTTAACATGTTAAACATTGACGTCTTATCAAATATTGTATTTAACAGTCAAAACACTCAAAACACTCACTGGTCTCATGTACTGGAGTTTGAGAGTAACACAATTAGGGAAGCACTGCAGTCACTTTTATGGACACTTTTTGGTTGACTGAGACTTATCATAACTGCCAACTTTATGTGTGGAAAGTTACCAATGTCAAATCTAGCACTATGCCTAATTTTGTGATGACTCATCTCCTGTGTCAGTGAGAAGGTCCTCAGTTTCCCACAGAGTCTAAGAATACAGAGACGGGTGGAGCGAGGAGCCGGTACTGTTACACTGAGCCGTGTCGTCCATCCGACCAAAGCCGATTGAAAAAGCTTCCCAAAAGGGGAATTTAAATAGATAGTAATCTTTAATAGAGAGGGGAAAAACACACAATGATCCACCTCCCTGATCCATTTGCTTTTCAGCCTCGCGCATGTTAATTGTTCGACTACATCAGTGTAATTAATCAACACACCAAATGGCCTCCAGACCCGGTGCTTTGGCTTCCGTTACATAACACGCATGAGTGTGCTGCTGCAGTATTTAGGAGTGTAAACACACATGCTTTGTCCACAAATACCAAAGGTTGGCGCTGTGGTTTATGTCCACCAGCACCCTGAAACAGACGGCATGGTTACATAATGAAATGAGGCAGAGCTAATGAGATGGGCAAAACTATTCCCCCACTATCACCAGCACCATCCACCCCCGGGGCCCTTCATCATCCTCTTCCTGCTGCCAGAATACTGCTGAATCATACAGACATCCACTCTGCCTGCCTCTGACTCGGCTTTGGACTGTCTGTCAGAGAGCGGTCCATGATCCTCTCTCTGTCTCCCTTCCTTCCTCCATTGTACCTGTCTCTCTCCTCCACAACTTCCTACCCCGTTAGTGTTTCACTTATTTCCCGGCGCTCTCGTCGTGAATTCTTTATGAACTCCGTTAATCAAGGCGCATTTATCTTTCATCCTAAATTTGGGGGAGGGGAGGGGTGACGCAATGAAAACGGTGGTAATCTGGGTAGGTCAGCCTGCCAGCTGCCCGAATATCTCTTGAGACTGAGGTTGTGTTACCTGTAGGGATGTCTGCGTCTCCGCATGCATTATGCATCAGCGTCTATCAGTCTGGGATACTATGTATACATCGGTGTCAGCGTGTCAAATTAGACTCGATGTAGTTGTGTTTGAGCAAAAAACCCAGATGGCTGTTTACATTTCTAATTTCCCAGAGTTCTGGCCATGTGCCAGCGGTTCTCTGGCTCCCATGACGCAGTGTCCTTCAACCGCAAAACACAGTTCGGCGTCGTGAGTCAGCTGAGATCAAAGCCCAGCGCACTTTACCTTTTTAAACGATGAGCAAATTACACAATTTAGGGATTGAAGCGCGTTTGAGTTTCCGTGTGGAAGGAACACGAAGCTAATCCGTTCCTGTGTCTTCATCTGGTTTCTTCCGACTTGATGTGTTATTGGGGCTGAAAACTGAGTGGGAATTTGGAGAAAAGTGAATTTCCAACATAAATGTGAGAGTGGGGAGGGGGGTGGGGGTGGGGGGAAACCTCAGCTCAGAGAGTGGTGCCACAGAAGCCGCCATGTGCGCGGGCGCAGCCGTGAAATCAGCCTGATCCAATAGATTCTGTTTATCTGGCACGACTACAAGTGAAAGCAATTGGAAATCTGGGGGAGATTTGGAGAAAGCTGTGGATTCAGAGAGAGGGAGGAAAAAAAAAAAAAAAGAGCAAAAAAAGTAATACTGTCTGCTCTACAGTCTGGCAAAGCAGGCGTGTTTTCAGATCAGCCTTTAACAAGGTTAATGGTGATTTTTCTCCACAGGCACCGTTTTACTGTAAAAGCCTCATCCTCGCTTGCTTTATCTGTCATTTTGACTCTCTTTCCGTTCCTCTTTGTTCTCTTCATCTCTTCTCCCCGTGACTGCTGTACCTGCTGCTGCTTCACATCGTTTCTGTTTTTCCATGCTAACTGTGTTTTTTTTTTGGCTCATTATCCTCCCCAGCCGCCAAATGCAGCTGTTTTGAATTCAACCAGATCAAACAACCCATTTTTTTTTTGGTGAGGGCACATTTCCCTAGCTCGTGATACAATTTTCATCTCACACACCTATATATATATATATATATATATATATATATATATATATATATATATATATATATATATATATATATTCATACATACACAGACGAATTACGCCGCATCAAATGATCAATTTAACAGTTTTATTAGAATTTTGCAATAGTTTTGCAAACACAATTATGGCAATATCTGCATCAAGATATACAGTAGTAACTGGTTTTATTGGTTTATGGTGAAGGATTTCTACTGTATGTTTGCTGGATAGTTGCTGAGAAATATTGTACAAAGCATCCGAGTAAAAAGTCATTTTTGGAATTGAAAAAAACAACAAAAACATTTGTATATATTAATAAGAAATGCACTGCCATGGCTGTGGAGATATGGCTTTGTCGACTCGCTCTACACCCGATTTCATTGCCGTGAACAGAAAATGACCATGGCGTGACCTCACATACAGTGACGCGATTGTGTGACAGCAGTTCAACACATTCGGAGTTATTCATGCCTGAAAGGAGTTCATTTTATTTTAAGGAGACAGCTTTGAAAATCATGTTGCGATCTTGATAAGAGTGACGTTTTCATTTTTGCAATGGCCGGTGATTAATGACCAATAACCGTCAATTATTGCATCACTAAGTCAATAAATGAATAGTTTGACATGTTGGGAAAAGCTCTTCTTGCTAAGGATTTGATTATAATATTGATACGCCTCTAAAAGCTCACCGTGTAACACATATTAGCTATGTAATGTAATTTGTTCAAGAACAGGGGTCAAAATTGTGCTGGACTACTTCCTGGTCAAGCGCAGCGACTTCCTGCTTTGACAAGCGAGCACATAAACCATAATGTTCACGCTTTTTCTTCGAGTTAAAAAAAACCCAAGATGCTTACTGACTTGTAAAGGTGCTGGTAGGTGGACTGTTTTAATTCTTGGGTACAGCCAGGTTTGCCGTTCCCCCTTGCTTCCAGTCTTTATGCTAAGCTAAGCTAAAAGGCTCTTGATTGAAGCCTCTTATTTACCATCCAGACGTGAGCGTAGTATCAATATTCTTATCCAACTCTAAGCAAGAAAGTGGATAAGTGTGTAGCCAACATTCAAAGCCAAATATTTGGAGTGCAAAAGGTTCATACAGGGGCTCGAGAAAATTATGTGTATTCACTTAATATTACCATTCTTTTTCTTTGGGAAATATATTTTTTTCCTTTTATGATTCATACCTTTGGCAGTAAGTGCAATATAATAGCAGTTAACAACTGGTCGAATTTCAATTGGCAAACTTCAGGTCTCCAGCCTCTACATCCATCATTTCACTTTGTTTTGTGTGTGTATTAAGATATTTTTTTTTTTAAATATTAAAACCGTTAAGTCAAGAACTTTCTTTCACGTATGCCAGTTTCAATAATCTGTGATTTCTTGATTTTATTGTGATGCTCATCGACAATACCGCCACGGGTTAGGAAATCATTTCAACAGCAACAACTCAAGGATCCATCACTTGATACATCTTGTTACAAAATAAGAAATACTTTTTGATTATTATTATCTTTTGTTTGAGCCACTTAAACAAAGATGCAAAAAGTAAAACAAAATAAAGTAAAGATGCAAAATCAAATAACTTGACTTAATAAGAAGATAATACATGTACTCTCTCTAACATTCAGGTAGTAAGTTCCATAAGTCTCTCACAATGTATGATACATTCATTTCTCTATTTGGCCCTTTCTGGCGCCAACTCAACTGTAAATTCTTCTCTGTGATCCAACACACAGAACATGGCGAGTGGGAAACACATTTTTCAAATATTCCAACAAGATGGTTAAAGTAGAAATGTTTTATACTATACTCAACATAAGGACTTGCTGTATTATTTACAATATATACTGTAAAATTGTAAATCAGGTGAGATAAAAAGGCACAAGTTTCCCTTTTTTAAATACAATGTAAACATCTCATCAAAAAGCATGCATTAACATTTCATTTTACAAAAAGGATATCATTTTTAGACAAAGTACTTAAATATTGTTTTCCAGCAAAATATAATTCTCTCAAAAATACTTTCCCATTCATCCTATGAACCTTTTTTTTATTCTTCAAAAAGGGCAACAAAAAAAAACAAAATAGAGGGTGAGAGAATAGCTTAAGGGTCCTTCACAAGCTGAACACAATAATGCACAACAAATACAGGTTGTAAAATGAGGCCTTTCTGACAAGGGACTGTACAAAACTCAGTGGGCAGGAGACGGGGACTGAATCTTATATTTATAACTTATGGAAATCAAAATTTGACAAAATAAACAAAATCGTGAAAATACAGCCCGTCTCTGTTAAAATAAGAACAGTTGGGTTTATGAATGAGTCATCTGATTAAAAAAAAAAAAAAAATCACAATGAGAAGCAACTCGGGTTGAGTAAAATGCATATAATTACGGGATGATTGAAACACCCTCTATAAACTACCCTCTCCCTTGAGCCAAAACCTTTTCTGAACCCCCGAAGAACTTTTGTACAGTCCCACGACGACATTTGCGACCCTGCCACCGCCATCTTTTTGTCCACCAACCTTCACACCATCACCGCCACAGAAGACACCTCATAGATAGTGCAGCGCGGCGTCCTCGTCCCCAGAGCCGAGGCCACGAACACATTACACAAGCGCCCAGCTGTGCTAATGATGTCATGTTGTCTAACTTTAGGCTGGGTGACCATGCAGAAAGTCTTTTCCCGCATCATCATAGTTGCTTATCAAAACAGACAATTCCTGGTTGCTGCACTAATGCCTCATTTCACATTGTGTCTCCTCTGTGCAAATTGAAATGTAGAAATAGGATATGGCTAATCCTATAACATAAATGCATAATACCCACACTGAAAGAGCAGATCAACTATGCACACATGCTTTGCCAGAAAAAGAAAAGAAAAATAATACACTCTTACACACACACACACACACACACACACACACAAACTTAAGCCATTCTCGCGCCATCCACAAATGTAAATACACACTCTCACGGGGCACCAAAAAAAAAGCAAAAAAAGACAAATAATCACACGCCCCCACTGTTTTTCCTCCCCAGCGGCTCTATCGCTTTTTCAGTAGCATCGTAGTAGTGCTCCTTCCACAACCACCCAGAAACCAGTGGGGTGTGAGACAAGTTAATGGTCCAGATGACTGGGCCTGCCATACCTAAAATAGCAGTAGCTTGGCCCAAAGATAAGAGTAAGGAATTCAACTAAATTAGGAAAGGTGATCATAGCAACAGTTCTTCATCGAGCATTCGTCACGACGTACCTCAAAACATTTTCTGTACAACCGCTGAATAGAATGTGTTAAAGAAGTTGTTAATACCTGTACACATTTGCCTGGTTTTTGATACATTAGCTGTTTGCTGTAAGCACTGCAGAGTAATGCTCCATTTTGGAATATATCAACTTTACAGAGTATGTGTGTTTTTTTTTTAAACCGCGTGTCCGCACAGTGTATCGTATGGACTGTCAACACCTTACTGTACATGTTATGCTTTGCCTGGCTTTGTAGAAATGAAGCACCTTAATGTAAAATGACTGGCTTGTCAAAAACTAAACCTTTGCAACACACTTTTATAAAATGCTTCTTATTATTTCTGGGAAGAGTAGATAAGTGTTGGTTCACAAAGGGCTGGTTTTGCTTCATTGTGAGTAAAAACAGACATTTGGACAGCTGCTCTGGAGATAACACAAAACACAATTACTATGGATGCACCTCAGTCAAATCCATTACCAGCGGACTCCACTGCAATGGTTTCAGTAAATGCATGATGTTTTCCATCCTGCAGCACTCCCCACCACTTTTGCACAAAGGTAAAATCGTTCATCAATATTGTCTTAATTCTACACCACAATGCCTAAAAATAGTGACTTTACGACCTGGGAGCTTCACGTGCGACCTTTCTTTACACAAGAGAGACATTTCTTTAATTTTAAAACAGCTTTAGCTTTGGACCTTTGCATATTAGTTTTGATTGTTTTACTACATATTTTAGTTTAAAAAAACTCAGTATGTGAATGTTAATGATGGCTGTTATGAGACCGATTGAGATTGAAACTTGGACTTGGTTAGATTTAATATAATTATTCAGCTTAAGATGACGCTGGTATAGCCCTTGGATAATATTCAAATAGACCTTTCGCCTTTAACGTCTAGAATTTCTGTCTCCTCTTAATCCCCCCGTTGTCTTGCAGTATGCTGCTACACTGCAAAGCGAAATCTAAGTATTGGCATATTTATTTTTTTTGTCGTGCTATTATTTGTGAAAGACTGCATAAGCCACATGTAATATTTGCAAAAACGTTCTCTCTCTAGATTAGTACGGGATTCAGATTTGAGTGCATGTGGAGTGCATCTGTGATTTTTATGTGAAGGCATGTTGACAGCATGTGTATCAATTTCCCTCTGTGTGTGCGTGCGTGTGTGTGCGTGTGTGTGTGTGTCTGCACGCAGTGAATGTATATAGCGCATCCTAAGAAATGTATGGCTTTATCTCCATAGAAAATACTGTCTTTGGGGAGAAAAGGGGTGGGGCGGGGGACAAAGGAACACGGGGTGGGTACTTCGGGATGCTTTGTCACATTTGTCTCGAGTCCTTCTCGGCGTGTCGTGGCTCGGCTCCGCGTACTATTCACATCTCTGACCTGCCCGTGGTGACCGCAGGGTCAAATCAGTTCTCCCCGATTCAATCCTGTCACCACGTCGCGGAACTTTCAACCTCCAAGACGCGGACGATGCCGGCACACTGGGCGACCGGGTGCGGGCCAACCGGTCTGGCCTTTTCTCGCACGCTTTCTCTTTTTGAACTTCTTCCCCATTTCTTCCAGGTCTTAATGCAGCTTCACCCGACGGTTTAAGGGAGTCACTTCTTGTGGAAGTAGATTGTGTGAGTGAGGCCGGACTCCACCTTTGGTATCTGGTCACTGATGATCTCCACCAACATTTCGGGGAACTCCACTTTCAGGGCCTGGGACTCACGAAAGGTGTAGAAACAGAAGTCCAACAGGTTCCCCACCAGCTGGACAACACAGACAGACAGTTTGATTGGAAACATGATTTTGACGTTTCTTTGTATGGCTTGTTTCTGGCTGACAAAAACATATTTTCCTATTTTTTATAGAATAGTATTATTCATGGTAACATGTTCAAAAGAAGACTACTGTGTATTTATATTAGTGTGTAGAGGCCCTGACCCCTTTACAATTCTTCCTAGCTCGCCACTAGGGGGCCCCACTGTTTTTATTCTGGACAACCCTCCTTTAAAGAAGCATCATCCTTTCAGCGCTAACCCCATTCACTCATTTGGGTCATTGAATTCCTGTCATTTATCTCTGTGACCTCCCACTTGCTGACTCACACTTCTCGCGGCTTTGTCTACACTGTCGTTATGCCACATACCGGTTGACCCGGGCATAAACATTTGCCTCAGTGACCACTATGTACTCTGCCCCAATAAGCTGCAAGCTTTCATTGATCCCCTTCTGTTCCATTCACCAGTGCGGGCTGGTCACTACCTCTTCCAAAATAACCTCCCCCGCAGGCCGCGATTGGGACGCAATAATCTTTATTCCGAAGCCACATCGCCATCGAACCGCTAAGTTCTCCCAAGCCACCGCGCTGTCATTTTGTTCAAAACCGTGCCACTGGACACCTCGCTCTGTGTGTGGAGGCATGGCATGCCGAGAGGCTGCCAAGGGAAGCCTGTGCTCTACTGTAGGCCATTGGCATGGGAGGCAGACAGGGCAAGGGTACTTACATCATGCATGGCGTCCAGTAGCTTGGTGAGCTGGAAGAAGCGCTGCCAGGTTTGGCCAGAGTTGTTGGTTGCTTTCCCCACTGAGCGCCGGAGCTCCTTAATGTAATTAACCCTCATCTCCTCGAACGCCGCCTGGTTCTTCAAACCCTCTTTGGGAACTGGGAGACAAAACAAATCCTTGTGTCATCAACTGGATTTGATGACATGACCCAATATTGGCAAAAAAACAACAACAACTGATATGAGATACTGCGCAGATTGATTCCAAATGATTAAAAAACGTGTTCCTTATTTGTCATGATTGATGTCAATGTGTCTTACATAATCATTATGTTAAATAAAAGAGCTACTGTTCTGCCGCTAACAAGCCATTCTCAACCACCAAAGTGTATTTGTATGGTAAAAAAAGCAACAACAAAAAAACATACATCATAGAAGGATATAAAAATTAGGCTCCTAAGCGCTCACTGTGATGGTTTAGGTTTCTAAAGTTCCAAGTCGCTCTGATTTGATTTTCCTATCATCCTATCATACGGAAAAGAGTGCCAATAGCTGCCTGCAATGTGGGGCATACATCCAAAAATGTATAGTGAAAAAAAATTTCCCATCTGCAGTTAATGGGCATGCACAACCACCGGTGTGCTCCTTTAATGTGGAGATGTGTAACCGTGTAACGGGTGATTAGAGGTGCTCTGTAAATCACGGTCGGACTCCCACACACACTCTTTTGGCGGGGGGGATATTTTTCCTGTGTTGACAATCTAAGCCTATTTAGCAAGCCATTAAAGACAACTTTCACCATTTCAAGAGCTAATGAGTTCATGTGTAACTACTGATTCATGAACGACAACCGATGTACTGGAAGACATTGATTCAAAGTTATCTCAGTGACAGCGACAAAAAGGGAACAACGCTGCTTATGTGTGTTAAAGAGCTTAATCATTTGTCAACTAAACCTCATTTATCAAGAAGTTTGATCAATGACCAGAGCTCTTAAATTACGCCACCCTTCTTTCACACCGTAATGAGTTGGATGGTGCATTTAAAGTAGAAAAAAAAAAGGCAGTGTAATGAGAGAGATTGAGACAGACGTGAAGAATGAGATACGGCAACTGCACCACGAGGATGCATCGAAATGTCTGCAATATTTTTCTCTCTCCCTGTGCAGGAGAACAAAGTCACAGATATGGACGTCTGCCAAAGCTCCTCAATGACATTCAGCTGCTGGCTAGCAGATTAAAAGACACCTCGCCTCACAAAGAGCACACCTCAAATCAGTCTGAGGAAACGCCCTCGCGTGTCCTTCAGCCAAGACTTAGATAGGACGACAGTCTTCTCCTGAGACGACCCACAACATGACTTTGAGAGACGTTTTAAAAAACGCTACCAAAGCAGCCGCAGCGACGGGTGTGTCGCCACGCGTCATGGTTCGCAACGCCGGAAATAACTGTGGGAATGTTTTATGACGGAAGGATTCTTATTTTTTATTTTACCAAGTAGGGTACCTTCATTTGTACAGTAGTTAATTGCCAAAAACAGATATTAATGTCAGGTTATTTACCCATAAACAGTTTTTTCTATTAACTTTCCGGAAACGTAACTATATCACAATATAACATCATCATGTACCATGATGACAGAAGATTTTAAACACAACGCCCGCCTCGACGCCAGCGGTAATAACGAGATAAAGAAAAGTGATACAGATTGAATCATCCCCAAAAAATATTGCTTTCATTTTGTGGAATAGGGCGGTAACTTCAGATTATTTTCTCAACGAATCGCTTACTCTTTAAAATGCTCCTGAAATCACTTTACCATTAACAATCGCTCAGTTCCATGAAGTGTAAGCTATTCGAGTGAGCCAGCATGCGCCTGCCGCGAATGGAACGCACCCATCATTGTTATGAAAATCCACTTAAATCTTCCTTTTGCCTTGGAAAAAAAAAAGTCGTCTGTCGTCACCAAACGCAGTGATCGGGCCTCTGTGACCTCACAGCAGGCCGAACGTGGCGAGGAGACGCGCCCGTGTTAACGCCTCGTACATTTTCGTCGTGTTTTTCAAACCTTACAAAAAGTATCTTTTACAGCAGAAAGTGAAATTGGGGGCCCTGATGGTTTTAAATTACCCCCCCCCCAGCCCCCCTCCCTTTAAAAACTAAATCATGTGCTTTCTTCGGTACGTTTGAGTATAGTCATTAGCAACAAGCCGGAACTGGAAGAACCTGTTCTGAGTTCGGCAGAATGAATAGCCCGAAGCAGAAACCCGCTTCACGTCGGCTTGCTGAGAACGAAGCATTGTGGGCCAATAAATCTGAGAAGGTGTGTTTGTCTGACTTCATCACGTCCTCTCTGTGTCATTATCTTCCCTGAGCTTCGATGTAGAGCTGGGAGAAAACGTAATATGATAACGGTGTCTCACAATGGACATTAAAAATCAAAATATTACGACTACATTGTCTACATTTGTAATCTCATTTTGCACTACAGTCAAATCAAATTAAAAAGATTTCAGATTTCCGCCATATGCCGAGCCCCTCCGTTGATGACCCGGGTCTGATCGCCTTCAAGCATGACTTGCATGCGGTTGAGTTAAGCAGACATGAAAACCGATTGGACGCCGGTGCGACGGCTGTGAGTTCTGTGCTTCATATCATGGCCGACATGATGAGAACGTGCTAAAACCCAGCACTGCATTTTGTTTTCCTCCCACTGACCCACATACGCCCTGATTAGACACTGACCTGCCATTAAAGGGCGTTGCTATGACCGGCCACAAAATAGGGCATTCATACCAACGTGATCGGTGTCAAATGGATGTTCGCTGCAGGTACAGAGCTTTTTTTCTTTCTTCTCGAGCCGGCCATATTTTATGCAGCTATACCAAAAGCTCTTCGACTAATGCACGCAACATAAAGAGGTGAACATAACTCATGCAGTTAGGGGATGCCATTAGCAATGTCATTCAAGGTCGTGCAGCTCCCTGCTCTGGGTTGCTGGCGCATACCAAACTGACAGGGTGGCTCTCGGTTGAGATTTAATTCTACAATTATCTCTGCGCATGACTACAGTAACGAACAGGAACAACCACACAGGGGAGTGATGACTGCTAGGGTTACAAAATGATTACAGTATTTCAAAACAATCCGGCTGTTGAGTGACTAACTGTAATACGTGTCACACCACATGAACCCATCGCCTCGGTTTAACATACTGTACACTCGCCCCGCCTGGAACGAGGCCGTTTGGTAAGAGAACGATCGAGATAATCCAGCAGTACTCTGTCTGCGCGGAGGTGAGGAGCGTAACTGGCTTGAGCAGGCCGCTGCTCCTGTTCCAAATCCAAACAGGGTCATGAGACACCACAGGCTCAATGAAACCTTAGCCAAGGTCAGAGAGGAATAACAGCCCTTCTCTCTTTTCTCTTCATCCTTCTCTCTCCTTCTCGCATTCCCTCTTTCGCTCTCTCTATTTAACACAACATTTTTGAAACCAGCCCAAAGGCTCACACACACACACACACACACACACACTCATTGAGTCGGTAGTACTTGCTCAGCTGACAAGTTCTGACAACTCTTCTGTAAATATTGTCGCCGCTACTCCTTCCACGAGGTCCTAGCATTACCTCGGAATGACTGGAACGAGGGGAGCTTCCTGCGGCGCCTTGGAAAATCCAGACACGGGTCGCCGTAAGTGCTTTTGCTGGAATCTTTGTCGAGCCCCCATACATTGGAGTGCAGTTGCTCACACGTACAGACATTTCTCCGCTGCACATTAAAACTGCTGAGTGATTATTTTCTTCCCGTCCCTGGTATTTCCCCCGCTGTATTTTGACTTTATCCAATAAACCAGGGCAGGTTGAAATTCCCTGTTTCAATGCCGTATGCCGGTTTCTTTTATCTACACCCCTCGCCTTCAAAATTCCAGCCTTGGGTTTAAAGGATGTAAAGAAAAATAGCAGGTCTTGGAGAGCTGCCTGGCGCTCGACTGGCCTTTATTAAGTACAGCAGGACTCTCTGGAAAATCTCCAGAGAACCAGCGAGAAGAGGAGAGGGAGGCCATGGCAACAGAAGGACCAGCTCTGCCAACTCCCCTGCCCCTTTATATTCTGTTTCTTTCTCCCTATAGCTATGCACCTGTTTCTTTCTCACCAACACAAGCTCTCCCTGTCAACATTTGTCTGATTTCACTCTTTAAATCTTCCTTTTCCCTCCTGGTTTCCCCTCTCTCTCTCTCTCTCTCTCTTCCCCATCTCTTCCAACATCCACTAGCTGAAGTCCAGCTGGAGCTCCCCTGCTTCCACATGACTCAACAACACTGAGTTTATGTCTGTGTTCACTCCACCTCTGTACTGTGAAGCCAGAGTCACCTTACACCAGAGGTCAGGTGGAGGTTGTGTGTTTAGCTATCCACTGACAGAATGTGTACAACTGGAAGTACTTCACAAAAAGCTATATTTTACACTACGCACTCATCATCCAAATAATAATACCCTTTATTTGCAGCATTTAGGCTTAAAACTGAAACTCTGCATTTAAAGTCTGACTGTACTACAAAAATGTGGGATGTGTTACATTGTCTGGGCTTCACATTTGATCTAAAAGTCATCTGATAACCATAACATAAAAAAATGAAATAATTACCTTTGAACAGATAGGATTACATTTGTCTCATCAATCAAACATGATTAGTTCAAAGCCACTGACATGTCCGTGACATTGTGTAAGCCGTTTTGACCTTTTAATTGATTGTAATGCCAATAGAACGATAAACTCCTTCTGTGGTCGCACTCATTAGAACTCATTTAGGATTACGGCGTAACCTAATTGGCCCAAATGTAAAATTGAAGAACTTATGACGCTGGGATGAAGTTTAGTTTCACATGGCTGAGTCCAGAATTCACGTTGCACTTTTAGACGCCTCAGTAACTGAAAATTAAATCAGGTCTTGCATGTAGTTTTTTTTTTTTCTATAGCTGCGAGTGGGTGTGGGCGGTGAAGTTATGACACAGCTGCCGTCACAGAACCTTTAACTGTTACTATTGAACTGAAGGCAGCAGCTCACAGGGTGGAAAGAAGAGTGCTTTTTAGTTTCCAACTGAGCTTTGGGGTCCAACACATCCTCTCTGTGAAGCTGCAGTGCCTGTGAGTGCCGTTTGGCAACACGGTTAGACCCTCTTTAGTGAGTGATAGACATTCTCTTTATCCGTGGCCAATTAAAACAATATAAAACAAAGTAGCTTTCGCTCAGAGAATGTAAAAAAATGTTTTTAAAAAGCCGCTGCCCCGTTTCTCTATTTGCATATAACGTGTTCTGCTCCACAAACAGGTGCATGCAGCATCCAGTCTATTTCCACGCTTCTCATGCATGTTAACGGATTACCAGGAATGATAATCTAGCAGACTTTAAAACGGCACAATTGTGCCAGGAACGTACACGAACATTGCCAAAGCAGTGCAGAGGTGTGCGGTGGATGAGGCAGAACACGAGAAACCGTATCAATACGCTTCCTGTGCTTGAGGAATGAGAGTGACGTTGAGCGGCTCCGGCCGTTACCGGCGTCGCACCTCCGCCTGTGTGAAGGTGGAGAAAAACACCGCTCCCGCTCACAATATACAGATGATCAGAGGCCTTGAAACATCCGTTGATTCTGGTGAATCCAGCCTGCACCGCCACAGCGGTTTGAGTCACGGTACACAGAGCATCACCGATTCATGGGACACGTTCTCATAGGGAGCTTGTACTTTCAAATTAGGCGAAAGTGCCGTGGCGTTGACTTTGAGTGCAGCATCGGAAAAGAAAGGAGCGTCCTCCGTTTAACGTCGAGAAGCTATACTTAAAAATAGCGACGTCTGCATGGTTACTGGGACTCTACAGTTCAGTCATCGGCCTGACATGTGGTAGTTGTTATCAGACAAAAAGGTTTAAAGTGGAGTTAAAGAGCAGTCTCTATTCGCGTTGAGTCTGCACACCTCATAGGCAGGGAATTCAAGTGTATTACATCGACAGCGTTCATGTTATGTTTGTGAGTCAGTTGGAGTTATGGATAATGTGACATTTCAATTCATTATTGCGAGGAATTAATGTTGACAACATAACGTTTTTTTGAATTATATATATATACAATTATTTCCAGATGACATTTCATTATGCAGTAAGTCGTTTGTGCTTGCGGGGGAAATTAAATAAATAACATATAATGAATAAACAATAAACGGGGGCCTGTAGCTTACTGCCTACCTGTGCTGAGAAGCAGAAGGACTTTCATGGAGAGGAACTCATCGTAGCTCAGCTGCAGTCGTAGAAACTCCTGGCTCACCTGCCTCATGCCCAGGCACAGGTCGTACATGGCCGACTGCTGCATGCGGTCCCTGGAGAAAGAGAGGGAGGAGGAAGGAGGGGAATGGAGCAACAAAAAACATTTATTTTAGCTTCACAATAAGTAGCATTTCAGGACAATCCACCCTCAGTCTGTTTGGATGTCATAATTTTATGTAACTTACTTGAGCCCAGTGAAACTATATTTCCACCCAGTGCAGAGGAGGATCCTGCAAGTCTGGGCCAAGAGCAGAATACCAAATCCCCCCCAGATTGCAGAGCTCTGCATACAGTACCACAGCACAGATGCAGCACTTTCCTCAAGCCGAGGCAGCCTGAGACCGCGTATCTAACCCCATCCAGCAAAGAAACATACTTCAGGAGGATGTGTCTTTTTTCAGCACCTTCGTGTTGAAATAAAATGGCACGCACACGAACATATGTTAACTCCACAGAGATGTACAGTAGCACTCAACAGGTTTCCGTGCATTGATGTAGAAAAAGCGTCATTAAACGTGCTCTGCAATAGCGCATGCTTGTCGTTCTTGACAGTTTCTCACTACGCCTCTATCTCTCTCTCTCTCTCTCTCTCTCTCTCTATCGCCCACATTTTATCAGCAAAGTAATCTCGTTTACGTCACAGACTCCACAAAAACCGGGAAGAAACATAATCGGGGATATAGCGCACGCCGATCAGAAATCTGCTGTGCAGACGCCACAGATTCAGAGGAATCTCTGGCTTCGGATGCCACTTCTCTCCCCTATAAATCACCGTCACATCGGTACGACAGCAATTAAACACAAGTGGTGTGTGGCTCGACTTGAAAGAGGTTGGAGTTTTCCCACAGTCCACCGAAATCACCGCATCATTACATAGGCAGTGAGGGTGGAGACTTCGCTCTGATAACAACTAGACTAAACATTCTTTGGAGGGGACCAGACGCTGCCAATTGGAAAGGTGTGCTGCATATTCAAAGTAAAGCACGAGACAGATTTTACAGTATTTACTGTACAGCCGCGTCTGTCGGCCCGCCTAAATAACTGATAAACTGTGACAACGTCTGGGTGAGGAGCGGACCCGTTTCCCTGCTGAGCAGCACTGTGGATGTGAGCGGTTTTGCAAAGTGCAGCATAACATCATTTTAAACAACTTTGGGCTGGAGTTTCTAAAGTCCCCACACATCTCTCTCTCTCTCTCTCTTACTCACTCTCTCTCTCTCTCTCACACACACACTCTCCCTCTCACACTCTCTCTCTCTCTCTCTCTCGCGCTCTCTTCCTGAAATCAATTTTGCTGAATCACTGCCCAAAATGAGCTGCTGGTTTTGGGGAGGAAAGAAAAAAAAAAAAACTGCCGGAAATCTCTCCTTCCCACCTTCTCCCTTTCTTTGTATCTCTCTGTCTGGCTCTCACTCTGTTTTTCTCTCTCGAAAACTCACTCTCTCTTTCTCTGTTTCTATGGTAAGAGATTCAGAAAGGAGCACAAAGCCGAGGAGGAAGGAACGTTTCACCTTTGGCTGGAGGAAGCCAGAAACATTTAGTTTGTTCCGAAAAGTATGGACAAACCAAACACTTCAAAGTCTGAACGTGAAATCACAATTACTCACACCCGGCACCTTTACAGTCATATAGCGTGGCAACAACATTGTATTGTTCATTTTTATTTTCTACAGAGAAAGGTGAGGCACGTCAGAAACGCTACTCCAGCCTTCAGCTGTCTGAATGGGTGGGCCCCGCGAGTGTGTTTGATTGACAGTTGAGCTGGTACGGGAACAGTGACACCAAATAAATCATCTTGCACCGATGACTGCAGTTTTCAAGCCAAGGACAGTGTTTTGTTAGCAGTGGTATTGACAAATAAGGACGAGACTGAACGTGAGTTGACTGACATTTATACTTGCTGCTGAAATGTTAGCTGTTCAACGTGCAAATTATCTGCAAACACACGAAAAAAGAGTGGATTTTTCACACTGGTGGATCAGGATGTCGACGTGTTACAGAGAAGTTGCAAACTGCTTTGAACATATAGATTCAAATGAAAGGATTTGACTGGCCACTGCTCTCTGCACATACAACCAACAGTGTTCAGACGAGGAGAAAAAGGCCCAAACAAAGGATGCAGTGTCTTATTTGTTCTGTATTGTGTCTGTGTGCTGTAGAACTTACTGCCATGAGTTGCATTTCCTTTCTGCCGTTACTCAAATCGCACATTCATTCAATCATGAGTGGGGACCTAAAACTTTTAAGAAGATAGCCGCGTGTATCGCTTTGCACATGAAAGAGCGAATGAGGGCTTGCTTTGTCTTGAGTGTAAAATGCACATCTGTCTTTGCAGTATTTACGCTCAATCAGTGACAGATTCCACTCTCGGAGCTGAGTGAGCGGACAGTCTATTCAATAAATGCCTTCATGCCCTGGGTCAATAAGCACTAAGTAGCTATGGAAACAAGTGTACGCTCTCCAACCCCCTGAAGGCTCAGAGGACTCCGTTTTGTGTGCATTTTTAACAGCATTATCAACGACGGATAGACGTCTTAATGTTAACAACATGCAAGCGACACACCTCAGCCTGAGAGCAGGCCTGAAACGACACAGAGCAGACAGAAAGCAGTGACACCCAGACCACTCGACATCTCCTCTCCTCTGTCAGGCAGAGTACCGGGTCCATCCGTCAAAAAGGACAGGCATGCTTTAAAAGCATCACATGCAGCAATGGCAGGATACAGAGTAAAAAGAAAAAAGAAAGAAGACATCTTAACTTCTCTGCAAAGCATACATATTAATCTGTCAGATAAATGCATGTGTATTTCACATATCTTCCTCTGTTAGAACTTATTCCAAACTGCACTTGCCAAATGACACAAACTGTAAAGTCTCTGCCAGAAAATTGGATTTTCTCCAAAAGCTGTTGTCATCTCGCGGAAGCAAACACATAATTCTCAAAGAACTGTGATCCACTTGGCACAACATTGATTAGAGGATCAGATGATCTCTGGTGTGGCGTTCTCATGCTTTACCAACTGTACTAAGCTCCCAGTGATACAACACAGCCTCACAGAGTCTGAAGCCGTGTTGCACAATGGCAGTTTATTTATTTGTTTATTTGGGACAAACTGACCTACTGACATTGACTTACACAAGCTATTAGTTGGAGCTTTTAAACCTGCCCCTGGCTGAACCCGCTCCTCTACAGCAGTCTGCCTACAGAGGCTTCCATTCTCATTTTTGATTAATTCTACAACGTTCAATTCATCAGTGGCCATGCGCCACAGCTCCAACGGGTAAGGGCCCACACACACTTCTTTTCCACTTGCTCTCCTGTTCCAACATATTAACACAGATCAAGTGGGCCATTGAGTGCACTTGCTTTGCTTTGATCGGCCGTGCCTATACTGCATTTAAAGAACTATCAAAATGTACAGACGGTATTTCCCCAGGAAGTGCCAGAAAACAGGTGCAAAAAAAATGACCTTGTTTTTAAGCACACCGGGACTTCCGAACAACAACGTCCTCACCACAAAAACTCATTTTGTCCCTCTGAATAGTTTTTAGGTATGTAAATGGTAAGCTCAAAATAACACGGCAGGAAAATACACGCCGTACTCTCCAAATTCCATTTGCAAAATGTATGTTGATGCATAAATTTGCATCTGGTGAGCAGCTAAAAAAAGCAGAGACTACTAAACACTAAGAGAAAGCCCAACTGTTCAACCAATTACCGTATCGGCTAATTAGCCATCCTGAAAAACAAATGGTTCTTTCTCACATCTGTATGTTTGTGTGTTGAGGATCCCGCGGGACATCAGACAACATCAAATGTATAATATATATATATATACATATACATATATATATTCACAGACATGCTAAATAGTGTCCCTTAGTGCCCCTTCTCTTTGTTACATTCTGAAAATAACATCAAAAGTGTGTGACATAAAATATTTAACATCTGGACAACTGCCAAATGTCAGGACTGGAACACTTTAATAGCATCACGATGTGTGTGGGACACAGCAGACATGAAAGCATGGACCTACTCGTTAAAGACGAGGTCGGGGGCAAAGTAGAGCATCTGTCCGTTGGTGTGTTTGTAGGAGCGCCAGCTGAGGCAAAAGGAGGACAGACACATCCATGAGTACTGGATCAGGGTGATTTGGTCCTCAATGGGCAGGCCCCGGAAACCTGACACACACAAAAGCAGACACGGGCGAAGCTGGTGAGAAAACAGCAAGCTGATAACACTCGCGCGTTGATTCAAAGCATTTTGACTTAAGCGCCGCCTAAAAAGGACATTTATTTAGCCGCACGCGTGTGTACCTGTGTGTCTGTTCGCGTGCATTACGAAGCGTGCATCTTTGCTACGGTGAGATTTTTTTTGTGGCAATAGTTGTTTCGACACGATGAGCACGGAGGAAGTATTCACCCATTCTTGTTTTATGCTAATCCCACAAGGCCTGCAGATATTGGCGTGTTGTCTATGGAGCTCCAAAAATAGAGTCAGATAGAAAACTTGCCAAACTCTCAATCAAACTCTGGCAAGAAACTCCTCCTCATGCAAAACGCAGGCAAACCGAGGACACACAAGTGACTTCAAGGCTGAGGGACTATTTTAGTCAATATGCATGTACATCTGCAACATAGGATGATTTTAAATACATATATAAATATATATATTTTTTTAGAAAAGGGATATTAAATGCCCGGCTTGACAATGTGTTGGTTTAGAATCAAAATAGTAGATTTTGATGTCCGTAATTTAGTATTTTCCAGGCAACTTTAAAAGGTTCCAATCACAAAAGGATGTGCTAGCAATGTTGCTCCCATTGACAAACAAGTCTGACTTCCCTGCAAATATCCGGGTCGTACTGACAGTATTGTTCCATGTTGCACTGTGTGTTGGACCTCCTTATCCAAATGTTAGCTGAATGCAGGCGGTGGCATATCTGAAAGTCGAAGGTACTCATTTTGACCCTTGTGTCTGGCTCCCCTTCTATTTATACACCCGGATATGGCAAGCAGACACCGTGGAGGTATCAAATATTTGCAATACAGCAAATTAAAAAGCCTCAAAGAGCTACCTGTGAGGCATCTTTCAATTTCTCCCACTGACTGGCATTTTAGGGGGAACTTGTTGTGGGGTTTTTTTTTTGATTCTAGTGCTGTAGTTTAGAGGTAAAAATGAATGAGAGAGCGAGAGAGACATCAGATCTTCTGTTCAACATAACATCTGATAACGATAATGTAAATGAGTTCTGTTTGGAAATCTTAATCTTGATTTGTTTTAATGGTTAAATTGGATTCCCTTCTTAATCTTGTTGAAGCTTTACAGGATCATTTCCTGACCTAATATTAAAAAATTAAATTCGGTGTCATGACAAAACTGAGAGTGTTGCATTCTCAAAATGTAGAGATCAAAAGATACAGGCGAGTTATCGTCATGGAAGCCTGGTCCACAATAACAGTTGCCTTGATTTATCAGACTGACGCTTTTATCCCTTTCATTTTCTTTGACTGATCCACAAATAAAACTGACAACATTTTTAATTAAAGTAATTATGAAATAACATAAAACATGCATGAAATGCATCCGGTAAAATACATTGTATTGCGCTAAACATATACAACGTGTGGCATTTCCCAGCTATTTTAATAAAATGAATTTAAATCCAATAAACAAAACACAACTTTGATAAAAATGTAACTCACACATCTTATTTCCCTTGCATGCATTTTCTTTAACTACTTTCTCATCATGGCGTACAAAACTCTCGTGCTGCAATTGGGCCCAACGCTCAGCTGGTCACTAACCTGGAAGTACTTTGGCCCACTTCACCATGCGTACCATCTGCTTTCCGGCCAGGCGGTTGAGACTGGACAGCAGGTGGTCGGTGGTGTCGGGCTGCGTGTTGTCATAGCCAGAGTACACTTCTTCAGGCTCAATCAGCTCCAACACACTGCAGATGGAGGGCGGCAGAAAAGGTGTGACATGGGGCACCAGGGCATTGGCAGCGCTGGCGGTCAGCTCCTTCTCCGACGACAAGTAACCGCCTCCAGCGCCACCTGTGGCTGTCTGGCCTTCCTTCGAGCCCTGCAGGTCCTCGCTGACACCCTTCAGCTTCCCTAACTTCTTGGACTTCCGTGCTGTGGGGAACACAACAGCCCTCATTAACAAGGTGTTGGCATTTCTTATGTTCACAATCTGAAGTTCGAATTACCATGTGACATATGCTGGTATAATTAAAAAGAACAAATATAGGTATAATATGAGGTATGTGTGCCTGCTGTGTGCATTAACAACATGTTTTATGCATTTCATTTAATGGGATTTGTTTCTTCTCATGTCAACGTTAAAGGTCTGCTGGAAGAGATTCTGAATGGTGTGCACATGATGGCACATAACCCTGAATACATTATTCATACATTCATACACAGGTAGGCTAGGTAGATCTGTTAGAATGCAAAGAACACATAAAAAAACACACAATTCATAAAATAAAGCCTCTCAGCTTCCCCGTAATATTGGCTTCAAAGCAAACATGAAGCTGAACATCACTTTCACTTCTTTCCACACACTGATCTTGAGCCAGTGTCACAGACATAATTATATTCTTTACCATTTGGGAATCTGGCAGGTTTCTTAACTTGTCTTAATATCAAAATCCGATCGACGCAGCCAAGCTTACATTTAATAGTTGACTCCGCTGCTACTCAAACACTCATTGGCAACCTTGAGCTTTTATTCATGACTCATGGTCATCTGCTGCTTTTCAACACTCCATAACATTTCACGAAAGAGATGCATTTACTCCAGGTCATGTTTTTGTGCCTGTAATATGCTTAAGTTAATAATTACCTGCTGCTAAGTCGACGCGTCTGTATATGATTGACACATTGTTTGGCTTTGAATGAATCCTTTTCAACCAAGTGGTTGAAGGTTCATGGTCAGAGGCTAACCTTGCAGGGGCTGGACCTCAGCTATTACAGCTGTAAAGCTAATGTCAGACTCGGTATCTAATGTGGATTTCATAGTTTTCCGTCACTGCCTTGTGCTGTACTTGGTGTATGTTTTAGAGGAGCGATTTTATATATTGTTTGAGTTGTACATGTCTGATTGAGTGACAGTGTCAGTCTTTTGAAGATGTATTTAGTCGTGGCTCCTCTTTTGCTCTGTTCTGCTCCGCTGTCGCTGCATGTATACTGCTCCAAACAGCACTTCAACACTGCTACTCATATAGCATGTCACCAGGCCACCTTCCTCCTGGCATCCACCATAGGCTCCTATTCCCCTGTGAGTGAGTCTGTTACTGTCACTCTGCTGTCGGCAAGAACACCGGACATGCTTCAGGAGAGTGATGATGTGGACTCTATAATACATCCAACAGTCGTCGTTTTATCGACTGAAAATTAAACAAGGAAATCCAATTTGCCATAACAAATATATGCCCGCACCTTCACAGTGCATTGAAATGGGTCATAAAGGGCTTTTCTGGAATTTATTTTCCCAATCAGCGCTCATTTGTATATTTTATGATGTACTATTAGAGATTCGGATCGTTTCAAGGATAAATGTGTAGCATTCAGAGGCACGGGCCTTGAAGAAAAAAGGAAACAAGAGTAACCTCATCGCTGCCATTTTTGCTCTCATCATGAGCACTTAAACCAAGCGAGAAAAGAAAAAAAAGAAGCAATCTAACAGCGGATTTAGGAATCCCGCCCCAGACGAAACACACGTCATGCTGCACTAACAATGGCAGTTCTCTCTTGTTTATTACGTTGCATCCTTAATTGAATGTGTTTATTTTCTGAGAACACCTGGGTTTTCCTTGCTGTTGAATCCTGCACAACAACACGTGAAGCTCATTAGCGTCATCACTTCATCAGAAAATAACTCCTATTTGTGAAAATAAGACATGAGATCTGTATTCCCGTCTCCATTTACTAAATCATTGCTAAGTTCATAAAGGACTCGAGCCACAGTGAGCCTCAGATGGGCTTGGAGCTGTTGCTGTTGTGGACCTGTAAAAGCCCTTTTCATCTTTTATGTGATATCGGGCTAACTAAACTTGATTTGACATGACAGTGGAAATGTCTTGTGCATTTGCACACTTTTCATAAACCAGTACCCTCGTACTGAACAGTACTTTAGATAATTCACAGTATCTTTCAAAAGTGCTGAAATATTTAGGATTAAGATATTCAATATTCACTGCTTACTCACTTTCATCTCATTGCATATCTGAAGAGATAAAATCCCTCAACATTTAGTGACACAAAAATGGTGCAACTTTGTTGTATCACATGCCTCAGGGTAAGATAATACTTAGTGTGTTTGTGTGCGTGTGTGTGTGTGTGTGTGTGTGTGTGTGTGAGGAGGAGGGGGGAGGGAATAAAGATAGGTGATGATCATTATGAAAGAATACTTCACAGTCATTTCTATCAATGCAAAATCAAGGAATCTTCCATGGACATTAACGTGCACAGCAGCACAGCTCGTCTGAGTCTAAAGTCTCAGGACCTTTCCATAAGCATATATTAATTCCTCTCCTCCTTGCTATCGCTCCACGTCATTTCAATTTGCAAATATTTCTCTTTGGATTAATTTGGAAGACAAATAATTCACTAACAAGCTTGAAGCAGTTAACTCCGGCTGCTCTCTGTAACAGCAGCAGCTGTAGTGTGCATGTTCCCTGTTTGGCCACCTTCATTTTACTTAGTAATTTGACAGCCCTACATATTTCTATACATTCACATTCTCATTTGAATTTAGCATCCTTGGGGAGCATAACATTTGTAATTTCAATTACTCTAATGGACTGAAAACCTATCAAGTATGCTTTTAGCCTTGTATATGCCACTCCGACCCTGAATTGGAATAAGCCAGGGGCAATTAATTCATTAATTTTATTCTGAATCACTCTCAACTCCAGTGTCATCTCACCTCATAATACAACACTGTGACTTTGTCAGCAGGCATCATCTGGAGTACTGTAGCTCTACACCTTCTGTAGATGCATAGTGTGCTCAGACATAGGCTACTATATGCACACACATAAACACAAACATCCTATGACTCAGCATCCTTGGGCCTCCTGTGACGACAGCCGGACCTACTTTTTTTTCATATCCATCAGTTCTCATAAGCGGAGCAAGGATGACTCAAATGTCACATCTGAGACACGTGACAGGACAAATCTGTAATCGGGGTGTGACTCCTCACCTCCGAGGTTCATCCCGGCCTGGAGACACTTCCGTACACGACATGCAGGACAGTTTTTCCTCCGGATCTTGTCAATGATACAGTCATTTCTCCCGGCACACAGGTAGTTGTGCTGACCTAGAGAAAGACAGGACACATTATCAGAACGATGGGGAACCCACATAGAACAGCAAAGATAAGACTTTTTTTTAAAAAAAAATAGAGCAATAAAGAGGAAGTTAAAGAAAGCTAGCTTATGTAATATGAAATCTCATATATGTGAATGTGATTTAAACCGAACAGAAGTACATGTTTGATTCTACTGTAAAGGCTGTTTTGTAATGTAGGTCAACACAGAAACCCGTGGAATGTCTGGCAATATCGGAGATCTACATTTCACGACATTCACTGTGAAAATGATCAAGATTGTGATTATTCCGCTCTCACATTCGAGATCGCATGACTAATGGTGTATTTTACAGTATATGGCATGAGGGTATTAATATTTGCTGGACTCAGGACACTGGCTGCAGCTAGACTATTCCTGACAGTGATGCTAACATGGCGAGAATCCCTCCTGCCTCCTGCCTAGCCCTTAGCTAAACCCAATGATCTCCCATTTCAGAGCGCTTCCTTCCGCTTCACTCGTTCTTCACTGTACAGCTCCTCTCCTCCTCCACTCTTCTCCTTCTCTGCGACTCCATCCCACTTTTTTTTTTTCTCCCTTTTTCCACACGTCCGCCAGCCTCAGAGCGCCATACGCCCACACACAGGCAGGCTCATGCTCGTGCACACATACAGTCATTCACTCGCTCACTCGTATACACACACACACACACACACACACACACACACACACACGCACGGCCATACACACACACTGCCAAAGCTGCTCCACTTGGCAATTTCGAAAAAAAAAAAAAAAGTGTGAATGTTGTAGCTGCCTTCACAAACAAATACACACATGGACTTCACAACACAACCCAGATGGAGTGGTATAGTGTGGTGTAGTGACCCCCAATGACCCCAGTACATGGCTTATCTCTATCAGTGTGGATTCTTGTGTGTTAATATCTGATGGTGTATAGGGCCGTGTGCATGCACATACTGGCAGGTCAATGTATATCTGTGTGTCCCCTGCATGTTCGTTTGTTTCTTCAGAAGTACCCGAGATTTCTGGCATGAACGCTTGTGCGTTGTTTACATGCAATTTTGCTCAAACATGTACATCCTGTGCATCGCGTTTGTTGCATCTACAGTACAGTATTTGTATTTGTGTGTCGGACTGAGCAGAAGTTGTTTTCTGAACTAGCAGGAGTAGTGCACAGTGTGTCTGTCTGGCTGCTGCCAAAAGCCAAGGAACCGAGCTGCAGGAGGAGAGGCAGCAGCTGTAGCCCCACCACTATTTCTGGCTAAATCACATGACCGTTACATAAGCCCATTTTTCTTGCTCTAAAAAACAGTAAACTGCGACACAGGAAACACAACGCAGCCATCCACTACCCCACCCCCTTGTGCACACACGCACATTCACACACACACACACACACACACACACACACACACACCCACACACACACACACACACACACACACACACACGCTCGCTTGGATGGGCCGGACCAATTGGCAATTCTGAAAAACTCTGGAGCCTTCCTGTCAACTGTTTTGCTCATTCCCGTGAATCTTGTTAATAATTGTTAGAGTGAAATACACTTTATGAGACAGGCAAAGTCGTAGTCCAAAGCCGTGTGTGCGCGCGCGCGCCACTGTGTGTATCTGAAAAGAGAGCAAAGTTGTTTATTTATGCGGTGTGTGTGCATGCACTCGCAAGCCCCCGCACAGCGTGTTTACCTTTGAATATGTGCATTTGCTTATCAACCTGGCACGCGGCGGGCTACTAACAAGATGCTACTTTTTTAGAAAAGAAATCCTTTCATGAAATCAAAAAAGTTGGAATAATTTCATCTCCTATTAAAATGGTTCATTTATGAAGTCTTTTCGACTTCAACATGCTCAGCCCGAAATTCATTTTTTTCACAGTAAAAATTCTATCGAGATATTTTCATATAATACATGAAATGGATGAGCTTGGATGCTGTCAAAACTCCTGTCTACTGGTACAATGCACACTCTGTCAGCATTCTCCATTACATGGCAACCCTAAGAGTTTTTTAATGGAGTCCACTCACGTCTACTTTTAGCTAATGATCTCACAATCTGGCAACAACCCGCTGAGTAGTCTCTGTTGTCTGTCAACTTCAGCATCCTCAATTATGAGGACATCCTCCTGAAAGGGAATAGTCTTTCCTATGGGGACCCCACTTTAACAAGTGTAATCCTAAAAATAAAATGAGAAAAAAAGTCCTCCTGCCCACGGCACAGCGACACTGCATCTGCTGTACAAACAGGAGTCAGACAGACTTAAGGATTTGCTCAAATATAGCCTTTAACCTGACATTTATGAATAGCCACTAGACACAAGTGGTCAGGCCCCCGGTTGTGTAAATAGCCTCTCAGATACAGTAGCTGACCCACATTAATATTTAGTATTTATAGTGGCTGCAGATTTCTTAGTTGCGAGCCGGTTCCGCAGTCACCAGATGGCATATAACTAAAGCATGCGCTCCAAACGTCAAATTATATTGTTGCCATTCAACAATCCACTCACAAAGCGTTTGGTCAATTCTGTGATCGCCATTCATCGGTTATGATTGCAACCTAAATTACGTAGCCGACAAAAATACCAAACAACAAAAAAAAAACAACAACAACAACAACTGGTTCTCAGAGGTGTAATTGGTATTTCCGCTGGGCCAGCAGCGAGCGAATCACTGCCCAGCAATAGCACGGCTATTGCAGTTCTTTGGACGACACACAAACAGCTGTGTTGGATGTGGCTGTACACAATTAAATGTCCTTGTCTGGAGCGCTATGAAAAAAAAAAAAAGAGGGTGCAGAAGTTAAAACAGAATGTAATAGAAGCTGTTATTTTGTTTACTAATCTCTTTACTTCCATACGTATCTGCAATATATATCTCGTGAGCGTTGTCCTGTGCGTTTCCAGTTCACAAAGATTTTCACCATCTGCTGCATTTTTACATAATGAGTCATAATTTGGACCTCAATATGGCATTTGGAGGTTTCTAGTGCATTTATATGTATTGTATATGTATGCATTTATATGTATTATAATATGTATCCAAGTATTGCATATGGAGCCTGGTCCATGTGTTTATGATAAAAGTTTTAACCCAAAATGAGTTTGACAGCACTCTCACCCACATCCAGCGTTGTTTCAACTGTTTGTCAAGCCACTCTGAAATTAATATGTACAAATTAAAAACATGTCTCTCCCGCTACAGGTTCAGAACACATTTGGCTGTATCTTATGCATAAAGTGCTTTTTGCAAAGTGTTTTCAGACTATGGGGTTAACATTTCCTTTTCTCTGTACCGCCTTTCTTCGTGTATTTATAGTGTACTTACGGCATAGTATTTGGTACACGAGGCTAACACTTGTAGTACTGCATCTTGAGCTCACCAGGCATCAGTGAAGAAAGCTGATGAAGGCCATCAGGTTGGCACTGCTCATTTGGTTGAACACAAAAGGTGTAACCCACTGACTGGATTATTTTGGGCAGGAGGAGATGGAGGTCAGATTACATCCACTGAAGGTCAGGGCACACAGGAAGTAGTGTGTGTGCATGCGAGCGAGTTATATCATCATGTGTTCAATAAACCTGCAGCCTACCTGTGACTGAGGTAAAGCAAAAATAATTTGTCAATAGATTATTCATTTGAAGAAGAAACAGCAAGTTAAATAATTTATCAATAAGAAACAAAAAGAATTAAGAATTTGCCGCGTTTCTCTGCTTTTTTTGGTGTGTTTTGGACTCTTAGTCAGACAAAATAAGCAATTGGAGCCAATTTAGCTTAAGAAAAAATGTGAGTATCATTTGTTTTCTAATTTTTATTCTAATATTTTACAGGCCAAACAATTCATCAATGAATTAAAAACAAAACAACTGGCATATTTGTTGTGTCTATTTTTAAAGCAGAAAGGATGTGAAAACAAATACACACACACACACACACACACACACACACACACACACACACACACACACACAATAAATGTATCTGGGTTGCATTAGAGAGACCCTTCCTCAGGATGCATTCTCCAACCTAAATGCCTATTAGCAATGTGGGTCACACACATATTTACAGTAAGCTTTGAAGATTTAATTTCTGCCTAATGCCGTATCCTATACTACTTAATGAAGACGTGCGTGTGCATGCATGTGTGCATTGTCAGTATGCGCCTGTGTTTGTATGTTGAATGCAGTTTCCGATCAAAGAAGCTCCGGTGTGAGACGTGTTGTGGAGTCGGGGCTGCTAAATGGCTTCACTCCAGCCGTTGTTTCACGAGCCTCTCACACAACCTGGAGCATTCACTCCGGCACAGGGGGGTGTGTGGGGTAAGGGGGAGGGGGGAATAGGGAGGGAGGCCTTTTATTCCCCCGGCTTGAGCTGAAAAAAATGCGATTGGACGGCAGCGCTGCCAGTCAGAGCAGAAACAGCGCGAGAGACGTGTCCTCGGATGACCTCTCTCGCGGAGGCGGTGCCGAGGAATACGTTTTTAGATTGACACCAGCGCCTTGGAAACCGCGGCCCAGTCACACTGCGGAACACAGTGAGGCCGCAACAAGGTCGACGAACGTCTCGGTAAACCTCTCAGTTCAATAAGTGAACAACAAGAAAAGCAGCTCGTGAGCTAAAAGCAGCGCCTGGTATTATTGCACAGAGCAGACATGCCAAGCCACTGATGACATGTGAATAATAAGCGAGCGTTCAACTCTTCAAATGCGCTCCACATGGAGCCATTTATTGAGTGCAGCTGTCTTCTATCAACAAACTAGTCTTTAGTGGAGCGGGTGCAGGAGAGAAGCACATATGAATGCATTCAGCTATTTCCACATTTCATTAGTGATAATAACACATATTTACAAACCGTTGTTTAATGTCAGAAAGCATTACCTCGAGGCGCCGGATGCACGTTTGTAGTGAGGAGTCCATTTATTTCACTGGAGCCTATAAATTGGCTGCGTGTTTGCATATGACACTTGAGTCAACAGTAGCAATGCAACTGCACTACTTGTAAGCTTCATAAAAGTTATACTACTTCTTCTTTTGTTTGTTTGTTTACTTAGTGTGTGAGTGTAGTAGCTGGCATAATGTATCAGATAAGTTGAAAGACTTGCAGTGAATAGTCGAGCAGGTGGATGAATGTTTTTTTTATTTTTTTTTATTTTCATGAAATAAGTGGATGTGAAAGCTGGAAGAATGAATTGAGCGCTTTATGAAACGCTCCCAGTCAAAACTCTGCACATAATTGAGCGTTTCCACATATTTCCCGGGGACCATATAGACTTCATAGTGCACAGTCGGCTTTGCCTTCTGGTAGATGTGACAAGTGGAATGAATATTTTTGTCTCTCGAGGAGGACAGTGCAAGGCGCGTGTGTCCGATAGATATTCCAAACAGATGGTCGAAATGTAAACCTAAAATACAGCCGTCAAAGAACGACTGTGCCAACCTCCGATGATGTAACGTAAACACCGAACAATGACTTGGATGAGGGGGAACAGTCGCTGGGATTTCATCTAATTTGTTGATGACTCGGCAATGCTAACTAGCGCTGTAGTAAAAGGCTGTGAGCCAGTTAGTCGTCTAATGAGCTAAAGCCGACTGAAAAGTTTTGTCCCTCTAGGCAGGCGGTGCCAAAGGAAATTAAGCATGGGCTGGATTATTCCCCTTCTACAGATGCCCGCTTTCTGCAGTCGTCTTTCACATCTCACATGCCAAGTCGAAGTTTTTAACTTTGAGAGAAAGGAGAAGGAAAAGGAGGAGGAAGTACTGGGAGAGGGGAGGAGTGAAACGTCTTCTCACGTCCTAACTTACACCTCTCCGGCGCTTACTGCTGACACATCGTTTTCCATCCCTCTCCCTGTGTCTTACTCCCTCTCCCGGCTCCTCCTCTCTTTATCTCTCTGTCTGCGTCTGACTTTTTCTTTGTCCTTCCTCCACCCCCCCCCCCCCCCCTCCCTCACTGTATCTGTTTCACTGTCCTCTATCTCTCTTCACTTTGCAAAATCCTTCTCTCACTATTTTCACCCTTTGCCTCCCTCCACCTTGCAGCTCTCTTTACACCTCAGCAGCAGCAGCAGCTGTGGAGGGGTCAAGTGAGGTAACAGCTCGCTTTGCACATCGGAAGGGCGCCCAAGTCGCACGCAACCTTGATGACATCACACCGCGGTGTGGGTTGCCCTCATTACGCTTTGATGGTTTGCACAGTTGCGGCGGTTTGGCGGTGCCGAATCGAGAGGAACCACCTCTTTAAAACAAGCGGGTGCCCATAATGTAAAGAGGTTACATCAGATTTAAAGGGGCATCATATAATCAATGAGTCGATCTCTGTATAATTAAACTTCATACGCGAAACAAATCGAGGCTGCTGATGTGCAAAGCGAGTCGAGATGTGAGCTTTTCGGCGCCTCACCTGACTAACACCTTGACACAAAGTCACATCTTTAGCTTCTGCCGCCGGCTATGTGCCGGCCAAGCTCGAAGCAAGAACAATGGCATGTCTGATTGGATAACCCCTGACACATAATCTGGTTTCAGGTCTCCGTAACGACAGTGTGTAAATATCATCAAATTAGGGCATGATTTGATTGGCTAGAAGTGCAATTCCTCTAACGGTCAAAAAACACCTAGAGGGCCCGATGGCTGGCTGGCAGGCTTGTTTGCTTGTTTTTTCCCCGCCTGCATCGGGTCTGTAAGAGTGCATTTCGCATTCAAACACTCATTTTAATGAGTGAGGCCAACGCCTCCGGCACGAAATGAAAAGCACATTATGGCTGCTTGTGATTTTCCCTCAGCTAAATATAACATAAAGGGCCAATGCAGGAGAATCACCTACTGAATGATCTTTCTTCTTTTTTTTTGTTGTTGACATGCCTCTCAACTTGGTCGCAGTCTATAAATATAGTGTGCCACAATGTTTTTGGTCATTTAAATGATCTTTTAGAAAAAAAGAAATAAGTCTTCCTTGATTTAACAGTTGTTTGTTGCATAAAACAGTGTCGAGCAAATAAACCCAGCAGCACTATTGGGAATAACTTCTGCAAAAGTGATGGTGCCGACATGGAAAGAACAGGCTGCTACATGTCTGCTCAGGAAAAAAAGTGATTATCTAAAGGATGAATGAAACTTGCTGAATAACGGTAGCAGAAGCTTCTTCCTCTTATCGTGATACAACTGTTAGTTTTCAGGATTAGAGTTGAAACAACACATGACAGTCTTCTGTAAACAATGAAGTAAGAGATGTGTTTTCTTCTTTTTAAATGGTCAGTATGAGAAAGGTATGGCGGCCAAGAGAGCACTCAATGCAACAGAAGAAAACACATTTCATTTTAGATTTTACTACTATTTACGAGCGTGTTCATCATCATCAGTCATCACAGACGTACTTAAATGTACATGTAATCTTGCTATTGTGTGCAAATTGCAGGATTTCCTTTGCCTGTGTTTTCTGTATGTGTTTCTTTGTGCTGCCTATGTTGTCAAACTTACAAATGAGTGTCATAATTTACTCGTGTTTTCTTCCCGCATTGACGTGTTTTTTTTAATGTCCTTGTTTGGGGTGTTTTCTTAAGTTGCAGCATGTTAAGTTCTCCCAGTCGCACTAGAAAAAGCTCCGCAGCGATATCTTGTTTCAACATGAGTGAATGACGTACACGTACCTTCCACGGCCCTTTTGAAGAACACTTTGCAGCTCCCGCACGTCACGACGCCGTAGTGGCATCCTGAAGCCTCGTCTCCACAAACCAGGCACACTTTGGCCGTCGAGGACGGTTGTCTCAGCGGCGAGCTGAAAGGACACAGACAAGAGTTTTAAGACCGGACATGAATCAACACCGATTTTTCAAAAGTCAAGCGGCAAAGCCGGGCCGGACTGTCCCCTTGCTCACGGTGTTATTGCCTGGTCCACATTGTGAAACATTCCTGTGCTTTTACGACCCACTGTACAGTAGCAGCACCGTGTGGCTAACCATAAAGATGTCTGCCAACCCAGGGAGGAGGGCTTTGCACTCAACTGATTTATAGCTTCACCAGGCTTACGGAGACGCCAATGACAGAATTATAGAGGAGATTATTTAAATTCAATAAGCAGAGAGACACAGAGCAGGATGTCAAATTTAAGTAGGATCCAAAACACTTGTCCCCTCCTCTGGCGGAAAAAGTGAAAGGCGCTGGAAACTCTATTGAGTGGTGGCCAAAAATAATACAAACCGTGATGGAGCAAAGATTTGACTGTGTAATAGTGTCAACTGTGCAACAGGTTCAGGGTCAAAGATCAAAGCTGAGACTCGGTATTGATGTGTGCTGTACTGTAAGTTGTATGTCATGTTGTCGTTATTTACTCGGAGCAACAACGGCAAGAAGGCTTTGTTTACTTTGGCCTAATGTACTGCTCTCACTACTGACTGATTTCCACAATGACATGACCACTAAAGCGCAGGATTTACACTACATTCCTACTCATGCGGTGCTAAACGGGGGAATTGGTTAGAGACGTTACAGTTGACCTATTCCTGTAAATAGGTGTGAACGGTCGAAAGTAAATGGATGACATGTCTGTCTAGTTAATCTATTAACAAAAGAGGCATGCGCAAAGCACTGAAAAAGGACTTGCAGAGGACACAAAAAGTAGGGCGTGACAGTTTTATCTCTACTCTACATCAAGGCACATTATCAGATTCACCTTGACGGAAAAAAAAAAGAAGTAATAACGTTGCATTCATAATCAGCGCATGTACATTCGCTCTCATGCAGGCTCACCACTGACACATTTGTCCTGTTAAATGAGCGTGGGACCAGTTAAAGGAACCGGGAAGTTGGCTAATTAGCCGGTTAAACTTCTGCTTCGATGACAGTCGTTAAAGTAGTTTTGTCAGTTAGACATTTATTCAAAACGGCAATATGAGCGAGCTGTACAGTATGCAGTGTCGGTATTACAGCCCGATAAATCAATGGTAGCATGAAATGACAGTTCAAAAATGCCAAACACGTTTTGACGTCATTCAGAAACATTGTCGGTAGTACAATAATTGTATGACTTATAGATAAGATATCAATGTTTAAAACCAAATTGAATGGTTTGAAAAGTATACTGAGTATATATATTAAGGTCTTTAAGCATTTATATCCAACACATTTCCAAGAACATTAAGACAAATCTATTCCTAAAAAATAAGGTCTGCTGAATGGAGTTCGAAGGCAAAAGATGGATGGAGGGGGGCAGGTAAATCTTGAGGCCATCCAGCACAGTCTGGTTGGAAATATGACATGGTTTCATCAGTTTGCAGAGCAAGCATGCCCTATGGATGAGGCTGAATGATTAACTTATATTAGGGCATGCTTCTTATTCACGCTACTTATTAATGGAATGACACTGAATCAGTTGGCTCTCACTTTATACAAAATTTAACATACATCTACATTCTGAGTAGATTCAACGCTTCCTGCATTTAAGGATAGGTGCTCACAAATGGAAAAAATAGGATATCAAATATTGAATTCGACATTTCCCTTAATGTGCATACACACGCGCACACACCCCACACCAAGTACACAACACGTAGATGGGCACAAAGAGAGAACACCTTGTATCAAAACATTAAAAGTGGCCTCAGCTTCCCCTTCTTTTCCGTTCTAATTACCTCGCTCCCATCTCAATCAATAACATGCAAGGTGATTGTCTGGTTAACATTCTCCTTACATCCTCCATCAAACCAGCTGCCAAGCACTCTCTCTCCTCCTCTCTCTGTCTCCCTCCCTCGCACGCTCTCTCATGCACACACATTTCCTCCAGGGGACTAGCTGGAAAGGGGTACAGCAACAGCACACTCAGATACAATCAGGACCACTGATCTAATTCCCTCTCGTCCATCTACACACACATTCAATTTGTTAGGACGCTTAGAGGAGTCTCTGGTGAGGTGTTTGTCTGACTAGATCTCTCTGGCACCGGGCCCCATGGTTTCAGCTAATGTGAGTGTGTGTATGTGTGCATGCACGAAACCAATCCATGAAGAGGTGTGTTTTTCAGCACGTTAATGTGCTGAATATCCCCCTCAATCCTGCCCAATATATTGGATTTGTCACACCGTCACAAAGCAGATGTAACAAGAAAGCAAAGGAAGTTTGCGGCCACGGACATCACCGGGAGCACACGAGAGGTCGAAAGTATCCGCTTCTAAAATGCAGTCAGTGGTCCACCCTTTTAATAGTGCCACACATTAAAACCTTGTCACTGCGTGCCAGCCTGCCTGCCTGCTGGTCGGCCAACAAGGTGACTTCCCCTCCCTCGGAGAAGTATATAGGTCATTCACTCTCTCTGCTTATGAAACCAGAGCAGACAGGGCCGGCTGCAGTGACTGTGCACCAACGGCTGCCAGTGGCCCAAAACTAAACACGAGCTACCAGACATTCCCAAATCAGGCTCTTTCAGCAGAGACGCTATAGCCTGCAGTTTGTCAGCGTACCGCCACAAATGATAATGTAATATGATTTTATTATTGTGCTTAAGCGAATGAGGGGAATGACATGCAACAAAGGTCTCCAGTCAGAATGAAAATTGATGCGTTGTGGGTAGGTGGTGTGCATCTTTGACCACGAGCACACAATAAATACATTTCCCTTTTGTTTGGCTTGTCATTTTCATAGCTTAAAGTATTGTGAGGTTGCAATTTCTGTCTGTTTCAATAGAGGTTCAAATGAAGATGTCGCAATGGAAGTAACATTGTTCTTATGCATGCAGGACCTTATGTCACGGTTCACATACTGAAAACACAAAGCCAGACTGCAGAAAAAGCACATTTGCATTGATAATGTTATTTGGTGGAGATGTCCATATTAGGTCAATGTACAGAATTATACGCAAAAATGTGTACAACCTTCTCCTTTAAGAGAGGAAATTCAATTAATTCATCACCATCTGTCAAAAATGATGTGGATGACAAGTTCTGCAGTTGTGTGCAAGCTACTTCTGTGAACTGGGGATTTTTTCCTCAACCCCTGTCTTTATTTCTGGGTACAATCTCAGGCTGACTCAATGGGACTGACTGCACAGATCAAAGGTCTCATTCTTCGCTCCAGTTGTTGCTTTTTTCTCTTCCTACAGAAACCCCAGGGCAGCGGTTTCATTGTTTTCAGTGTCCTTTCATCTTAAAAGATAACACACAAAGCTAACAACTGATTTAGTTGCTGTTTATTTCCCATGAGGATACAGATGAGTGCGAGTACACAATGCCTGTTTCTTCCCACCAAAATGCACAAGCAGAAACTTGTATCTCTTTCTAGCGCTTGCTGCCCTCTTCGCCGCTCCCCCCCACCGATGGGCCGCCGAGGAAAGATGTTAATGAAACGACAAAGGAAAGTAAATTTGAGTGTTTGAAAGCAGACAAAGCCCACTGTGCCCGCTCGCCTGTGTGAGGAAGACCAAACCACAGGACAGATGTTTGGACTCAAAATTGGCCTCATGCTTTTCTGCAAGTACTTCAGATGTCACACTGGGAGCATTCTCTAAATGGTTCAAATATCTCCACCCTCTCTCAGCTGCAGAAGGAATGCTAAATCAGCGAGAGCTAAGACCAGAAAGGATAGCCAAAGCTTTACTCGAAGCCAATATTGCACTTGATAATGACAGCAGTCAGTCAGTCAGAGTGCATTAGCCACATTCGGGTCATTATGGGTCACAAGAAAGGGTCAGAAGACATCTGAGCTTGGCGTAACTACAACAATTAGATGCCATAGAAACGAAACATGAAGTCAAATAAATGACAAGTTACAAGACACAAGGGAAGTCAAGGGCTCTAGTTATTCTGAGGTTATCAAGATAACATCATTATGGGTGGATAGTGGGCCATCAGATGGCTGTATGATGGACGGCCCACGTGACCAGAATGAACCCTGTGATCCACATAAGTACATTAGCATGGCAGTCAGTAAACAAGCGGCTGAGCCACAGAGAGAGAGAGAGATCTGTTGTATATAAAAACAATGTCCTCCTCATGCATGGAACTATCATACGACTACACGTATTTCCCAACAAGTGTTTACGCTGGCTTCACCACCGGACAACCTGAAACATGGCCAATATTTAAAAAAAACGAAACAATTAAGTTGCCCAATTGAAACAAATCCCTTAAGACCTATCCTTTTTTCTCCTGAAGATGGTCCAGACGGCCATGGCAACTTCTTTGGTTTCCAGTTTGCAACCTCCACTTCATCTTTTACTCTGTTTACTGGCTGACTCTGGGAGAAGTGTCGACTTTCCCAGCAACTTCTGACCCAATTAGTTTATTTGCTTCAAATCCGTTCATGAAAACGTGCCCAATTTGCATTTATTTTTTGCAACATTATCAAACCTTTGAATCTATTGAATGGAGACACGACTTCTGTCTCTTCTAAACACACTGTAGAACCAGCCGCCCACTGTAAAGATAGATTTGTGTGTGTGTGTGTGTGTGTGTGTGTGTGTGTGCGCGTGCGTGTCTGCGTGTGTGTGTGTGTGTGTGTGTGTGTGTGTTTGAGCAGACACACAGACTCATTCTAGAGGCTGTTATCACAGGGATCAGACAAGTACCACAGCCTCCCTGAACCTACCCCTCATGAAAGAGAAGCATCCTTGACTCTACAACAAAAACACACACACATACACACACACACACACACACACACACACACACACACACACACACACACACACACACACACACACACACACACACACACACCTTTCATGGTACAGTGCATCTCTGCAGTTTTGCCTACAATATTTATGTAATACACACTTTGGCATGCTGAAAAACCTTAAGCTAGACCAGTTCAAAGACTTTTTATGTAACGCACAACTCGGCATGTTGGAAAAGGTAAAGGTAGATTGGTTTAAACAAGCTGAGGGAGATGGAGAGGGAGCGAAAGAAGAGGACAAAATGGCTTACATAACCGTGAGCAGACAGTATAAACATTAGGTTGACACCCACTCACCACCTCTCAAAGGGAGAGAGGTCTTATGGGTAGTGTTAGAGAGCCACCAGGGATTTATTTTTCCTGGTGAAGGTGACCCTGGCATTGGGCAGAGTACCTGAGCGTACAGAAATATGAGATTTCCTCTTTGTCAGGCTTGTGTTACACTCGTGTTAAGGTTACAGTATAATCTACTCCGACTGGCTGCCTCTTATGGTTAAGAAAAAAAATCAGAACTTTAAAAATGGTATGCACGAGGGTTTCATAACATAATTGCCTGTCTTAAAGTTTGTAACTCTGCTTGTATTTTCTGTAAAAACACGAGTTTGAAAACCTTAAATACAGGGCAAATAGGATGATTTCACCATCAGATAACAGATATTGTAAATTTGCTTTCTGATGGAATCTGGTGTCCCGGCTGTGACAGCATTCCCTGTTGTAAATTCCAAGCTGCTGTGTTGTCTCCTCTCCAACACTTGTGCCTATAAACTTTAGGTGACCTCCCCCCGTAACAGCAAATCATGATCATCTGTCACATAAATCCACTGTTTTGAGTGTAAACAAAGAAAAGAGGCGAATATCAGAAATGTACACACGCACACACACACACACACACACACACACACACAATGGGTCAATGGGCAGAGAGTATCATTGTGATCTATACAGAATATCCAGTTTGTACTCGTCTGAAGCTGTATCTGTCTTTGACTTTAAATTCCATGAACCGACTCCACAGCCACTCCTTCCTGAACTTTCACCTTTCCTTCAGTACACAGTCGCAGCTGGACGGCCCCGGGGTCTCACGGGGACGGAGGATACCTTGAGGGCAGCGGTAGTGTAACTTGGCAGCTGTTAACTAACCAGAGCCGTCTGACCGTTTTTACTTCACTTACTGTCACACACAGTGAATGAAATTAATCACCTGAGATATTTTGGCTAAGTCGCAAAAGCATGCAGGCATGGCTCTCAGGGAGATGTGGCAGGGTGTTATTATCTGTTGGGGAGGATTATAGTGGCTGGAAACTCCCGTAATTCATGCCTGTCGAAAAGGGCCGATCACATTCACGCAGTATAAAATTAGGCATAGAATGCCACTGCGTGCCCAAAGATTTGATCATAGTTTGTGTGCAGCGTGAACGTGCTCGGCACGTTTTTCATACTTTTTATACTGCACACAAAACCCTAAGTGCAGCAATATTTAAAAATGCAGCTTTTGGCAAAATGGCACGAGAAGAAACAGTTCCTATACAGTTTATGGAGTCAACACGCCCACTCGTTCCTTTCTGACCACATGCACTGGGTTCATTCATACACAATGCATGAACCAGGCTAAAGAGCTCCAATACTGCAAGGGACTCAATTTAGACAACTCTTGCATCTGAGCTTTGGAAAATGCAAAAGGCTGAGAAGGGGTGTAGGTGGGTGTGAATCCCACACAAAAAAGTGAACGCGAGGAACTTTTGATTGGTTATGAAACCGTCTTAATTGAAAACCGATGCCGCTTTATGACTTACATAAGTAAACGGGACTATTATCCAGAAGATAGGCTCTTTCTACTTAGTTCTTCTTAAAGGCATGGGGAAGACTCTTCAAACCTGCTGCAGTAAAATGGGAGGTTCTTTCAGTGACTCTGGTGCATGGGAAACACTACTGCTTTTGTCCACAGGGACAGCCAAAACCAACACAAATTAAAAATCCTCGTGGCAGCTTTAATTTGGTTGCTTTAAAAACTATAAAAAGACTTTTTTTTAAATTAAGAACTAGACAAAACATCAACCACCTGTAAAATGTTTGGTAACAACGCTGCAAACTATTTTACATGTAACTGGATCCCATTGAAATGAAAAATGACACAACTACAGCCTTTACTGCGATTAATTCATCCCCCATGAAAAAAAACTGCTATTAATTTGTGCGGCCTCTGTAGCGGCCTCGGCAGTTCTCCTTCCCGAGTTCGCCTGCTCTTTTGATCAACTGTGACAAAGTGTATTGACTGTCCTAAAGCAGTTAGGTTCACATGGGCTCCTCACCCTGATCAGTTTCTGTTTTTAGCACCAAGTTTCCAAGGTCCTTTGCTGAAATCAGAAACAGCCGCAAAACAGCTGGGAACATAATTCAGCTGACATGTTGAGAAATACATTGTTGGGCATCGGGTTGATTTACAGGCATGGGAAATAGAGAAATAATGCAAACAAGAGGCCAGCGATAAACAAAATGTTCGACACATGAATCAACATGGAATACCAGCTCAATGACTCCTAGACATAAACCTACATGATAACAGCAAAAATAAGCATGGCAGTTGGCTTAAATCTAACTAAATACACAAGAAGGAGCCTGTTTTCATCACCTTTGTGAAACATGGCTTAAAATGTACTCTAATCTATCTCACTGCCACGAACATAAACACAAATGGACCACTTCAAAGCTACGCAGCTAAAACTAGTTCTGTTATTGACCCAAATCCTTTGATTTCAGTGGCATGGTTGAACTCTAGACCTGGACTCCCCAGGTGTTCATGTTTCAACATTATTTACTGCTTATTTTGCTTTCTTCCACCGGCTCCATGCAATACTGGGCTCCTTACAAATGTGTCTCCAGCCAGGTTTGGGTCAGGTTGCTTGTACAGCAGGTGACCTCCAAACTCAGCTTAGAGGCCCTGGGACAAATGAGAAAAACAAATCCCTAGAGAGGGAGATTATCTTTAAGGGATCAGCGCTGACCAGAGCCACCTCCACACCACACACTCCTTACCTCTGTTTTCCACTTTCTAGCGGTTAGCACAGTCGAGTCCTGTTTGCTATCATCTAGTCGAGTGCACAGGGGTCAAATCAATAAGATTATCTTATACTGTAAACAGACATTTTAATTCCACAAGTATCTTTAAAAAAAAAAAAAAAAAATTGAACTTCGCATGTGGATCCAGAGAAATTAATCCTGCCAAAACAAATTTTATTCAAGAGGTGACCTTTTCCTTTCCTGTGTGATTCAAAAAGGCCTCACTCTGAATGTAGGTTAATGTACGCTGGCGCTGACACATGTTGCCAGCAACCCTACGCATTAGCTGTCACAAGTGATCATCCTCACCACCCACCAGTCATTTACAATTCTGCTGGGACAAACATGGAGGAAGAGCAGGCTGAGAGTCCGGCGTGGGCAAAGAGGAAACGCTGCATACACCACAATACATGAACATACATTCTGAGGGGGAAAAGTTAGTTGTGGGGTTGCCAAGTGAATCTGCCGGGAGTGTTTATTGTATATATAGTTTTAAGTCTTGTGGCTCGCCTAAAGTCACAGGGTATGAAACCACGACCTCAAGAAGTGGGCTCGCATGAGAGTCAAAGCCAAGTCTCCAGTTGGCTCAGATCCAGGTGGTTAGCACCACGACAGCACATTCTGCATGTAAGCTCAAGAAGTGCTGAGAACTGCTCTCCAGTCAGCCTGTCTATAGTATTTGACAGGTTCAACAGCAAAAGAGCAGACATATACTAGCCACTTAGTGCAAACTGCTTCTGACAGCAGGGGCCAGTCACGTGAACAAAAGTATCCAGATGATACGACAGAAATATGGAGTATTTTTGCAAATGTAAAATTTTGAATAGCACTTCTGCACATGCGTCGTAGTAGCAGGTGGAGAAAGGAGGAGATTGGTTTGAGCTCCAGTACCGTATTGTTTTAAAATCACAATTTTTGGAAATTGATTGAATTAAACGCCATAATATATTCTGCCGATTTGGCGAGCCTGAGCCGCTGAACGGGAGGTTAACACCTATCAACACTGAGCGAACGCAATAAATGGTCCAACAGGTTTATGTCTACAGTTTGTCCAGCGCCATCAGATCTTCTCATTGTAAAGCTCAACATTAATTTCATAAAAGGTCAGCTTTAATTCTGACCTCCAAAATTACAAAAGGTCACACGCAAGCGGGACAAAATGCAAAAGAAAAGAAAGGTTAGAGGGCAAAGACACACAGACACACACACATACAGACACACACACACACACACACACAGACACACACACACACAATACCGGGCCAAACTAAATGTGTCTGTGCAATGACCTTTTTCAAATTCAGTGTGTTCACCTCCAAAGGATTACAGGCCCAGATGGCCACTGGATGAACAATACAACACCTGCTGAGAGAGATGGCGCAATTAGGTTTTTGCAAAAAAGAACACTGCAAAAAGACAAACCTCCGTCTACACCATAAAATATCAAAGAAGGCGTATGTATGTGCTGACCACTCAAAATCCCTCTCAACACAACCGTCTTCAGTCAATGTTCGTCATCAGAACAGAAGCCTCCATCTTAAAATGTGCAATCCGTATATTTCTGCACATTCAACCTGCACTCACGGCAGCAATAACACATATTGTGTTGTTGTGAGGCTGTCAGCCGTTAAGATGTTTGAAGTGAAAAACACATGTATATCATGTCCTGAAGTGACAAAGTTAGCGTGCGTCGGCACTGTCACCGCATAAGGTGTAGCCCGACAAACCTGATCGACGCGTCTCCATTTTCTCATTTCAGACAAAGTCAAACACCCCTTGAAATTGAAGATTGCCGTGAGAAAAGAGGAAACACAATGATTGACTGATGTCAGTTATAAGTACTGCTTTCCTGAAAAGGGAGACCGACAGGGGACTATTTCTACAAAGGCGCTGAAGTGCGACAGCTTGGATGGCGCGTCTGTGTCTGCCTCCTGCATCTCTATCATAAGGCTTGCACCAGGCCTTGGCCATCGCCGCACAATGCCCACACTTTTCTTTCTGGTGTCGCACAAAGAGTCACGTGTTGGGATATGTGCATAGAGAGGGAGAGGGATACAGACAGGGACATAAAAATCGAGGGAGGGAGAGAGAGAGAGCGAGAGAGAGAGAGAGAGAGAGAGAGAGAGAGGGAGAGAGGCTGTGATTATCAGCTGTTGTCACCTCTCACAATCATTGTACTTATATGGAGCTCATATTGGAGCCTGAAACGTAATTTCCTGTTCAAAACAAGAGCTTGAAAACAACATTAGGCACCGCGACCGTGGCTCAGGTGAAAGCTTCTTCATAGGTATGGTTGACTATTGATGTATATTTAATAAGGTGAAAGATTTGCGGGGCTGCATGTGGCTGCCCTTTCAGAGCCGGCGCCCGTGTCGCCTTTTTGGGGCGGCCAATTCCAGGGATGTCAGCAATGGTGAGGCCGACTGGAGGAATACAGTGAGATGGGGACAAAGGGTGGAGTGAGACAGGAAGAGAGAGAATATTTAAATTTGTTTCTGACATCCACACATACGGACTTATTTTCTGGTTGATTCTGACAGGCCTCGAAATATACAGTATATAAAAAAAAGACATTAAAATAAAATATACACAGATTTTGCGCCACAATGAAACTATTCTGGATATGACTCGGTGTGAAGAAGTCAGATAGTGATTTATTATTATCTCTTTTTGCATGTATGTTCACTAGGGTTGAAATCTATATAATCATTTTAATAATAAGTACAACAGCTTGGCAAATGCATTTGAAATTAAATCATCAACTGCTGTTCAATTAAGTTAACACAATGTACTGCATGGTAACACACTGGCGTAATGTGTTCATAAATGTGCTAAACTGATTGGTCTTCATAGATTAATATTAATATATCAAATAAAATAGCCAATTATGTAAAGGCTTCAGTTTCAACCATTGTACAGATTTGAAGCTTTTCTCTTTATTAAACCGTTTTAATCTTTATCACTTTTGTGTTTTTAATTGTTGTAGGAATTGGCATTAAGAACTTGTAATGGGCATCTGTCCTTTTTATTGTTTTTTTATAGATTAAACTATGAATCTTGGAAATATTTTTAATAATTTCAGTTCCAGCCCTTTATGATCACGTCATGATATGATTCTCCAGAAACCAGAAAAATGGTAATATTGAATACTACCAAAAACCATTTGCCGACGTATGGGTTAGTTTTGAATATCAATCATTAATTTTAAGTCAATTTTACTGCCCTCAAGTGTGAGAATGTGCTACTTGTCTTTATCTCATGTGACACTAAACTGCCTATCCGGGTTTTAGAGTGTTGGTCGGCTGAAACGATTTGGGACTTTTCTCTGGTTTTGAACATTTTATTGAAAAAAGATTGGTCAGCAGATACAAAGACAATGATAATAATTGTTAGCGGCAACTTTAAAAACGTAATTATCGTCCTATTTGCGTTGGTCCTCACAGACGTCGCCTCACTGTACTCACAGTATGTCAAATAAGAAGAACAGTGGTGTGCATCATGGAAATTATGTTCCGCTTATTATCTGACTGAACTGTCCTTGCCCTCTTTCCTCCGGCGAGCGGTCACATGCGCACAAATGTATTCATCAACATACAGTTTCAGGCAGCATACACATGTGTCGTTTCCCACCACGTTATAATTCCCTTCACGCTGCACTTTTAATAAATCATAACACCAGGCTTTGCCACTAAGACACCCTTGTTCAAATAAAACATTGGCCCAACCAAATACTCCTGGGGCTCAGAATATCTCCCACATTTTCCATCCGAGTGAAATACTGTCGATTCAGAGGTTTCTCTCCTTCCTCTCCCTCTCTCTCCGCTGCTCTCCCCCTCGCTGTCTTGTGTATACACTTCATCTCATTGTTTGAGGTGTATGAAACTCTGAAGATTAGGGTAAATACATGACATCTTGAGCTTATGGCATAAATATTTAAGAATGGGGAGACAGGTCTCAGGTGGAGAGGGGAGGAGAAATATCTCATGGAGGAAGAGAATATGATTTGAAAGGTGTACGAGGAGAACAGGAAGAGGAAAAATAAAGAAAAAGTATCTTAGTCTGTCATTTCTACAGATGGATATCTTTCTTAAAGGAGAGTAAGAGTGGATTTTTAATAAAATATTTTAATTACTTTTTTTGTGAACAGGAGTTTAGTCTCAAGTGACATACTGAGCTCTTAAATGGGAGGCCATGGGGATTTACACAGTGAACAAAGGATTCCCTATTGAAACGCGGGCTTTGTGCAGCAGAGAAGCAGCTTGTACCTCTACATTTTCTATCTAGTCACTGTTCTGCTTCATGTTGCGAAACCCATCAGTGCTAATGAGTAGCTTTATAAGGGGAAATAGAGCGTAATTGGTTCTCTTCTGAGCAATGGAAAAGACATGGTGGAAAGATGTCTGCACGCCTCACATCAAGCATATATACCTTCTACCAAAAACCTGACACATTGAGATTTCTCGACACCATATACTGGAGAACATTGACAGCCTCTCAATGTGGCACTGACTCGTCTGTATGTACTCTGCCCCCGGGGGCTGTCAGTCCACAGACGCTTTATATGAGAAAGTCTGTCATAACAGCCATGTTACGGTGTTAAGGCATGCCCATTTCAATGGGATCCCTGGCCAAAGCACACACACTCTGCTTACTGTGAATGCACAGGAAGTGCCACACTCCTCTGAACACATCTGTGTACCACTGCATCCCCTCGGGAGACACGGAGGTCATAATTTCTATTTAACACCCACTGCTCCTAGATATACATGTTGAGGTTTCGAGCGTCTCACGTAAAAAGGAGAAGAAAAAGAAACATATTTGTCTGTGTTTTACTGCCCAAAATAATGAAGCCGTATAAAACCCTAACGACTCAAAACTGAAGCCCTGCTACTGTGCCGTAGATGAAGGATAATATATCGGTCTAAATAAATCTGCAACTGGCTTCGGATGATCGAAAACACAGGGATTTTTAAGCCTCCTTTTTTTTAATTATTATTTGTGTCCTTGTGTGTCCACAGTAACTCATTTAGGATCCTCTTCAACAAAAGCAAAATGCAGTTCTGTTCCGAAAGTCTACACAGCAAATGTGGTTCTTTCCAACGATATTTAAATGTTTCCTCATATTTAAGTACAACAAAGCTCCACTTTGTCAAAGTGTTCAAGCTCCTCCCTCTACTCGGCCGGTTCGATTCAACCTTCCTCTCGTGCCATCTTTTGTTTGTTGAGGGCTAACTGTGGCATGCTGCTGAAAGGTCCTCACCCGGGCTGCAGCACTTACGCCGCGTCTCTGTCAACACGCCTGCTTCGTCAGAGCTCCTCCGCTCCTTCACGCGCATTATCCCTGTAATCTTTGCCTCCTGCTGAGAAACTTCTTCTTATTTATGCGGATTAAAGCCATTTGTTGCGGAAGGCAAAATGTGCCGCCGCGGAGCCAAACGTCAACATTAGCCTCATGCCGACGACTTCGTGTTCGATTGTATCACGGAGGCATTTCTAAAAAATCAATACCCGTTGAGTTGAACTGTCTCTTTAAAGTCATTGCCTCCGGAGCCCTTTCGTGCCCGGGTGAACGTACAAAGGACAATTTGAAAACTTGTTTTTGTAGCGATAGCATCGGTTGTTATTCACGAGCAGCAAATGCTGCGTAAATGAATCTGTCTGAGCTCCTCGCCCGCGGCCGTCAGTCAGAAGTATAATGCTCACTCCTGATTTAATAGGGTTATAACAGCGGGCATAAGGTGTGCGAGGGAACTCCTTAACATAACACACACCTTTTACGTAGTTGCGCAGGGTCAAGCAGGGTGTACTCCTGGTCCGTTTACCACACCTGTTTTCGTGGAGATCGGTGGCAAAGAATGTTTTCAGCACGATTTCTCAGGTGTGTGTGTGTGTGTGTGTGTCAGCGAATCCAACCGCATTTAATTTTAATGAAGGCCCGCAGGGATGACGTACTTTTATTGGCTAACGTTAAAACTAACATTGCATTGGTTCCCTCAACAAAGAGCCATTGGGATTTTTCCATTTTCCATTCCATACTTTTGTTCAGCAAACAAATCTTCACAATTAAACATTGCTTTTATGATGTTCAATGTGTATGACGCTGCACACCTTCTAATTGCAAACTTGCACAAGTGTGCGGTGAAAGACATTTAATTCGCCAAAATGTGTCATGTCGTGCCCTGCACTGCCCTACAATGTGATGATGCCACACGTCAATCATTGAAAAACAAGTTGTTAATGAGGCCTATTCGTTTGTCCTCTTTCCTTACCTACAGTTGAAACCCGGCGTACAGGAAGGAGGAGAGAGAGAAAGCAGTGAAAGAGTTTACCCATCCCTTGCAGCCACAGCGTATGAAGCTGTTCCAACAGTTCTGCACCCCGGGGAGCCATTCTAGTCACACCAAATCTATCCAGAGAGACAACAGTGGACTTACAGTCAGCAAAGGCTGTTCCAGGTCTGTCTGTGCCGCATTAGCATGTATTCCCTTGGTCTTTGGCTAGGGTAACGGGAGATTCAATTTCCCTGTTACTGGTCCACTGAAATCAATTGGCGCAGTTAGGAACAGCAGAGTGTGAATGATACGGACTAATTCTTTCGGAGAGGGAGGTTAATGTGAAGTGCACAAGGTCAGTGCATTTTAAAAGGTAACTTCGGCTTTGCCTGCGAGTTCGTCTTCCGTTCCCGCTCCTTCTGTCTTTTTCTTTCTCTCACATGAACACACACAGACACACAGCCGCAGAATCCCTTAGTGTTTTGTTTTTTTCTCCTTCACTCGTTCTCTCTCCCCTTCTCCCTCTCTGCCTCTTTCTCCCACATAGGTTATCTCACACACTTCTCTCAAGCTCCCACTTGTGTTCCCATTCCCTTCTCTTCGCTCACTCATCTCTTTCTGCATGCTAAAGAAGTGTCTCTTCACACCTCACCGGGGTTTGGAGGGAGAGAGAGAGAGAGAGAGAGAGAGAGAGAGAGAGAGAGAGAGAGAGAGAGAGAGAGAGAGAGAGCCGTGCTGCAATAATTGGGTTATTGACCAATCGGCAAACAAACATAAGACACCGTGCGCAGGATCAATGTGAACGGCTTGAATCAAGTGAGGTGGTCAAAAGCAATGAAAGAACCAGCAGTGAATAAAGAAGTCCGACGACTTGCTGTTCTGGATTTGTGAGTAAGTTTAGGAAGAATGTGTGGTGAGGCATCAATAATAGCTCATTAAGACATGAAAGGAGTCCGTCCCCACGCGAAGACACTCCCCTGTCCTGCTCGGTCTGGAGTATGTGGATGAATGTGTGTCATGAGGCTTAAGCCGTGCAGGGAACGACACAGTCTGTCTGCGGCGAGTGAAATAGCTTTGGGTTTCTTTTGCGTATTAATGTCCAGATGGACAGTTGTGTTGTAATCTGCAGCACTTCCTGTTTACATCCACGTAGTGCAGTAAACTGGCTAAATATAACAGCAGCTTCATTGATAGCGATTCAATATACATTTCATTTTTTGGGAGGGTTTCAACTAAGGGTTAATTTTTTTTTTTTGTCCCCTAGAGCCCAAGGTGACTTGTTTATTATGGTTTAGTAGGCCTTGTATCGCAAGAAGACGAAAAGCAGTCAGTTTTGTGTTGAAATCAGTTAATTTCCATCTTACGCTAAATATGCTCTAAAAATTTAATTTACAATGATATATAAAAGTGTTGATAATCCTTGCATTTGAGACAGTGGAAGCAGACAATGTCGTGGCACCTTTGCTTAAAAAGTTACTGAATTTTTAATCAAAACTATCCTGAAGATTGTTGGAGGTAATTTTGCGATGATCAACAAATTAACAAATTTTTTCAGCTCTAATTGTGAGCAATTTGTAATTCACAAGGTGCCAGTCCGCTCATGCACCAGTCAGAAGAAGCTCCACACATTAGAATAATTTTAGCACATTTCCTGATGTAAAAGCCCCAAAACAAACCATTTTCCCCCTGAGATCGTCTAAAACAACAGCAAATCATGCAGTAAATAGCTGAGACAGTACATTGTGCATCCGCACTCCTCTCGCCGACAAAATCAAAAATTACTTTTGAGTTCAGAATATGCGCGCAGTTTTACCAAGAGCTTTTTCTAGGTCAAGTGAATAAACATTGCCAGTCTTGCATACTTCCTTAAGCAGGAGGCTGGGGGGGGGGGTGTGGAGGGAAAAGAAATAGACTTCCTCCAAAGTTTGCCAAGGGAACCTGTTTCAGTAACCGTGAACTTCTGGTGTGGAACGTAAAAGTTGAGCTCTTGCCCGCCTGTCAGGTTGTGGCGACGAGGGTGTCGATAAAAATGTTACATTGGAATTGACACGCTGGCAGTCTTTCGAACAAAAGCCCCGCACTTGTCATTCTGCTTTACTGTCTCTGAGCACACAGTCACCAAAACCCTCTCACTGTTTTCTTTCTTCCGCTTCCTCCTCCTCTCTATGTCTTCCCCACTCTCTCCGTCTCCTCCTCTCTCGCCCTCACTCTCACTCTCTTCCCCCCCCCCCCCCCCCCCCACGTCCCCCTCTAAAAACCCTTATGACATCCTCCGGATTTAGGAGCTTAAATGTCAGTCTCATGATATTTGTGCCATTCAGATTAAGCGCTTTAAATACGATGTAAATGTATGAATGTAGGCCAATGAGTGGGCACCATGCAATCCAATTAGCCGTAATGAATGCAGTCTCAAGGAATCTCGAAAGCAATCACTTCCAATCATTTTCTGTGGCTTGTTGACTATTACACCCCACAGACTGAAGATATTGTACCTTCACATGGAGACTTTTGTTGCGCCAGCAGCCTTGGAATCAGCTGATCACCTGTCTCTCAATGGATCATGCATTCACAAAGCACTAAATAAATACAAAATAAGGTAAATGTATGCAAAGATCGCCGCTGTGGTGGGTGTGCTTCGCTTCAGGTTTTGGTTTATCAGATGCCAAACAGCTACATGACGGAAAAATATTGTAAGAAATTTACCTCAGTAACATCTCAGTCTCAGCTTTGACAACAGGTCTTCACCTTGCGAAACACCTGGAAACCTCCTTTCCCAGGTGTTCATGGTGTTATTAGTGTCTGTGGATAGATTTTCCTACACGGTGCCATCCAAACCAACCACAATGCAGTCACGGAAATCTACAGGTGTGCGGTTGAGATCGCTATGAAGGCCGAATTGGATGATGGGTCTTCTGAGCGAGAGCGCCAGAGGTAATGTGGCAGTTGTGACATTTTGTTTTTTAACCAAAATTATGATCTTTCCCAAAAACCTGACCAATTTGTTTTTGCACCGAGACCCAACCGAACATATTGATTTTCCAACAGTGACTCCTAACGCCCGAGACGACACAAATAAGTGACTCAAAGTCTGGTCGGTACGAGGCGGCTTGCAGAGCGGGGAACGGGGCAGCCATGCAGTTTCATTGAAGAAGTCTCTCCATTCAGGAATACAATGGAAGGTAAACCCAACCCGCTTTCAATACAACACATATTTGTAAAACCTTTTAACACATGCCCTTCTGTTTATTTTCAAAGTCAAGACAATGCAAAAATCTGGTGAATAAGGACGGACCACTTCAGTCTTTCCTGTACACACAAAGCGGCGACCTTACTCACTCACCACAATGTATTATTGTTGCGGCAAACTAACCTTCAGATGTCTACGCAAAATATATTAAAAAACAAACCAGTCACACACTGTACAGTGTTCTGCCATCCGATCGTGTTTCGGTCCAAATATCCAGTAAAAGCTGATTTTATGCTTCGTTTGGACCTGTTGTGTAAAGAACAGTCTCTCTTTGTATTGCACACCCTCGGTCTAAACAGCTGTTACAGCTCTTGCGGTTTGCACTGTTCGAAATGTATTTTCTTGGAGTAACATAATAAACGTCTGCATTTCACCAAATTCATTCATCCATTCTCCCATAGGTGTACAAATGAATTTGGTTTTCAGTTACATGGAATTTGTCATGTAACTGATCTTATCATTTCATTCATGGAGGGCACTTTCATGCTTACACCAATGGACTGCAGCTATATCTATTTAGCAGTGTTTGCACTGTGTGTGTGTGTGTGTTTTTGTGCGCACCGTGTCTGCCAATGGAGGCCGACATTTTTTTTGGGAGAATCAAATATTAGTAGGCTGCATTGATTTTGGATAAACATCTACGTTCTTGTGTTAGCTCAGTCCTCCTGCCAAGTTTGTCTGGTCTGTCGACTCACTCTTCCTTTCCAGGCCGTGGAGTCTTCGCTGTGCTCCGTGTGCAGACAAAGCGGCGGTCGCCGCGTGTATCCGCTTTCTTTCTCGTCTCGCTCCGTAATGACGGCGGGAGAGCTCAGCGCCCGTGATGAAATACCTAGCATTTTAACAATTGCTTGTATTTTGGTAGTTTGTTTTTGTCGCGCTCTTGACATTCACCAAAGTGAACCCGAATGTTGTCGCCTGCAGTGCTTCAGCTGGAGTGGCAGACAGACAGGCGGTGGCTAAAGCATGTTTAAAAAGCCCAGCCAGTTAGTGGCAAAGTCACCGGCTACCACTCGATAGGAGAAGATGACAGGAAGGACGAGAGACGTTGTGTGTGTGGCCTCAGGCGTCCACTGTAAAGCGTATTTCCCCTCGCTAAAATAAAGAGTACATCGCAAATTGCTAAATGCTTTTAAGTTGGTGCGACACACACACCCAAAGAACAAACCAACGATTGAGTCAAACTACTTTAATTGACCCCTTATTTCATTAAAGAAACTGAAATAATTTGTACTCACAAATGGCACAGAGAAATATCCTTATTCCATCTCATCAAACACAATGCTTTCGTTGTTATGGAGCATGATTAATTTGCCGGATAAACCCCATTTTTCCATGATTGAAAAGCAAAGGATGAATTCAATGAGGTGTGGGTTGATGTGTAGGGATTAATTATGGTGATGTGGTACTTTATTGAGACTTTCTGCTCCCAAATCTGTCATCTGCGATGAACAATATAGAATAAATTAAAAGGGGGCTTAGACATGCCCTTTCCCTCTCTGCCCTTTTGCTCTTTATTCTCTATCTCTGATCTTGGTCTTTCGCTCTCCATCCATCCCCCTATGCAGCCCTTTCTCTGCTTCTATTCTACTCGCTTTTCTTTTCACTGTAAATCTCAGATTCTCAGAGGGACAAACCAAAAGAGACATTCTCGTTGGAGTTATTTCAATTTCACGTGGCTTCAGTGAAAGATGTGGGCTTCTTTAACATTATAGTGAGAGTAATTGTTTGTAATGTGTTGTATATTTATATATTCTACTGTACACACAACGAGTAAGTAATGTTTTGAGTAATACATTTTTCATAAGGTTCTTTAATCCCGCTCTCTTGGCCTATTCTCTTCATCAAGCTCATTTAAAATGTCCCCTTTTCTCGTCCAAATGTTAATGTTCACAATCTGAACTTGGTCTCCACATGCAGTCTGTATGAAACAACATCAGGTTGAATTGAGAAATTCTCAAGCAATATGTGTCTTGCATTATTTAAAGGGCTTATAAAGCAAATGGAAAATATAGTCCTGACATATGTTGAAAGTTGTCTTTCGCGGGAAACCAACTCTCCTGGTGTCCTGTGACAGAAGGAGGAATACATGCTGGCACAGCAGCAGATACAAATTAAGACATTTTGCTGAAGGATATGATTTGAAGTAAATGAGGGATATTGGGAAATGAGTACGACAACACCAATTACGAAGGACGTCGCTCATCATGTATGCATGTTTGGCAAACAGAAAAATCCTTCGTTTGAAATATTACAAAACTCCAAAGAAAATTATCTTCATGCAAACAATATAAACCCTCATTGCTTACAAGTGGAAATAAACACACCATGCGTGTACATTTTTGTCATGCTAAGAATAGATTTTATTATTGTAATTGATCTGGTAATCAAAGCGATGTACGTATATAAGAGGATACTTTTTGGCCTCCGAAGCCAAAGAAGAGTTTCTCCCAAGTCTCTGTCTTCACTGCTGTCGTACTGGAGGATGGAGGTGTGTTGACACGTGTGCACATGGAGCCCTCCCCGTAGCGCGCTCCATTGTGGAGAAGAGTCTAATCTGATTTTAATACACTGCAGGGTTAACAGCAGCTGGTGGCGAGTGAGGACAGATCGGATCAATTACTCAATCCATCTATAGGCCGAGAGCAGAAACTACCCTGCGCCGGCCGTGGGTTTGATGAATACATTCTCTTTTAATCAGAATCACCACGACCTTTCATCAATGCCATCTTCCCTTTGACCAATGAGGTGTGAAGAAAGAGGAGTTGACAGGTTTGAATGTCCTTCAGTGTCTGTCCTGTATCATTACCCATCTCTCAAAATAGATCGAAGCTATCTAAAAAAAGACATCCGTTGTCATGCATTCACTGTGTGCATGGCGGAGCTTCCAGCCCTCGAGTCCTCGTCTGACAGGACTGTAGTTTGTGGCTTTTGCTCTCACGTTTCCCGAGACACTACTACTTTTTTGGGAGACCCAACACATTTTAATTTCCTAATTTAATAATTATTGTTTAATTTTAGTTAGCATGTCATAAACATGTAATAAGGAAGTTGTGGTTGTTTAAACACAAACTTACGTTTGCGATTAATGCTCATATATAACTACCTCAGCCATATTCAGTATTTAGCAGTCCGTCAAACATGATACAAAATATACTTAGAATAATACTTACCATATTATTATTAAAAATCAGTTCTAGAAAAAAATGAAATCGTTGACGAGTAATCATTCAGCCATATGTGCCCCTCGTATTATAACAAAACAAAACAGAAAAATAAGAAGCCACACTAAAATATCAACATTTCGACTAAACAGCTGTGGTTGTTTACTAGGGTGTGTGTGTGTGTGTGTGTGTGTGTGTGTGTGTACACCCCAAAGGGAGTCGCAAGGGGACCGAAACCGAAGGGAGCCCGCTGAGGGGGAATAAGTAAATCATTCAGTCCACAGATGTTTGTTTAATACCACAATGGGACAGAAAATATGGGCCCAAAACTGTTAGATTGTTGAGTGGATGTGTAATTCTGTCTGACCAGTGGTGAGCAAGCCTGAGACAAATGTCGATCTAAATCTTTGAATCCATGTCAGCATGTCTGTAGCGCTGTGGAATGTAAACTAGACAACAGGAGGACCATAAGTCCTGCGCAAACACCACAAGGAAACACTTGGCATGCTAATGCTCGCATCAAAGTTGTGGAGAAAGTTGTTGAGAAGCAGCTTAATTAGAGATGAGGGGTTACACGCTGAAATAAGTACATCTTAATTCGTTATTTGTGAAGTTTTGTTCAACTTAGTGTGAAGAACTGAATCCTCAAGTGAGACGTTGAAGGAAAGAAATAATGTCAATGGCATGAATCCGGTTTAAAAAGTGTGCCAAAGGCCATCACTCCTCAGAAAACAAGTATTTCACAGTGAGTTCATTCCAGTAAATTAGCAATTGTTCAAATGTTTTAATTGCAGAAAGGTGCGTCATGGAGACAGTAGCTATCCAGCAGCTTGCACAGTGACTGAGCCCGCAGGCTAAAACCGCTGAGGCCAGTGCCTCTCCCATGGCGTCAACACATGTGACGTGCCCTCATTTTCAACACCATTAATCTCGGGAGGGGGTGAAACGTGAGGCAGTAGACTTGAGCATTTGACTCAGCATTTTGTCTTACCATTCCGTGTAAAATGGTGTGTGTCATCGCTGGGTGCGCAGGTGAAAAAAGGTGGAGGCAGAATTACAGGACCTTGTAGATCACCTCGACCATCAAACCACTAATGAAGCCCGGCTCGCTGACACTTTTATTTGATTTTTTTAGATGGCAGCGGTAACAAAATATATTTTTAATAATAATATAATTGTACGACTGTCAGCTTCAAGCAGGCCTATTTAGGTTTTGCTGAACAATGTCCACTGTAGCCACAAGTGGAATAAAGCATACTGGGAGTGGAAATTTCCAACAATTATTACACCGCCATTATAATGAATCATACGCAGGTGACCTAAATGTAAGAAGTTGGATACAGCCCAAAGTAAATGGCCAATGTGTCATCAACTGACATTTATTTCCTGAAATGTATTTGTGAAAAATAAAACTTCCGCCTAAATGGTCTAGTGGCTTTGAAAAAGCTCAGTAATGCCCGTACGCTAACATCACACACTTGTATTCCTGATGGGCCAGAAATAAAACATTGATTTTAGTTCCTGGGAAATCTAGATCAAACAAATGCAAAGTTTTTCTTCCTTCCAGTCTCTAAAAATAAGACCTCACGCGCCACTAGGAACGAAAAAGTTGGCAACAGGTAACGTCTCTCGACAAATGTTTGGAAATGTGACTAAAAGGGCATCCTGGAGGTCTCTAAAAAGTATTACCCTATTGCTGGTAGCTAATTTTAAATATTCCTCGTCCTATTTAAAACGTAACTCTAGTTTATTTCTAGCAAACTGTAAAAACAACAACCTTCCAGACGTGTATAATCCTACCAAAGGACAACAGTACTGTAAACTGTATTCACAACATTCCCCAGTTGTATTTGCAAAACACACAAAATCAACTCACAGGTGTTTTCTAGAATGTGACATTTACATCACGTCACTGAAGACTCTGTAATATATGCATTACAGTGACATATGCAACTATCTGCTGTGCGTTCCTTCTCTCTCCTTCTGTGTCTCTGTGTAAAGAAACACACACACACACACACTATACGCGGGCGCACACCCAGACGCACACGGAGCGCCATACTTTTTAACAGGCTTTCTCTCCGTTTGTCTCCAGAATGATAATTTTCTCCTGTTCAGTTCCTGGCACCTCTCCAGTGGTAATCACTAAGGGGAAATCACCCCTTGAAACACTTTTGTTTGGCCCTTAATTCGCATTGCATGAAATGAGCATACAGCTCTGTTCACGGAGGAAATAAACGCCATGCCTTCCGTTGAGCTCGTCTAATACAACACACAGATGGGAGCTTTAATAACTAAATCCAGAGCCAAGAGAATACAACAGCCATAAAATGTACCTGATCTGATGGTTGTTTTCCTATTAAGACACCAAGTGATCTACTGACATGTAATATTAGACGGGGCATTAACGGCGCGGCCTTCCAGTACCACTGGTTGATAATCCTCACCTATTGTATTCTCAACACTAGCATTCATTCTGAGTTGACGGACAAAGCCCAATATTTACTCTCCTTTTAGTATTTTTCATGTCCACCAACTCCTAAGAATTTATTTTTCTAAATGCTCTTCTTGTTGAGCGAGTAGCATGCAGCGGGTTTAGATAAATACTTTGTATAGCTGTGATGAACTGCAGTCCAGTGATGATTCTCTGTGAGTGCATCCCTTCCCGTGACCGCTTTCACATTACACATTGACATTTATTGATTAGTTCAGCCTTAAAGTTAGAGATGTTCCAGTACCATTTATTTCATCCTGATACTGAGTATGGATCCAATATCAGTGCGTTAAAAACAAACATATATCTACATGGATAACAGCACAATTCAAATCATTAGAAAGTAAACTATTGTATTGTATTATTTGCTTGGAGTAGTTTTAATAATGTATTATATACGTTATATATAATAATCTGGCTATAAAGAAAGTGAACTCTTCTAATATCCATTTTATATTGCTGTGAGAACATCTCCTTTTAACAACCGTATCTAAGTTTCACATCAAAAACTACATTTTTCGTAGATTACTGTTGCAGGTACCTGTGACGCATAACTGGATGTTAGTGCTGGTGTTACAGTAAACATGTGATATACAGTGTAGATTTAAGGAATTATTTCCTAGTAAAGACTCCTATTTCTAATGAGGGTGTAAGATAATAGTGTTTTTCTTCAGGCTGTGAAAGATGTTTCCATTATATTTTCAACAATAACTAACCCAGTAAAATGTTCAACGTTTCAAGACGTGATGTGTTGGCATGTGTCTCGTGACAGAACCATACTGGTGATAAATAAATCTCCACGTGCAAAATGAACTCATTGACCTAGAAAATATAATACATATCTGAAGAATTAAGGTTTAAAAGTACGAGCAATCATTCTCAATTTTCTGGTCTTTCTTCTTCTGCGGTCATGTCACCGTGGTGCCATCAAACAAACCACATTCCAATGAGACAATCAACCCAGCCGCTCAATCTGTCAAACAGGGAGAAGCAGCTGGAGCAGTATCACACCTGAATAAGAAGCTCCCTCCTGGTGAGCCAGAAATGCCACGAGGCGCATGTGTCACTGGCACTGGAGTGAGTGGGCGTAATCACGCTGGAATGAAGGAAGAACCTAAGGCATGTCAGCTGCATTCACAACAAGCAGGATATCCTCCTCCACCAGCAACCCCACAGAAACCTGGTACAGAAGGCTGCTTCTCTCAGGTTGAGCAGAAGGGACTTTCAATATTACATTTAACCAACAGCAATAAAAGGAAGACAACTTTTACCGGACAGAGACACATTATAGAAATGTTTCTTTTAAGTGTAGTCCTCATCCTAGCAGAAGTGAATTGATTGAAAGTGTAATTGTATGTATTAATTATAACCAATCATTGGTTATGAAGACCATTTATTCCTGACTAAACAAATAATAACTTAAGTGTACATGGTGCCAGACTAAATACCTGTATCTTGACCTACATTACATTTCCTCATTGTTCCTTCACCCGTGAGCATGAATCACAATTACACAAACATGAAAGTGCTTCTTTCCCTTCTCCAAGTCCAGGCAACTGAGCAAGATGATAAAAGCAAAAGATCCTGGTTACAGTCAAAACCCCAAAACCAAAGAGGCATGGACAGTATTTAGTTGATACCATCATAGTGTCCAAGCAACAATCTGACTGTCTTCCTGGTGAAACTATCTATTTTCTTGATAGACGATTTCCCAAAATCCCTGCTCACTCCCCAAAATAATGTTTCTTTGAGAATTTTACTAATCTCTCGAAATATATGAAGATAACTCTTGGTAAACTGCCATTTCCAGATCTCTCTACAGGTGGAAATCGTTTGAAATGTATTGATCATAGAAAAGAAATAGAAGTATAAAAACATTCCCATTGAAATGCTATTAGCTGGACGGTCAGAGCGGCTGCCATAGTTATATACACCATTTTAATAGCTAGCATGAGAGCATGAGATGAGAGCCACTGTAAATAAATACAGAGTTACAACGTACTGCTTCATTTACACACATTTACTCTTGTCACAGCGTAGGACAGCACATTGCTGTCGCCAGGTCGCAACTCGGTTTGGCTCATTTTCAGTAACCAATGTGGTGTGAAAGCTTGTTAGCTTGCTAGCTTTAGTAGACAGCGAGCTAATTATTCATTTTGATGTGAAATATTGTGAGTATTTTGCATTTTGGTTATGTTTTTTTTTTGCCATGCCCTTGGCGTCTAAAGGCCTAAATGGAGATCAGTTCTACAAACAAAATGCAATCCATCCCCACTGTATTGGTGGCAGAAGTCTGAGACTGACATGTCAAAACCTAGACAAGTGAAAACAAAACTACACAACCTGAGGTAAGGGAGAAAGAAACATGTTTTGTGTGCGCGTGTGTGTGTGTGTGTGTGTGTGTGTGTGTGTGTGTGTGTGTGTGTGTGTGTGTAATTTGAGAAAGCTGACCCTTTAATATCCCTTCAATAATAACTTTTCTTCTCTCTTCTGCTGAAAACAGAAATCAGATTACAGTTCCTGCCAAACACGTTTACCCTTTAGAAGCGTCAGGCAAGCAAATGATCTCTCCAAACAGGTTCAGTTTTGTATAATATCTATTTTCTTTGAGCTGTCACTTGGAAGCTCCCTTTTACCTGCTGAGTTAGTGCGCCATAGGGCCGGCAGTGACGCTACATACATGATTTGTGCAGCTGGAGGAGCTGAACCCTGAATAACAGAAATTCCATGGGATGGTCTTTTATGGACTTAGATAAATGCTTGACAAAGGACACAAATCATCTAGTTTTTTTCCCCCACAGCAAAGACGCCCAGAAAATGTGTGTTTTCTAGGTCACCACCATGATGGCAGTTTTTAATCAATGATATGTTTTCAAAGCTTTAATGTGTGAACTTGAATTTTACCTTATTTAGGCAGATATACAGTATGTTGGGTTCAGTCGTAAAGGGCTGTAAGTGCAAGAGATACAGTACAGTACTCATGTTAGTATGCACTTTACTACGGCTCGTGTGTTAGCTGTAGTATCTGTTAGACATATTTAATAAGAGGATTGGTTATAGTGCTACATGTGCTATTTATCGAGAGGTAATTTAAAAGCAAACCCAATTTAGATAAAGCTATATCTAATAATTTATCTTAGTTAATAATTAAAATGCTCATCACCCAATTAACATCTTGGCAGCAGAGCAAATCGATGCATTGACTAAAGAGAAACTACCTGCGGAAAAAATGGAAATTGCAAAAATAATATCTCTGAAGGTCATTGAAAGCCTCCAAGCCTTTAGGAGGAACCTACAAAGGGGGCGACTTCTGACTTTATTTTTTCTATTTCATTCAGATCATTTATTTCTGTTTAATCTGCCTTTCGGGTATTTGTGTAATGAATTAAATGATGAACAAAGTTATTCATGTTTAGAGTCAGTCACCGCCCTACTTTTCTGAATCATGGGTTCTGCTGATGTTTAAGTTTTTGTGGATGCACGTTGTGTGTGTATTTGTGAGAAAATAATGTTATGTAAAAGGTCCCAGAATAACCCCCACCACCACCACCACCAACACACACACACACACACTTTTTATTTGAGCCAACTATGCATGACCTACTTTGGGAACCTTTTCAAGCTGAACAATTACCATTTTTTGAAGCGTCTTCCTTTATGGCATCCTTTCCATGGAGAAACTGACAAGACAAACACTGGGTTTAAAAGTAAGCACTTTGGCATGAATACTTAGGCAAACTCTAATTAAACATGAATGATAAAGGCATGCCTTGTTTGCTTAGTCAAGTTGATCAGGAAACCAGAGGAAGACAATAATACTCCTGAAGAGTGAGTTGAGATGGGTTCTCCGCTTCCTCTCCACCTAAAGTGAAATATAGATCTCATTGCTTTTTATAGCTCTGAATGAATTATGGCAATTACGTCTGCCTGCATTTAGCTCGACAAACAATTCTGTTTTATTTATGACAATAGTGATAGGCTCTTATGACCAGTTAATCTTTGTAACATGTGATTTAATGTGTACATATTTCCCCCGTAGTCGCTCTATAATACTGATACCAGCGTGTTGCTATATCATCTCGGATGCCAGAGCATCACATTCAGCTTCTCCTCCACCCAAAGCGTGTGACTCAGGAGATCTTAAAGACGACTTGTGTGATTTCTTAAAGACTGCTTGCGTGCTAAGTAAAACAAAGTGCTGCCATTCAGCTCCATTATTTCACACAACAGCACACTATAAAAATCAAGGCATTCATCACAAAACAGAGTCATGCACTATGCTTTGTTGCAGCTCCGGTATTTAGTTTCCGCCTCCTTTATGTAGTGAGTTAATGACCTCAACAACAGAAGGGAATGTCAGCGGTAGGTAACAGAGAGTAGATCTCCAACTGCAGGATTGGCCGAGAGGAAATCTGGCCCTATGTCGCCAGACTGTGTTTCAGGAAGAAGTTCAAATGAGGACAAGACGAGCATTCACATCCCAGGAGCCTTGGCCAGCAGCAACCACTCTTTTATTAGGGTGTTGAGTCCGGCCTCAAATGTGAACTGCTATTTGCTGCTGTTGTTGTTGTTGTTTTTTGTTGTTGTTGTTGTTGACAGTGGTGGCCGCGTTGTGTATTTGTGTGTGTGTGTGTGTGTGTGTGTGTGTGTGTGTGTGTGTGTGTGTGTGTGTGTGTGTGCGTGGCTCCGCGTGGGAGAAGCAGAGTGGAGACTTTTAACATGGTTTCTTTTCTTTGCAACAAAAGGGTCCGATCATTGTGCCACACAATGTTCTTTTAAAAAGATTACATCCACTGTCTGCATTTACTCCTACACTTTAATAGCACAAAGTATATAAAAAAAATATTCCATTCATGAAGCTAGAACAGAAACCTGGCTTTCATTGGGTCCTTGTGGCTATACCTGGTGTGATAACATTGTTGGACGTTTAGATCTGTTCTGAAACGCTCTCTCTCTCTTTCTTTCTCTTGCTCTCTCTCTCAGTCTCTCTCGGGAAGAAGTAAGAAATGAAATCTCACAACCATGGTTATCAGAATCAGCCAAAGCTCTGAGCGACTGTTGTAAAACAATGAATCCACTTTGACTATTTGGGGGGCATTTCACTGAGAAAGCAAAAGTACAGAGCTACTAACGTAACAAAAAGCCCAAAATGCTAATAGTGACTTTTCCTTTTTCTTTTAAAACAGCGTAAATATATTTTTTGGCCGGTGGCACGAGTTGTAAAACACAACATTGACATATTATCACCTTATAAAGTTGTTGTGGTCGACTTATTTGCAGAAACAGCTTATTTACATATCCAGCACAAAGAGCTCTGCTTTGGTCTCCACTAAGTCCTAGGGAGAACACATTTAGTCGAATATGAATTTTAAAAAACATGCTTTAAGGCAATTGTTCCAGATTTTCTTCCTTTTAAAGCTGGTTTTATGGATTTCAAACTACATTTGATTAAATGTTTGGAAATATTGATACCCGCAAAGGTTGGAAGAAGATATACTAACATTTTACGTTTCTACATGAAAACCATCACAGCTAACGGTAGCAGAGACCGTTAGCACTTATGTGCTACGCTAGCTACTAAAGTTATACTGAATGTCTGCACATGCTGCTTTGGCTTTTCAATTATTTGAAAATTAAATAAAGACGGTGATTGACAGAGTTGCTCCTTAACATTATTGTCTTCTTTCTCGGGCGCCATGATGATTCACTTTTACAGTGTGATGGGCTTTAGCTTCTGTCTTTATCTTTTGAATCAGTCCAACATATTGTAGACATTTCTGCTTTCCTCTGAAATCTCTTTTGGTTTCCAAAAGTTGGATTATATTTATTCAAAGAGTGCAGTATGGGACTGTGTGCGCTCCATGACAGCTCGGACAGCTTGACGGAGTGACGGCAGTGGACAGGGCTTAGCAGCGGGTCAATTGAGGAAGTCCATAGCATCAATGAATGGCAATTTAATGGGGAGAAAAGCATAGCAAAAATGAACTAAACTGCATCCTAATATGAGGCTATAAAACAGCATTAACAGCATGAGGGCACTGAGCTATTTCTTTCAAGATCAAGAACAAATATCACCTCTGTGCAGTCTAGAGTGGTTTACAAACTCCCTGCAGCCATTTAATCCTTTAACTAAAAAAACACTCACAACTAGAATCACCTTGCAGCCAAAATATCAAGAACTATACATATAAATACTAAGAACAGCAGACAGTAGTCAGACCAGCTCTACTACTGTACCTTGAATACAGCCTCACCACTCTGCTCTACACAGCCTCCAATCCACCCACACCAGTGAGTGATAGGCTGCCCAGAAAATGGCAAAAAACTGGATCTTGTGGGTTTGATGTATTGTTATAATTTTTTCCGTTCAGGTGATTTATTCATTTAAATCTTTTTAAAAAATATAATCATTTTATTCAGCTAATTGTAAAGTAAAGATAAGCGGTTTAAGGCAGCAGAGTGGTTCAGGTGCATCAGATGCTGTAAGACTGTCCTTGGGCATAAACATTATTATTATACAAGATAAATAGATGTATTTTAATGGTCAATAAATACAGAAGTAGTTTTCTTCCCCCTTGAGCCAGACAGTGTTACGCGATGGGAAACGTGGCTATTATCTGCTTGGGAGAACGGGTTGATTTTCATCACTCACTGTTGGACTGTTGCATTGAAAGTATGAACTTAGTTTAGAATACATTTTTTCAGGCTATTGAAGGTATATTGACTATATTACACATTGCTTTTTAATGATTGTGCAAGCAAATAAAGAACCGGCTTTAAAGGAACATAGGTGTTCCTTAAGTTCATCACAAAGGGTCAATTGCATCTTCTTAATGAGCAGGGCACCTTTACAGTGGTTGTGAGTGCTATACTGCATTTCAGGGGGAAAAACTATTGGCTGATAACAATTAGTCCGAAAATCCTTCAATGGGCAACCAATCGACTTCACACTTCAAAACATGACTTTTTCACCCAATGTCCTCTCAAACAGTCTTTATTAATCATGAAATTCAATACTACCAGTGCTATTGGTCTATGAAAAAAATAAAACCTACGTATATCTTCTTTTATATGAAATTATACTTCTTCTGTGAGAATCTCAAGAATGTACTGCACACTATAAACTGAGTGCAAGATGACTTTAATCCTCAGCTAGTTGACCCCAAGCTATTCATTAAATGTGAATAGTTCCTGCCAGCCACGCTGCATTATTTTATTTTATTTTTTACCAATATATGGGTTGGTTTTCACATTCATCAGTAACAAAAGAAATGGATTTAGGAGTGCACCCTTGAAATGCCTCGCACTTGATGACTGGCAGGCCCGCATTTAAGACATCTTTAAGAGTTTCCACACATTCAAAAGAGTAAGCTAAACAAGGTTCTTGTGCGTTTTTCTAAAGCTACATGACATTAATTAAATGTTATTGAATCAAGGGGTTTGCAAATTGAAAAAGAGTGACTCGTAGAAAAAAAACATGAACCTGAACTTGAAATATATATATATATATTTGAGATTATGATGAATGATATACAGCAATAATTTAAGGAAGGAAAACATGTTTTGACAGTACACACATAATAAATATACTTGCACACACTTGCAACATCTTTGAGTAGTTTTGACAGACAAGACCCACAGAGCCATTCCCCAACACCTACACCTCTAACATCCTTTTCACAACCCAGCTGCCTGCTTTAGAGTCAGGAGCCCATAATGCACTGGGAGCCCCTGTGCATGCCTGGTGTTGGGATTTAATTGGATATTAGTATCCAACAGTGTCTGAATTAATCAAATCATTTCCATCCATTAATTTAGTGGAGGAACATACAATTAAAGCCTTATTAGTGTGCTCTCAGGAGTATGCCTTTTCATCCCTCTGCAGAACATTGAGGGTTGGCCAGAGTCCAGTGCAAAGCATTCTCCCCGCTTGAATCCGGTGCTTCCTCATGATGGACACTGTTGATCTGGCTGCAAGCTTAAAGCGAGGGAAATGTCTGCATATTGTAAAGTGCTACTTTTCCCGAGGCAATAATAAGAGCTCATCGAAATGAAAAAGAAAAAAAGATATTGTTGGCTTCTATATTGAGTCTTTACCATTTGTCAGATTATGAAATTATTAGGTCAGGGGACTGACACGTTTTAGAGTAATTCTATTTGGTGAAACATTACTGTGAAAACCGGGACAGAAATACCCTAAATAGGGTGAAAAGAGATTTGGAGATTTAGACAGCGAACAAACATAATCCAGCACACAAATGTAGGTCATCTAATGATAATTTCCATGTTTCCATATTTCATACAAGTCTGACTTGCTTCATAATGAACTTAAAACTGCAGTCCACAGCTTTTTAAATAGTCTTCAAGAGAACAAACAAAGGAATTTAACTTTTTTTGCATTTGAAAACTCTCCGTATCCAAACCTCTAATCCAGACAATACAGCGTCCTGGACAGATAATTTGATTTAGCATTGCATTTAACTTAAACATTGCATAAATATAACAATTCTGGTTAGGGCGACTTATTACGTCCCCCCTTCCTCTTCTCTTGTGAATCTGAGTTAAAAGGTTTTCGCACAAAGTAATCCAGACTGCTCAGATGAGCAGCCATTTTTAATTAAAACCATTTACACAGGAAACCAAAGTGAGGGGGAAAAAAGCGCCAAGGGATTTTACACTCTGTCATCCAAGGCTTCAGCGGATCAAAGAGTTTTAGTTGTGCTTTTTAATGGTTACGTAACATTTTTGCCTATGAAATATTGGGCCTCGGCTCCATGTAGTCAGCCTAACGCTCGGCAGTGCCACACATTTCCTGCAGTGCATTTTCAGATTTCAGGCAGGATACAATAAGCCCATGTCTATGTCTAAGTATAGCTGTCAATCAATACAATACTACTGGTGAAACAGGACACTGAAAGTAGGCAGAAACGTAATAAGAAAATGTATTCGGATTCTACCTAAGACATTTCTATATCTATCTTGTGTGTGCGTGAGGATAATTGTATGTACGTATGTATAGGTGTGTTTGTGCATATCTGCTTCCTTGCCTGGCTGGCTGGCTGCCATGTGGCCCAACTCTTACTGTCATCCTGTCTGACATTAGGGCTAAGCTGGATCTCATTATGACCAAGGTGGCAGTGATCCCGTCAACATCACTTTGGCTCCTGCCATATGGGTCGCCTCCAAGGTAACAGGGCTGTATCAGTCTCCTCAGAGCTGCGAGCCTTGTCATAGTATGCGCCACACACACACACACACACACACACACACACACACACGCACACACACACACACACACACACACACACACACTGACAGACGGAGTACCTACTCTCAAGACAAGTGTGTATTGTACATATAAAGCTAAACAAACATGTCAAACAGAGAAGACATAAATAATCCTCATGATCAGATAATCAGGTCAGATCTATGAGTTGTGTGAATAAATACAGACACATAACATGTGAACAATACATGCTTGCCAGGGGAAAGACACAAATAGAAACAGTACAATCAATGTGCTGTCGCTTTTATGGGCTATGAATCAGGTAAGAATTAATCTGTCATCAGTTAGATGTCTTAATAAATTTAGCTTGTTAGATATATAATAGTCCAGTGTGACCAAATCAGGCCAGAGTTATGATCGATGCATAAAACATACAAATTGAACAACAACCTTTGGCAATGTTTTGCATTTTGCCCCAGTAAATCAGTGTGCAATTCTACGATAGTAGTCAGAGATGTAACATCGATAAACTGACTTTCTCCCGGTCCCTTCCTATAAACTGAAACTGCAATCTGAACAGCAGAAGCTGAAGAAAATGAAAACTAGACAACTGAACGTCGCAAAGCAATCAGGGGGATCTGCAAAGTTGATTTCCACAAATTTAATCAGGAAAGCTTTTGGTCTAATAAATCTCAATTTTGAGATTCTGTGCAACATCAGTGCCCAAAGTCGGTCTGGAATTGTCATGGTCAAGTCTCAGTCGAACATAGCGGAGCAGCGCACATCACCGTACCGGCAGCAGCTCAAGCGCTGCAACTCTCTTACAGCGAGTGTCTGACTCTTATCAAAGCTGTGCAACTAAGCAGGAAGTCATTTACGACTTTGTTTAGTGCTTTTTTGCAACCGCTCATAAAAAGTCAAACTTCATAACATCACATGCATAAATACACGATAGCTATGGAGTTTATAATAACACCAATAGCAAGTCAATGCTGATAAAATACACAAAAATCATATCACACCTTATATCATAACCTTTCTTCTGGTTTACTGCAACAGCAGCGCCTCTCACTGTGATTAAACTTCTGTATTTTCAACAATGATACCATGTGTTTCATGGTTATGATAATGGATTTGATATTTACTGTTATTAATCATGTTGATGATGATTTACTTCCTTCGGCTTCACATGCAACTAGGACACCGCGATACTCTGGAAGCACAACTGTGTCAAAGTTGCACTTTGCCAGATTGGCGCCTATTATAGATTTTTTTTTCCCTCCCTTTGGCCTGTTTGTTTTGTTTCAGCCCCCACCGTCACAAAATAAACTGTTTATTTAATCAGTTTGGCAACAAAAGCATGTGATCAATCATTCATAATTTATGATGCAGCCAATGGATTTGGGCCCATAAAAAGAGATATTTGCATTACACAAGGTCTTAGCTGGACTTCCCGATAACAGACCAAATTATGTTGTTGTTGTACGTACACGCGGGTCTCTGATCTGATAAGAGGTAAACTTTGCCTCTGTTTTACAGTAGACCACAGGGCAGTGCTTGCAGGGATGATGTTGTGATCACATGCTACTGTAACAATGACCTGGACCCCGTCCTTTAATTTCTGTTCCCCCAGCCAGCATCCCGCTGCCTTTCCCAAGCCCTGCTGTTATTATTTTTGCACTGTTCAAAGCAAACGCCCTAAGTCCCTTGTGTAATATGAGTCGCTCTGTAACAAACTGGTATACCCACAGCAAAACAAGGGAAAAGGAAAGAAAAAAAAAATTGCTTCTCGCTGTAAATCTGAACTTATTAATACTTATCACAACTCTGAAAACATCGCAGCTTTCAAGCCAGAGATGTGACGGCAACACACGGAAAAGGCACTCACTCGGATGACATAGAGAGGTCTTTGTTCTCCTTACCTTGTCATGCTGTCCGTGATGCAGTTCTGACCCAGGTATCCCTCACCTCTGGCGGACAGTGACCCCTGTGACATGCCCGGCCGAGATTTCCACGACTCCATTAACGCCGTTACGGGCGAAATAAGATTTAATAAAGGGTTGGACTGGTCCCTCACATCGTGCCGCGTGAAAGACATTGTTCCTTGCGCTCCAATCTGGTAATGGAATGAATGTCCACCGGAATTAACTCCAACAATGGCCGATGTGGGCATGCTGTTATTCTCTTGGTAATAGCTGCCATCAGGGGTCTCCTGCTTAACCCCTTTGGACAGGACATTGTTGGAGAACGCATCGGGCTCATAGGTCCCATTCATAGACGGGACAGGGGGTCCTAAGATACCGGAAAGACTGTATTCATCAATGTTATTCCTCAGGGACAAGTAGGTGGTCTCAGATGCGGGATAGAGACTATGGGATGGTGACTGCTCACAATAGGGCTGTTGGTTCATACATCCCTCATCTTTGTTGGGCTCACTCTTAATCTGTGTGATAAAAGGTGTGCTACTCACGTTACATTTGGAGCTGCCTAAACACATGCTCCGGAAGTCAGTCCCAGGCTCGTTCTTAATGTACTTAACCATGCCCATCTGGTCTAAGCCGACGTTGAACACCTCCCCGTCTAACATCTCTACTTTAGGGAATTCAAAGTTCTTGAAGTCTGTGTCTCTGGTCAGACCTGCTGCTTCTGGGCTGTTGGTGTCATTCTGCACCAAGCCCAGTCCACCAGCAGGACTGCACACAGGAAACCCACCTGACGAGGGGTTCTGTGGGCTGCTGACAGCCATGGTGCCCCCTTTGGCCGGACTGGAGATGGAGGGCCTTGTTGTGTTGCCGCTGTTGGCGGTGCTGGTGCAGCAGCCACCTGTGGGGCTCGATACAGATGACCTAATGTTACAGGTAGTGCTGCAGGACGGAGGCGATCTCACGCTGCTCATACTCTGCGGGCTGGACATGGGGGACCTCATGACGTTGAGCGGGCTGGTGAGAGGTGGCGAGCCCACGGTGCTGGACTCCACGGGGCTACATGTGGCTGAATTCCTGCGCTTGATGTTGGCCAGAGCCGCAGCACAAGACGTCTGGCTGACAGGACTATTGACGGACGAGCACACCGGTCCGAAACACGTCGGAGGACTGGTGGTTGACGACACCATATTGTTGCTGCCCCCCGGGCTGGAGATGGAGCTGGAGGTCTGAGGGCTGCAGGACAGAGATGAGGCCAGCATTGAGGCAGAGCTAACTGGAGTCCCAGTGGTGCATTCTCTGGGAGTGGAGCTGGGCTGCTGGAACCCAAATGGCTTTAACTTGGGGCTCTTTGTGGATCCACACTGGGTCTCTTCGAGAGCCCGTCCGCACACTGTATACATCTTCCCAGGGCTGCTACTGCCCCCATGCTGGCTAAAGGCAAAGTCTGCCTCCCTGGCAGCATTCATATACAGGCCCATAGACTCAGCCACGGTCTTGGAAAGCTCTTTAGAGTCAATGTCCTGCTTATGACCATGGAGGGAGTTGTTGAAGTGTGGGAGAACAAATGGCTGGTTCTGGCCGAGTCGAAGCATTGGCTGCTCCTGCTTCTTTGTATTGTTGTCTTTGCAGTCGGTGGCTGGGCTTCCAGCAGGGCAGCTGACATTGACTATGTCCATCAGGATATCGCTGCTAGTCAGACTTGAATCCTCTGTGCTGCAGCAGTGCTCCATGGCGATGGGGACCTGCGACCATCTGTTCTCTGTATCACTTCCATCAAAGAAACTTTGGTATCTTTTGGTCTCCATTGCTGGCTCATTGATTCCCCTGGTGAATGAAGAAAAGAAGAACAAAAATAATGAAAAAAGCTGGACACAGGGCATTGGTTTATTAATAACAGTTGAGAGCGAACAGATTGTATTAAGGGTGTGTTCCTTCAGTCAGGTGAGACAACATTTAATATTAATTACTAATGACTGAAATGTCGAGTGTAATAATCTAGTATACTGTCGTTACTTTTGTGTCAAAGTAAATTCTGCTTCAGAGGATAAAAAATCTTATAGGCAAAAAAGGGGAAGAGTGGAGGAGTGAAGATGTAGAAATGTTATATATACAATTTACACAAACTAGATTTAAAATGTTGTATCATTTTACTTCGAAATATGAACATAATACAGAGACAACAACCTAAAAGGCGCTGTATGAACAATATTTTAAGACGGAAAAAGTCCAAAGCCAATCAGTACAGTATCTCCTCTCACAGATGAAGCTCCTCATCACTGCACTACGGGGGATGTACAGTCTTATAACTTGACAAAAACTGCACTGCAAGGGTTAACGTATCTCCGTGACGTCGCCTGGGCTTTTCATTTAAATTCCCACCTCTGCTGCACCTCTATTGGACAGCTCGGCCAGAAATCCAGCAGCTTTATCAGCCCCATCCACGGGTTGGTCGGAGAGCTGTCGCTCAATAGTTACTGCTCCTGCAGCCACAACATAGCTGCGACATAACTTAAAATGTTGCTTTAGCGGCTGGAGCAGCTCCGTCTTTGTGCAAAAAGCCACAACGACACTGAAAGCAATCATACACTTGACAGAAGCAGGTTGCAATAACGAGGCATCGCTTCAGCTGATGTGTAAATATGAATCTGTCAGCGGTAACGGTGCACTCTTTGACGGGCTCCCAGCGGCGGAGCAGCAGAGACATCTGACTTAAAGTTATTCACGTTGCCTGCAAAATGTCCCATGCACATTGTGTGCAGATCCATCGATGCAGAAAAGAAGAAAAAAATAAGACAAGAAAGATGTCAGAGTAATAATTCCTCCCACTTGCCCCTGCCGTGATTGCCCTGCCTCTGTAGGATATGTAACTCTCTGCATGTCTCTCCATTTTGCGTTTGCGCAGAATAAATACTAAAAGACGATTTTTGCTGTATTCTACCTGTTAAAGTTATTGTTAAAGTCACCTCGCTGGCAGCTTTTGGAATGACAAGAGGGACTAAGTGCAGAAGGAATGAAATATGAATGATTAAAGTCCTATTTTTGGTAATAATTTGACAGCTCGATAGATATTGCCCAGCACCTTTTGACAGGATGCTTACACACGCGCACAATCTCCTATTTAAATGAGTGCGGTTATTTTGTTCATCGTCCATAATTTCTATAAACTTCCTGGCGACTTTTACGATGGACCAGACAGAGAGCTAACGGTCCCGGTGTAAAGTTATTACATTTCTCTCGCACCGCCGCAAATGGACCGGGGATGCAAGTATTCAGTTATCCAACTGAGGACTTTGCTTTCAGTCTCGTCCCAGACCCCGCGCCAGATAAGAACATACAGTCAAACACTGAGCTCCGTCCTTCCTTACCTTAATTACGACATTCAGAGTTGTCAGGTGGCCGTGTTGCTGGGCAGCGATAATCCAGAGGATCAAAAAAAAAAAAAAAAAAAAAAAAAAAAAAAGACACGCGAGGCAAAGTCAAGAAATATTAAAAAATGTGTTCTGCCTACTGTTTCCAATAGTTGTCAGTTTGACAGCTAGACGCACTGGTGAAGTCTACTGCGTATTATCACTAGTAATCCTCCACAGCGAGCCGCTGCTCCTGACAGGACGAAGCGGCAGCGACGGGTCGGACGACAAGCTGCAGATGATCTCACATTATGGCCGCAACATTTCGCAGATTAGCGATGCCTGGGCCCGAGGTTTACACCAAAAAAAAAAAAAAAAATGAAAAAAATTGTTAATAAAAAACAAAACGGAGGAGTCGGTTTGACTTGGAAGTCAGAGCGACGTCATTCTGTGCACATGGACCCTCCTACTGCAACGAGTGCAACACAAACTCCGAGGAGAGGGAGGCGGAGGAGAGAGGGGCGGGGCCCCGCGCAGGTAGACAGAGCCGCCTGGAAATAGGGCACCGTGCTCAGCGCAGTGTTGTCTGCAATAAAGTCTCCGGATGTCAGCGACGAGCAACTTTGTCCCACATCTCTGTCGACAATGTGAAATAATCCGTCTCATTCCCAACTGTTTTTTTTTTCTTCTTCCTCTTCTTCTTTTCTAATGCCAATGGTTGAAATGGTTTACCATATAGAGCTCGCGCACAACCATGCACGTGCACGCACGCACACCTTGAATGTAAAGTAGAGGCAGTGGTAGCCCTCTCGGCCTCACTTTAACAGTTCACTTTATTTTTCTCCAAGAAGCCCTGTTAACATGGAGTCATTCTTACTGTGGGAGAGAAATCGAGTCCGACCGGTCGGGATGTTTCTCTGTAACAACACAACGACTGCTTCCACTAGGTGGAGCAATATTTCTATTGCTGTTGGAAGAGCAAGTCTATTGAGTGGTCAAGATGTCACTTCATTCACTCTGTGTCCAACTATGATGCACCTCTTTATTTCACACCTCTCATAAAACAGATTGCATGTGCTTGACGTTGAGTTAAAATGTGATTTTTTTTTGTGTTTGTTTTGCTTTTCCTCTGTCAAACTTAAAACTGTGGTTGTCTTGGCTGAGCAATCGAGCACCAAACAAATTGACATGTAGACAAACGTGTAGAGGAAGCTGCAACATAAATATTGCATGGTTACAATATCTGTAGGTAGATCTTTTTTTTTTCCTGTTTTTTAAAAATAAGCAAAACACATATAATATATTTGTTATTCCAAAAAATGAAGCAGGCACTCAATGGGATCAGTAACATGCACTGAAATAATAATGATAAAGTAGATAAACACCCACAGTTAATAAAACATATCAGACCTAAAGTCAAACTGGCACACAGCACCGTAGATTGGATGAGATCAGTACGGCTGATATGAGAAAACAATGTGCCCGTGTTGATCGATGACAGCAACATCATTATCGTATGGACAGAGCTGTTATTTGCATTTCACGTCACCGACATGACATGGCATTGATGGTTTGAGGGTCGAATGGTTTCACTCCGGCAACATTCAATCATCAGTTTATATCTCTGGAGTTGTCAGTCAGTCGAGTCACTTCCTGCCGCGTTTATCGTGGCTGCAGAAAGGTGTGCGTGTAGGTTTGGGGATTTAACAGTAGAGCTCTCTATAGTAGCTTGAATGTTTCTCTTTATTGCATGTCTGGGTTCTCCCTGCCAGTCTGTAGCAGCCATTAACCAAGCGAGGCAGCCGCAGTAGTTAGATTAGTCAAAGCCATCCAAGCAACACTGCCCACCTCCCTGATCTGCCTGTTAATCACCCATGAATGGGGACCTGCTTTCAGAAAAAGCCGGAGAATTGAGATATAACCAATGTTTCCCACCCCCATTCATGCAGCTCCCATTTGTCCATTGCACATAATGGGTGCCAGTCAAACACATCATGAGCAAATCTAATTTAGCCTTGCATCACAGATTTTTCCACAGTGACAGAGTCGCAGGGAATAGCAGACTGACAGCAGTACACGGCTGATGTGAAATCAGTAATAATTGCCTCCCTCATTGGTAAAAAATTTGAGGCAGCTCCATTGAGTTCCACTGAGCTTTCGAGCACCATCGTTTTAGTCAAATCAATGATAATCACACGGCCCCGAAAACATTGTATATACATGGCAGCTATAAATAGCTTTGTTTTTACACAGGAGGGGGGGGGGGGTTCTTTTGGCTGAGTGATTGCAATGATTAGGAGCAGGCTTCCACTCCAGTTTAGAGGCACAGCAGACAACTCCAGTAGCTGGGAAGGCCAAAGGCAAAACAGAGAGGTGCATGCTGCGCCTCGTGGGGAAAGGAGAATTGGAGCATGTTAACTCTGAAACAGAATACTCGTCAACTCAGCAGAAGACCCTGTCCCCATCGTGTGTGGTAATTACCGAGGTAGTTTTAATCAGGGAAGAAGTCCGTCACCATCATCCTCCCTCAGCTGCTTATTGTTCCAGTTTAGCAGTTATTCATGAGGTTCACTCACATCTGAAGTGATCGTGTAGCGGTCCCCCGAGTGAGCCACTTGGTTACACTTCCTTCTCCTTTCTCACAGCTTTAAATTGACTAACAACGTTCAGCATTGACTGTACATCCAAAAGCCTTTTTTTTCAACATAGGCTGCTAGAATATTAAACCTGCAATAGGAGATACTTTTTTCTCACCGCTAAGGGAGCATATTGAAGGGGTGAAAACAACATTTATCAAATGCTAAGTTGATATGGTGAACATTAGCTTTAGCGTCTCATACAGACGCTGAAGGCTGACTCGTGACGGTATCAGCTTCTGACCGAGCAACTGTATTTGGAGAGCTGGGAATGGGAACTGCATAGTTCTGTGTTGATCCCTACAAGGGAACTCTTCACGTTCGTTTGATGAATTATGACCATAAAAATGTTGATTATGGCAGCTTTAACATTAAAAAAAAATGAAATAACCATTTGTTCAACTGTCTAGCAACATGCATGACATAGAATGCTGGACTGAGATCAAGACACACACGTTACCATCGCGTCACCAACCACCATTCTGGCCAATATCTTTTGTTGTTGATCACCCGTGCTGCGTGTGGTACATTTCATGCCGACACGTGACAACGTTGAGCCCATCTGCGTGATCATATTTGCGACATAAACTATTTTCTAGTTCCACAAGAAGCCGGGTCTCATTCTGTTTGTCTGAGGGACTTTAGTACGGCAGCTATATGCTAATGTACCTGGCACAAAGACTGAATTACCCTACAGTTGGACGATAATACTGTGTCTGTGAAGGTCAGACATGGGAATATATTCCATTGTAGGGTTGCTATGAGAACTAGCATGTTTTGACATTTGAACTGGCTATAGAAAATGGTAATAAAAGCATTTATAATTGATTATTTTTTGTTAACTCCCCTGCAAGTCATTGGCAGATATTGTATGCAACAAATGCAAAAAGGAAAGAACATCTCTTTGCAATCATGATATTGATTTAAAACACCTTCAAATATTCACCAAGGTAACACATCAGAATCCACCTGTTCATCCAAGTTTAGCTGTCAGTGTAACATTGAATACAAGAGATGTAATATTACCGGTATAAAATCAATCAAATAGATGCAAAGTTGCAGACACAACCTATTTGTAAGATTTTAATTAATTCACTTGGGTATCATTCAAACAGAATCAGTCTGTGTGACTGTGTCAGTGTGAAATGCACACTTTACGACATTTAAGAAAAAAAAAAGGCACATTTGACTGATTCTAAATCAGGAAGAAAATATTTTCGGGAAGAACTCCATCATCATTTATCAATAAATAGATTTCTTGTGTTGTAGATATTCATGCATCATTTTGTTTCATTCAACGTGAAAAAGTGTGATAATAAACAGCGTGCGATGCAAAGTCTTCATGAATCTCTCGTGAGACTCCGACAACATAAACAAGGCCGACTTCCAGTCCCTCTTTTGACACAGATTGCTGTTCACCTTAAGTTGCCCTACTGCACGGATGGCACGTATTGTTAAACCACTGAATGATATGCATTCAGACCTGCCTCCCCGCAGAAAGCCTCTCGTACTATGTGTACACCACCTGAGGTTTGTTCATCCTACTTAAGCAATGACGATTGAAAACACAGTGATGATTAAATAACATGTTTATCCTCCGTGTAGTCAGAAATACATATTCAGTGGGAACACTGCGTATAGGCTACAGCCTGGCTTCAGATCAGATTATTAACATGCAGAGAATTATCACTAAATAATGTGTTGTTCAACAAAACTGTGTCAAGTACATTATGAATTAATATTCCTGGTGTTTACTTGCAGATATTTTCCCCAAACTGCAGCACCTGAAGGTAGGGTGAGCTTACAAGCACTGAGAATGCATCATTGTATATTTTAGTATGTTTTGTTGTTGAATGCTTTGGATTTTTCTTTATGAATCTGTCGCAGCTTATTCATTTAAATTGAAACGTAGAAATCAACGGTGGCGTTATTGGCAGCCTATGTGTACAATCAAATCAAAATATAGTAACAAAAGTGTGTTAGTATTCACCGGGCTTGCGTTTGACGGCTACGTTTACCTAGCTGGATTAAAACTCTAAATCATTGCAGATGTTTGATAACAAATGTTCATCCCACTGAGGAAATTGATTCGAATCGATCGCTTCCATATTTTTATCAGTTTGCACCTGCTGGGAAATCATTTTGCACTTTCTCCGCTGCATGTATTTAACAGCTGTCGTTCTCACTTTTCAGGGAACAAATAGTGTTTCAGAACAATTGCTCCACTTAGAAAAAAGTGATGCATTCGTATAGATCAAACTACATCTTCCGATGCGTCAGTAGAAATGAACAAATGAGGATATTGTTAGTCATTGATTTTCATTTTGGGGCAGTGCAACAAGCTGTGAACACCAATATGCATCACATGTGTGCACAGTTCCCTATTTAGGGATCCAGGTGACAGAGAGGCCCATTAGTATTCATTAGTTGTGTTTAAGGCCACTTGACAAGTCTAAAGTAGTGATGGGAATTCTGGCTCTTTAAACAGAGCCGGATGTTAATTTCGTGCCGAGCAGTGGCCAGGCTGTGAACTCGAGCTGAGGCTCGTTTCTCCATGCCGGTCAACAACCAGTTCTGCTCCTCTGCTCCACTGCTCCACCCCCACCTCTCTCTCATTCCCTCTCTCTATCTCCCTCTCTCCCTCTCTCTCCCTCTCTCTCTCTTTGTCCGTCTGGCTGCTTGTGTATGTGTCTGGCACCACTTTGGGGCGCTTCGCAGCTCTTCCACCTGTCTCCCAGCTCTGCGAATCAAGGGAAGGCAGTGAAATTTGGCCGTTGAGATTAAAATAACTTCCATCAAGTAAGACTCGGTTCCCTTCATTTGCACCAAAGAACAAAATGATGTGGGTCGTTTGCGAACGTCGCATCAGTAGTGTAGAAGAGAATATTCACTCTCCTTTAGCTCTGGTCTGCACCAACTCGAAAGCGACAGTAATATCTGGGCCTTTATCTGCCTAATGTTCCACTTTGTTCACTAGCTCATTGCTAACTTTGTCTGTGTGCAGTTTGGTGCTGAGCAGATAATAGCTCTTTCCCGGAAACAATGTTCATGAGAGCGGAAAGAGTGAACCAAAACCGTGAAGCTGCAGCGCTGAAAAGTTAAGTTGAAAGACACAACAACACTTCATAGAGTAGAGAGCAACTGCAGAGCCGAGGATTTGTCACTACAAGCGACCACTTTGACATTACACACAGTGGTTTGATCCATTATTTACGAATATTGATTAGAGCAGCTAAGGGTTTCAAACACATCTCCCAGAGATACACCAACACAGTGGCCCTTTTTCTTGAAGTATCCTTCCATTCTTCTGCCGTGAGCGGAGGGAGGGAGGCAGATGAAGCCGAGAGAGAAACAGGAGAGCTCAATGTGTCACTCTGCCTGGGATGTAATGTAGCAATACAGTAGAAAAGAGAGACTAGACAACAGAAGGGGAGAGGATTAGAGAAGCCACCTTTACACCGATACACTCTGTCTGTCTGACTGTTTGTGTGTCACTTATAAAGGTTACCTTCTGCTCCTCTGTCTGTCACATACGGTTCACACATCCACGTCTACATAGAAGAAATGGACATATTTCCTTTTTTCTTTTTCTTTTTTCTTTTACAAATGCGGACAGTTAAGCGATGTCTATACCATCTGAAAGTTTGATCTAGTCTAGGTTTTCCATGTGGAAACAACTATGGTGCACAACAGTGTGTCTCTGGTGACTTATAGCTTTGTGTGTGTGTGTGTGTGTGTGTGTGTGTGTGTGTGTGTGTGTGTGTGTGTGTGTGTGTGTGTGTGTGTGTACAGTGTTTGAACATATGGATCTGTGCTGATAATCTGTGAAAACATACCCTGGCCTGTTTTTCAAACCCTTTCTTTGCACTACTTTTTTCCATGCGACCTTTGGTCAGAGAGACCGGTCGAGTGTTTGGAACGTACGTTCTTCTTACAGAAGACTCTTCTTGTGTCTCTTCTTTCCTGTAGGATGCAGTCGCAATGTTGTCGGTGTAGTCACAGTAATTGAATCGCAGCACAGATCAGCCAAGAAAAAAAAAGAAGCTTGTCTAATGATATGATGTTTAAGAAAATACAAATAAATAAATCAAAGGAAAGAAAAGCGGAGGTTATGTTGCCGACCATGCAATTACAACTTTGCCGGTTGGAGCCTGACGGTGGCCCTCCTCTCTTGACTCTTATCCTGTTATCTGGCTGCGCTCTGATATGAAAATGAAAGCAGTATGCCTGAAAAAAAAAAAATACATTGAGTAAGTGGAAAAGTTCAAATAGGAAAAGAAAACAACCTCTACTCATTATCCCAGGTCCTTGTGAGTCCTCTGCAGTCTCCCTCTCCAGGTGCACTCAGTGACCCAACTCAGCCTGACTAGCTGGGAGGATTTGCTCTTGAGAACAGCTGAAGCCATGCTGCACAAGTTGAAATGGTCTGAAAGGATATACATTCTCTTCCGTGAGATCGTACGGCCCTAAAATAGCTTGATAGTACTCTTTTCTGGAAAAAGGCATAAGCAGAACACGTCTGTACCAATTAAAAATACGTCTGTACCCTGCACACTATTCATAGTGCGTCTCAAATGGGAAACACGTTTTCCTTTTGTTTTCCAAATGAACAATTCCGATACATTTCTTTGAAGCCTGTGGAAGATCAAAGCTAATCACGGCTGTGTGGTGGGAGAAAAAAAAAATGGCTTTATGTGAGGTAAACAATATCTCAACCTGATTTCAACACCAAAAAAATAACAACAACCGTCAAATCAGTTTCCCTGCATCTTGTCGCGAACTGCTTGGCTTGTGATTATTTGCAACTGAGGCAGTAAAAACCTCAAGAAATGAGCAACCAGCTCTCATCGAGGTTTGCGCACTGATGAGCTGCATGTCACATTAATTATGCCAGATATGGGTGGGCTGTGTTTCTGGAGTCTCAGTTCATCTATTTGTAATACGGAAGTAACAGCGAGATTTTCTGCTAACTGAAAAGCAAATGTTTATGTTATGCATGACTGCATATACTGTAAGCGCTTTCCAGTACAATGCTATGATTTATAAATAGCACTGTAGCCCTTCTGGGAGCTACTGTGGACCCACAGCTGTTTAGAATTATGCAGCAATACATCCTTGTCACACATGAACTATTATATTATTTTCTATCTATGTTCGCAAACGGCTCCTCAAAGTCGGAGCCAGGAACAACCTCATTCTAATAGTTTAAAGAATAATCTGTTCCTATTTCCGTTTTCCTACCGCTTTCCTACGACTTGTTCGTTTGCCACTTGCGTTCCTGCTCTTATCTCGACTGTGTGGCACCTGGCGTTGGCTTTATGGTGCCTGGTTATTATTAAGACATCAGTGTCACTTTCAGTATTTGTGTGCACTCGGTTTATTAATTACATCAGCTGGTACGAACTCAGAGCACTTGGTGAAAAATATCAAAAGCTGACGCCTGTGTCATGATTAATTTCACAGTGAACAGTCTCTGCGATGTCAGTGGTAATTAGGCATCACCCATTGCATAACACACCATGTGTCAGGGTGGGTGGTATGTGTGTGTGTGTGTGTGTGTGTGTGTGTGTGTGTGTGTGTGTGTGTGGATGCATGCGCGTGAGTGTGTGTCTATGTGTAAGTGTGTGTGAGTGAGAGAGAAAGCGAGATGGAGAGGAAGGGAAAAGAGATGGAAAAAGAAATATGGCTTCAACTTCCGTAAATCGAATAAACCAATAGAAGTTTTGATTTTAGCTGATACTTGTGCTGTATACATATATATTTAGTGTAGTACCATACATATATTAGCTATCTGGTTGGATATTCATATTTTTATGTCTGTCTTATTAAACCTGCACAAGAGTAGCTGTGATGACAGTTAAAGTTAATGGCACTCTGAATAAAATATAAACGCACATATCAAGGGAAGCCTATATGGCGGTCCAAATGTTTTCAACAGGTGGGAAAATAAAAGGCTGCACAGTAACTTTTATCTGCACAGCATGATCACTGACCTACATACTCTACTGTTTTATTTATTCAAACGTTTTAATATGCATCTACTTCATTTTGAGTGAATCCATGGAGCATTAGTGTCTCGTAGCTATATTAAATCTTTATTTTTACAGGTTACACACATGTAATTTTCAGCAGTGACCTGCAGTGTGTCTGGCATGCTGCATGTCTGCAAAAACTTTGCTGTAAACTTTGCTCAGAATTAACTCCAAAGGGTTTATTAATCCTGTGAGTGAGGCTTTTTTTTTTTTTTCTCCTTCCTCTTTTTTTTTTTTTCAAAAATAAACAATGGCCCTTAACACTCAAATTAACACAGATTGGGATTTGATGTGCTGTGCAGCCAGATGGCTTGCTCACTCACTCTCTGGCGGGCTGGCAGTGCAGCTGAGGACGAAGGCACTTCCAGAGCGGATTTGAAAGAATCTAGGCCAGAGAGAGTGGGGCTGCTCTCTCGGAGACTAGCCGCCAGTGCTGTCATGTTTTAGTGCACATTTTCTATTTGAGGAAGAAGCCGCTACATAGAGAGATGTGCAGTGTGCGTGCGCGTGTGTGTATTTGTGCGCGTGCGCGTGTGTGTGTGTGTGTGTGTGCATGTGTGTGCAGTGACTGGAAGAGGAGGAATGCCTTGATAGAAATAAAGGAGAAGGGGACTCATAGAGCTGTGTAAACAAGCTTGAGGAAAAAATAAATTCCATTCTGCATTTTTTTTCCTCTCCTGTCCACCTACAGTGTGTGCACTCATCATTGTAGATTCTGGCAGAGTGATGCTTGGAGAAGTCAACAATATTTAAATAACTCGGGGTTGATAGATAATAGAAGTACTTCTGGTAAGTGTTGCACCAAAATCTATGCGCTGTGAAATGTAAATGTGCATGAGATTGATGTGTGAGACAGTATACTGTAGGTACAGTATGCATTAATGTACAGCAACTCCAGCACCGGTGTGGAGATCAGCACTTTCATAAACACTGTAGCGCAGATATTCAAATGCGACTTTTAGAGCTAGTCATTATTCAAAAGCTTAGCCTCCATCTGGAAAGTGGCAAACTTGGCTGTTTTCCTGGTGTCGCTGTGGAAGAAAACTGGGTCTGTGTGAAATTGCAGGACTCCTGATACTTTTGCTAAGGTGTAAATTTGTCTGGCTTTGATGATCACTTTCTTCACACTCTCGCTATTGCCAACGGGGAAGGGTTAAAGTTGTCACAAGACTTCGAAACTTTTCAGGTTGTGAACACGAGTCTTGAGCAAGTGATTGTAAGAGAGTGAACACAGAAGGGAAGGGAAGATTAGGAGAAGAAATATCATACTTGCCCTGCAAACTGCAGACTGCACTGTACAAATGTAATGATTCGGACTGTTTGACCATCACACCGGATATCAAATGAAATGATCTCACCAAAAGCAGCCATGAGTGGATTTCAATTTCCTGAACATCTTTCCTGGAGGTTTGACATTCGCAAGTCAAACGATATGATTTTTGTTAAACAGGAGGGGACAGGAATCACAATTATTCTTATTAATAATAATAGTGCTGATAAAAGGCTTCAATGATCACTATATCCTAGAGTCGATAACGATCATTCCGGCAAGGAAGTAAACATACAACAGACACGCAATGCAAAAGGTTAGCACAATGCATTGCAGCTACAGTATAAGGAAGCTGCTCCTGTAGGATTATGGTGATGCATCTAAGGAATGAGGCCTTTTAAGAGGTAGAAATCTTAATCCTACAGTACATTCAAAATCCTGTCCTTCGTGAGGTCGTTTTGTCTTCCACAGAGAATATTTCTATAACATGTCAAAATGGCTCAAAAAACAAAGAACAGAGCACATGAAGCTCAACAGCAGATTCACATTAATTACAAACTGGCAAAGTTAATATAACTCTGCACTCAAAGCCAGGAGTCTGTGTGAATGGCCTGAAGTGCCAGACAACACCTTCTGTTTCGATCGATGGCCATCAGCATGCACACCCCCTTACACAAGCAAGGCTGCTCTGCTAAATTTACACACCAGCCTCGACTGCCTGAGAGGAATCTCCTCTTACAAACTAACTTTTATTTTTATTTTTCTATTCTTTAGCAACCTAATTATCGCCGTGTGTCGAGGGCTGCAGATGTGCTTCCAGCATCTCGGAGGAATTTTGCCTATATTTTTAAGGTTTAAAATGAAGACAAAGTAAAAGAAAAGTTCTCCAGTATAAAGTAACAAAAGGAAGCTCGAAGACACTATGTCTGTTTGTTTTTTAGGAAAATCAAACTGTGATGTAGAGGATAAATTAGGAACATATGTGTCTTCTGACTGAATATCAAACACTATGAAATTGGGTTATCTGTAATGAGTAAACACAATTTCCCCGAACACAGAACAACACTATACTTAGCAAAGCTGTCGCCGGTTCTTTTGGTGTTTCATGTAGAGTGAGAAGACGTGAAACTTAGGCTATGAAGATGTTCATTAGCTGACCACATCGCATGAGTGTCCCTGTTTTGCGCTGTATCTGTAAGCCGGGTTTCCTGCACATTGAAAATCTGTGAATACTATTGAAGGTTCACTTAACAATCCCCACTCAACGTCCACTTACTGGCTTTTTGCAGTGCTTTCATTCATTTCCTATATGTTTCATTCCCCATGCAGATAGATATGTTAACATTGAAGGTCTTTTAACCATCGCTTCTATAAATCTGTTACTGTTACTTATCCATTGGTGAAGACCGGCTGATGTGGTTGAAAGCGCTGAATGAAGCCAGTAAGTGGACCTCGAGTTGCGCTCCGATGTTATCTCCATGAGGGGATTTTTCTTGCCGAGGGTTAGATGAGAAGCTCAACCACTCTCATGTCTGTACAGTGAATATGAAACAACAGCCTTCAGATGTTAGCTTAGCTTAGCATAAAGACTGTAAGTAGGGGCATTCAGCTAGCCCGGCTCCTGGGGGTGTGTGCAGGGGTATGTCTCGGCCGGGAGCATCGACTTCTGAAAGTCTTTTGATCACCACGATGTTGCCAGGCAAAAAAAATGCATATTGTTACTTTTGAACAGAGCCTGGGGATAGTCGTTTCTTCCTGTTTTCAGTATTCATAAGAAGCTAACTAGCTGATAGCTGTAGTTTCATATCAAGCATATTTCCCCAAATTAGAACTATTGCCTATTCTATTGTTGTGTTTAGCTAACTATAGAAAGTAGTTCCTAATATTTCTGTTTTCTTCATTGAATGGATTTTGCCTTACCATATGACGCTTGATGTTGATTAATAAATCCTCCTCCTTCCCTTTAAACATAGACTTTCTTTCATCCAAGTGGTTACTGTGTATACTGACGGAGCAACATGCTTTTAAATCATGTTAACTGAGGATTAGAAAACCCTGGCATCTCTACTTTTATTATTAAGTATTTTCCTAAAGCCCCAGAACAATCTGCTGGGTTTGTTTGTCGTAAAGAACAAAGCAAGAAGGTGCCTTTGAAAAGCATTCACCCTTTCATTCTCTCTACTGTACAAAGCTCCGCACTGGCAGAGTTTGCAGACGGGGAAGCGTGAATACTTTTATGTGGATTTTTTTTGGTGGGGGTAATCCGCCGAGGACTTGGTATGGGCGTCGATGCCGAACATGCTTTTCATACATCGAGGAATACTTATGTGAAAAAAGTTTTAAAAGTAGACTAGACTTCCTTCTTTGGTAGAATGCTGTGGCTCAGTTATCATGCTGGAAGGCACTGTGCATGAAAGAGGGAGAGGAAAGAGGAAAACTGCACCTTTGGTGTCTGTTAACAGCCATAATTCACAGGGCCGGGCCCAAAGTCCTCCCAGCAGGGAACACTTGTTGTGATTTGTGAAGTGAGTCAGGTGTGAGGAGGAGAACAACAGGCGATGAGCCACTCTAGAAATACTGCTCTCTGTCTATTTCAAGAGTATGAGTTGTATTGTAATTGGCTTGTTAAAGGTTCCGTTAACCCTGAATACAAATAAATGAAAACACATATTTGATCTAGTTTGTGCTAGAAAATAGAAAATGAAAATCAATGGGTCTCATGCTGTGTGCGGTACTTTCAAAACAGAATAGGTCTATGTGAGTCACACGATCATCTCCATACAATAACATCACTCATCTGATTAGGTATGCCAAGAAAAAATCAGAAAGTTACTGACAAAATTGGCAATTATAAGATCATATCCCGGTTTATGAATGTTTATTCATTATTGTTAAGAGAATATTATATTTTTTCCATTGGATGAATGAGGACATTTATTTGGGTTATGCATCGTTTATTAGACTCTAAAGACCTACTTTAAATTAGGTTTTCAATATGCAGCAGAAGAGTAAGAGCGAGAGGAGTAAATATATTATTTAACCTTTATTAGTTCGTACAGCCATAACTGGCAGTGACAGTATTATATCCAGGCAGCTCCACCATCTACGTCAATCTCCTTTTCTGCAGTATACTGTTGAGAATGGAGGAATAGAGCCTGAGTGCAAATGTCCACGCACAAGTACAGGGAAATTATAATTGTCTTTAGAGAGTTGGTGTCAACTGAAGTGCATTTATACGGGGTGTCCACGCCCAGACTTTCTATTGATCATGGTAGCATTGAATGACATATTTTTCTTTTGTCCTCTGCTTCAAATCACGCGATCTTCTTTTGCAGCCGGAAGGTGTGCGTTTAAAAACACCAACAGCACTGACAGACTGGGAAATGAAATCCCAAATACGGTGTGTCTCTCTGTCACGTTCTATGTTGTGTTCTTGGTGCAAAGCCAACATTTATACTTTGCCGCATGGATTATTGCAATCAGACACAAAAAAAAACGGGCAAGCGGGCAATCCTGGGCTTGTTTGTGCTGTAATATCAGTATCTCAATATCTTTTGTGAATCAGGCCTTGAGACGAGGCAGATAGCGGATGAAAAGCATGCTGCTATCACTGGCCACAATCTTGTCATTGTGAATCTGCAGTAGCACGTGCGTTAGTAGTGGATTTTTTTAAAACTATTTTCTACCACTATTTTCCTTGAAACAGATGTAGGTCTTGACTTTTTTTAAATGTATACCTTTAATGTCATGAGTGCTACCAACAAATTTCATTCAACCGTTCACCTTTAAAAATCTAAATACATCTGGATGCTGAGCTTTTACCTTTTTGTACTCCATGATGGACACAGACATCTGCATTTTAATATCTAACACCTTCTTCATCTTCTTCATTAAAACCTCCTCTTTTGCAATATTTTGTTCATCCTCAATCCCATTCTGACCTACAGGAGCATATTGCTACATGAATTATCTGTTTGATTGCCTGTGTAGGAGGGACATTTACAGTAACGAGGAACCTGGGAACAGGATTTATTGTTCCTTATGCCCTCCAATGACATTACTTGAAGTGATGATGATGACAGTCATAAATTGGTCCTGATAGCCCACAACAGATAAAACCTGCATGGGATTTGTTTTGCACACTGCGAACCCAACCACGCTTGCTTGATAAACCATTTCATCACTTTCATTTAGACCATTGCAATGTGACTTCTGTGGTAAAATATTACAGCAAATTGCGTCAAATGCCTCCATCCACTGTTTGCTGCTCCGCGTTGACTGTTTTCATTTGGGAGGAATATTCATGGGAGTATCCCCCACTCTACTATGTTGTTTTCGGCCTGTCACTCTCCATCTCCTGGAGAGGCATCAGTCCTCATCTACACTGTCATCCCAGCACATGTTCCATTTACCACGCATTAATCTCACTCAGCTTCACATCATTCTCTCTTCACTTGTCCTTTGGGAAACAACGACACGAAAACTTGCTCTGCTTGCCAAAATGCGCTGTGGCTGTGGCGCTAAACGCAAAAATGGGAACTTATAGCAGCAATCAAAATTTGGAATCACTTTCAAATGGTATCACTGTTCCGAAATTAGGAGCTTTACCGTACACACCAAACTCAATATTGCGGTGTCCCAGCAAGGCCTTTATAAACTTGTCTCAATGCTCCTGCTAACCTTTTGATAAGCCCTGGAGACAGTGTAAATTAAAGGCATTAAATCTGGATTTGGTGGTGTGTGAGGGCGCTCATGGAGACATCCCCTTCACAGTCTAGTGGTCAGGGTGGAGGTGTGTGGTGGTCAGTGCAGACAGGTCATCCCACAGTGGTGACGGATGGCTTTCATCAAGGGGCCCATGGGCTCACTGGGGAAATGTACATGGAGACCGCTGCCAAAGGAGCTGATATTTATCTACCAGCAGCCCCTCTAGCCACGATGCAGAAAGAGTGAAGCAAAGAAGCAGAGTTTAGTGAGGAAAGGTACAGAGGAGTGGTCATTTATGTATTAAAAGCTATTATTGAACAACTCCTGCATGCACTGCAAAAATGTGCGGATAGTGGCAAATGCATCGTGGAAAGGAGACCTAGCCTTAAAAGCGATTTCATCTCAGAAACATGTATTCGTACAGCACGCCTCCCAGCAGCCCCTCACTGCTCTAATTCAATAGCAAATGGAGACATCCTGAGATTGAAATGAAGCAGATTAGCGAAGGCCCAGCTGATTTTAAAGCACTGATTAAGCGAGATGTGCCGTGATCGTCCTCGGATCTATTCCCTCACTGCGGACCTGCCTCAGCTTGGGCTGCCATTAATGTCCCATGAGGCACTGGGGCACGCTCCTGGCCAGCAGCCAGATTCCCAGTTATCTTTTTAAACAATTTTACAGGCTATTTCAAGAGGAGGGAACTCGCTTGCTATGCCTCTCAGCGCTGTTATGGCAACAGTCCAGTTCATCTTGAAGGGTAACTTTGGTCATTTTCAACCTGGACCCTATTTCCCCTGTTTGTGTGTCTAAGTGACTAATAGGGACAACAACGGTCCAGTATTGAGGGAGAATGCATCAGCTGCAATGTAAACATATTGGACAAATGCGCAGTGTCAATCTACACTCACTTAAAGTGTTTCTTTCTGCCACCGACATGCTCTGATTTTTATAATAGGAGTTTACTTTTGTGTCATGTGACATGTTGCCACAAGATAACAGAATAAATGTGAGCAATAGGCCGTGGTCTTATGTGAGTTTGATGTGTGACAATAAAAAAAAGATGATATCAAGCAAAAGGTAAAGAAACACATGTATCTTTAGGCTCTTCTTTGTATTGTTGTCAGACACTTATGATAACAATCTGAGCCTGTCAGTGGGAATAGCATACACTTTTAGAGGCAGTGCATTGACCGTGAGGAATTGCCCAGAGCAATTACATTGCAGCCAGTTTAGCGGACAAAGAAATGTTGTCACTCAGGGGTCCAGGTTGAAAAATATAGAAATTACCCTTTAAATATAACATAGGAAGGTGACCCGGAATCCAAAACCTCCCTTCAAATTACAGTCAAGACTTTGAGATTAGATGTTATGTTTTTAATGCAAGTTTATGATATTGTATTTGCACTGTCAAGGCTTTACTGTATGGACAAATAAACCAAAAAACATACTTATATGATATTATATTAAAAATATTATGATCTATCAATCAACATTATCAAGCTCTAGTTCAAGGCAATTTTTATTTATCACAAGGTATGTTAATATAAGTGCTGCCTGCCTGATACAATAGAATTAAATGGTCATTAAGAGAGAAACTTGAGTCCCTATAATTTGAATTTGTTCAATCCTTATCTCTTTTACTGCTTCTAAATATAGGATCCCTTAATCCTTGATAGCTGTGTAATTGTTGCAGGATTGGAAATGCAGGGAGTCCAATATGGAAATGCTTATGAATAATGTGATGTTAATGAATGGCACCTAGGTTAATAAGACTTTTCAGGCTGCCAAGCCCACAGTACTGTACAACTTCATGGCAACTGAGACTAGCAGTTATTCATTGTATTCATCTGACTGACTTTTGTAATTATAGAAAGTTTGTCTTGTTGCAATATAAAATGGTTATTTAAGGAAAAATATGATGGATAGAGTTGTATAATAATTTTACTAGCAGTGGTATTGGTACAATGTTATGGCCAATACATCGATAAGAATTTATTGAAGCCCATTTTTGATTTGATTTAATTCCATCATCTTAGTTTGAATTTTCTTTAATCCACCGCAACAACTCAAGAACAGTTGGATGGGTTGTCTTTGCAATCTGTTCAGACATTCATGGTACCCAGAGGATGAATCCGACTGACCGAGCAATCCCCTGACTTTTCATTTGTCACCACTAGGAGGTCAACGTTTCACCTATCCAGTAAAGTAGCTACATTTATAACTTTGAATGGCACAACTTCTTGCAAAGACATTTAGGGTTCCCAGAGGATGAATTCTATTGTCTCTGACGATCTCACTTTTCCTCTACCATGAGGTTGACATTTGTGGTTTTGAGTATAATATTAGATTTAATGTATTGCTGTGACATTTGGTACTTATAATAGTGTATAACATTTTGCTGAAAGCAAAGCCACATGGAGCTGCCGGTGTGGCTGTAGACTTCCGCTTGAACAAAGTTCTTTTTTGAGCCGCGGCACATTTTCTCTAATAAAAAAATCCCACAGTACACCAACAACCAAAAAAAGTTACAAACTGTTGCACTGTAGGATAATACAACATATATGGTAGGCAGTTATTGCGCTACCTACCGCATGGAAGAGTATTTCATTACTATGCCAGCCACTATATTGCAGGCTCAGACGCTCAACAATGGAAAATGATTTGCAGCAACTAAATAATATGTTTTTGGGACACACTGGTGTGACGCGGCACAGTGGTTGAAAATCAGTGTTCTAACAAATATACAAGCAGTTAAGAAATGACCAAACTACAAATTGGGCTCTGCACAATTTAAATGAAATGACTGAACTAAGGGATGATGGCACGTTTAGTTTAGTTTATTAACTGGATCGCCATTAGCTGACTCAACCCATGCCTTGTCATGGGTTGAGTTTTGGTTCCTGTTTTATTTTGTAGTCTTGTGTGCCCTGCGTCTCTGCACTTCCTGCTCTGGTGATTGTCTGTCTCGCTGGTTCCTGATTGTGGATCCCCTGCACCTGTGCTGCCCTCATTGTGTCCACCTGTTGCTCGTTACCTCCCTTTTGTATTCAAACCCCATTTGTCTCCTGTCTCCTTGTCGGTTCGTACTGTAATTCTCCCCGGTGTAACGGCGTAGCCTGTGTCCTGTCTCTGGTTTCATCTTCGGTTTTGATCTTGTTTGTTTTATGAGAACCCTTTTTCTTTTGATATTAAATATTATTTGAACTGTTTTTGGCGTTTGGGTCCTGCTTCCGACACCGCACGTGACATGTGTATTGTAAGAAATATTCAGGTGTCTGATTAAATACTATCTCTCTGAAAAACCTGAGAAGGCTATGATAAAGTTGTCTTTTACACCGTTGCGGTTTCCGTCTCTCCTTGGCTGTGAACTGTTCCATGTAATCAGTTTGACGTCGCAGTTTGTCGTTTGTTCTTTGAGACCTTTGCTAAATTAAATACTGTAGCTTTGCAGTTCTCGTAACTCATGTACCTGCAATTAAGGCACATGACACCTCTGTGACCACCTCAGGACGCTAATATTTGAGTCAAAATGGCGATTGTCAGGCCTCTTATACTGATGGTGTTAATTGACTTTCATGGTACAATGACACACCGGTGGAGCTGACCTAATAATGAGAATTTATTGTGTCCCTTTACATGTGCTCTTTTCAATATTTTACCCACTGCATAAAAGTGATCCATCAAGAATATTTCAAGAAAAGCTCTGAAATTAAGATACAGAATAAATAAGATGTAATTTATGCCGAACAAGTTTTTCATATTCACTTAAAGGAGACTAGTCATCTATGTCATGATGCTATTTAGACTTTAAAAAAAAAAGGCAGACATGTCATGGATCATTTCCGTTTGATGTTCTGCACTTTGTGAGTCCTGCGGCTCTGCTTGAAGCTGCACGGGTTCGTGGCTTTTTCTGTAACCATTGTGAACAGTTACACCTTACAGAAGCTATTATAATGAATGTGTCACTAATTTAATCCCAGCAATCGACATCCTTGGAGCAAATGAGGTTGAAAATATCTGTTATATCAGCATGTGAGTATTATAACGTACACTACTCAATTTTATTAATTTTTTATGGGAAAGTAAGAATATTATGAATTTTAAAGAAAAATGCCTCATGCCTTAACTTCGTTTTAGTTTTACTCCAAATGTGTTCTCTAAAAAATGCTTTCAATCAAACAATGATGCAATTTTATTGCTCGTATATGACAAGTAATATTTTCACAAATACATCTTATTTCTGTAATGCTTAAGAATGGGCTTCAAAGATTCCTCATTAGTATGTTAAAGTATAATGAGGAGAGGAGTGACAACGGAGTGCATAGTCTCAAGAATTATGCATGGTTATTGTATTACTAACATTGTCCGGATCAACAACATAGTCTGATTTTCTTTTCAAGAGATACACATTATGACGCTGCTATGCCCTTAAGAATTAACATTACTGCAAATGTAATACGATGATGAACATTGCATTAGTCGTCCTGAACCAAACAGAAATGCAAAGATGTTAGTAATGTCAGAAATCTGAGCCCAGCGGCCCACGCATGCACAAAAATGCACAAGACACACAAACACACGCGGGTACGGAGAACAAAATAGCAACCTAGAGACAATAGATTGTCACACACACAGACGGACATGAGCATTATTTGAAAGAGAGCAGACATGGTGCAAATCTTATTTTAAACCAACTATAAGACAAAGATCAGATTTTTTTAAATGTCTTTTTCCTAATGTGGAGGCAAAAATCACGTCCCCAAAGGTTTAAACATTTGTTAAGTTTAAAATTAAGGTTAAGGTTAGTGTTTACGACTAGGGTCAAATAAGATCATCCTCCGGCAGATGGGGTGTAGTAAGATGTCCTCAAATGTATACCAAAGTACAGGTTGTGAATTTATTTATTTGTGTGTGTGTGTGTGTGTGTGTGTGTGTGTGTGTGTGTGTGCATACCGTGCTTTATATGCTGGCTGGTGTGTGTACTGTACGCGTGCGTCCATGGTGGTGGGCGGCAAATTCCGCATTTGAAGCCAGAGTCTGTGCGCCCACTAACATGATCACTTGACAGGACATGCAAATTGTATCTTCAAAGAGGTTTTAAGATTCTCTGAATCTCCATGAAGTCGTGTTTTTCTCCACTAATTATGTCATCAGCGCCAAAATGGTGAGGTCACATGTTTAATCTGACTCCTGAAAGATTGGAATGAGAAAAGAGACACAAACTTTTCAACAAAATAGCAAACTGTGTGTGGATGTATAATTATATATACAAAATGGGTAATTACACTTGCACAACTCTACTCCATCTTTCTCTCCCAACTTTCTATGTTCCTTCATCTCTTCCTTATTTTTTTCCTTCCTTAGAAATAATTAAGGCAAATGTCAGCAGGATGTCTTATTCTCTCGGCTTGCAGGTGTATTAAGCTAAGTTTAGCCTAGCTTAGCTGAATGCATTGATACACTGGGATCCGTAATAGCTCCTCTTGAGGAGGAAATACTAAAATGTCCAACTGACCTTTCCCTAATAGCCGTGGGGCGGCTGTGACTCAAGGGAGAGAGAGCGTCGTCATTTAATCACGAGGTTGGCAGTTCAATCCGCACGTCGAAGTGTCCTTGAGCAAGACACTGAACCCCAAGTTGTGCCCTGGGCACTTCACAGCAGCCCATTGCTCCTAAATTCTTCGGATGGATCAAATACAAGCAACAACCTCCGGTGCTAAAAAATTAAGTCAATGCTGAAGTGCTAAAACTGCAGTCCCTCAAATGGCCACCTAAGGCCTGTTGCAAATCCCCAAAGGCTCTGTCTTAAGATGCCCAAACTTTACGGGCAGAAATAAACATGAAACTGGTAAAAACTCATTATATTTTAATTATGTTAATGCTAGGCTACTTATTATATGTGTAGCATGCATGTGGCCATCACGTGCATAATATACAATATATTTATTGAAACATTGCAGGTATATATGACATTTTGATACTCATGGAGCTAACATTAGCTTAACTAGCTAGCTTTTTTTATGTTTAAATTATTGGTGAATGTTTTTAGATGATAAACTCTATTTTAAGGTCTTTCTACAATTGCCTAGAAACATAAAGACCAAAAATTCCCACATCAGCAACACCGTGGCAGGCCGGACTGGACCCCCTTACGGGCCGGATCCGGCCCGCGGGCCGCATGTTTGACACCCCTGGATTAAATACATGTTTGACACCCCTGGATTAAATACTATCAAGCTCAAACTGTGTAGATGAAAATATAGATGTGTCACACACACATCTCTGATCACCCACCTCGGTTCATTACTGACTCTCACATGTTACCCCTTGCTGTCTGAGCGAGACCTTGTACCTTCTCTCAGGCCGTCTCCATAATTACAATACAGAGGGAGACGATGGGCCATGCATCAAACTCACAGCCCTCAGATGGTTAAAGCTCATACTGTATGTCAGCTGTTGAATTTGACCCAAATCCAAGGCTCGCCGGTAATGAAACAGGGGGATGAGGGGTGAGTCAGCCACTGGCCTTTGTTAATTGCATGTCTCACATCGTCCTGGCTGGGACAGTTAATTGGAAAAGATCAAGGGGATTTGCAGTGTTAATGAGCTTCCCGTGAACCCGAGTCATACTTTGGATACCAGAGGAGCCTTTTCTATCAACCACATTCACATTCAAGTCTGTTAGAGCAAAACTTTTCATTTCTGGAGAGATGTGGTCATGCTGACTACTGCCTCATCTCCTGTGTTTGGACGCATTGGCTCAGAGGGGAATAGATGGTCTATTATAAGCTCAGCACAGTTTAAGCAGAAGTAATCAGTCAGCTTGATGTCAATGTGCATTCGACATACATTATGTTGTATTTCAAGGCGTTATATACCTTCCAATACAGCATATGCTTGATAAGAAATGGTGGAAAAGGAGTAAAAATGAAAAACAAATGTGCTTCAGCACAACAGGCAGGCATGAAATAGCACTATGTGTGATGTATATTCCTGTCATGTAATGTTAGAAATATCATTAAACACACTGTGCTTCTTGAAAACCCAAATTTAAGTTTCCTACTAATGATGCTGTTACCATTAGGAATGTCTGCCCTGTGTATTTTGATTATGCCACTGTCTGCTTTCGTCTACTCTGATATAGAAACCACATCGTAGTTAATGAACCATATCAAAGAGAAAATGCTTACCTGTGTTTTCTCAGCAAATAATTGTTCTCATTTTTTGATATGTATTTTTTCAGCAGACATTTGACATTGCCTGACACTTTCTATACGAGCAACCCAGTCACCAGAAACGGTGTTGGCATTGTACATTTCTGCAAACCAAGGGAAACGTTGGTGTTGACGTTTCTGAAGCCAAGAAGGATGCTATCACTCTTGCAGAAGCTTACAATGACACTAATACTGCTGTATTAATTTGTTCTTCCTATCAGAGCTAAAACACACACAAGCAACACAACTATAGTTTCTCTCTAGTATCCGATCTGTATCTCAGAGCATGGCTGTAAATTTACAGTACATGTATATCCAGGTACAAGAATAAGAGCTTGACTGCCCCGAGGGAGTCACAGTGGTAATATGCAGTTGGCCCTATAAATCATAGAGCACTCCGACTATACAATCAATCGTCAGCTTAGTGTTGACTCAATCTGTCACCTCGCCGGCCCACTGCACGGCTAGACATTCAGACACAGTGACAGAGAAAGTTCCGGTTGATGTTGGTTAGTGTGCAGTTGAAATGTTCGAGTAAATATTGAGGAGCAATACCTATATTTCAGACTACTAGTCATGATGTCACAGCTTCTGCTGCATCAATTGTGAATTTAATTCCATGGTTTTAATGAAGTTAACAACAGTAGTGTCTACATACTCACTTGCACTAGTCAGAGCAGTCTAATATCCAAAGTTACAATATCCAAACTTCATTTGATTAAATATTTGGCTCTACTTTACCATGAGCTACTTTTTGCGTCAGTAAAATAACTGCTAAAATACATTTTATGAAAATGAACGTAGATAGAGTACACTACTAGCTAACTAGAGTCCTCCTGCTGTCCATAAAGCTGTATGACAGTGAAGTATGGGTGGCTTTCAATCATGCAAACAGTAATAAATGGGACAAACATTCAGTTTAAGATGGTCGACAAGGTCTACAAATCCAGCCTCACTGAGGAAAACTTCAATCTTGAAAGCTCAGCTTCAGTGATGAGTTGTAGGCTGGATTTGCAAGGTTTCTTGCAAATTAGTCCCTGGTGTAAATGGTCCAAGCAAGACATGGAAATCTTTCTCTTACACTCCAAAACAGGAGCCATAAACTCTGGCAGCACCTTTACAAAGCCGCCCATGAATCTGTCAAACGCAAAGCTTAATTCAGCCACACCACCTCTCCCAATAAAAACTCTCAAACTCAATTTGCATCTCGCAAACAGTGCTGACGTCAGACACAAAGACACTAACTCTCCAGCACAACTTCAATAACTTAGTGTTGAACTGTGGAATCTGACACAAACTTATAAAGCAAAAAAAAAAAAATTGAATTTACAAATTCATTGACATGAAGTTATAGTGCTTGGCAATGCTGAGCGATCTCTTGGTTGTAACTTATGCTGTAGGCTTACGTTGCAAATATGCAATGAGTATAGGGATGCCCATCCGCCATAGTTTTGCTCACTGCAGTGTGCAGAGATTGAAATGAACAGTGGATTGTGTTCAAATGGCGTAAAAAAGGAGCATTACTAATTAAAGTTTTCTTTTAAAAGTGACATTTGCTGGTGCGTTTACATGCTGTTTTATAGGCTGCAACTGAGCAGCTAATTAGCGAGCAAGCCGAATAACTGGCGTTAGCCGTGTGCTTTTCCCCGGTGAATGATTATGTTGGATGCTCGTTCAACTAGTAAGATGTACGACAAGATGTGTTCATGTTATGAGTTAGATAAGGATAATTTAGCAGGGGAGCTAGTGGTTGAACGTCTGTTGCTCTAGTGTTAGCTCTGCTAATAACAGGATGCTGACATTGCTGCTTTAAGCAAGATTTTATTGGCTGCCCTTAAATTTAGGCTGAAACTCAGCTTTGCCATCAAGAAACCCCAAAATATAGAATATATTTTTTTCTTCTCAAATGACAACACAGCCTGGGTAAAGCCAGAGTGTAAACAAACCTACAATGGGTTTATTTTAGGTTGTTTTGCTTTCACTAAAGGGTTTCACTTTGACTATTCCACCATCTAACGCTGACTTCATTAGATAACAAGGCATGAGCCAAATAAACCTTTTCCACATTTAGAAATTACAGTGACTCTGATCTAGAAGCCAATTCTTCCCCCGAGAACTCACGCCACAGCGTTTCCTTTCGTTTAACAACCATCTATCCCGATGTGGACATTCCTTAAAGACAATGTGTGTCTGTTTTCCTGACTACAATAGAACGGAGAGGAGAGGTGTACGTCAGACACAAACTAACACACTATTGGAACCAAGTCTTTTAAAAATTTGGTTTAATTCTGCCCACTGTTAGAACGACCCTTGGAAAGTCAGCTGTCAGCTAGGAAACACTGTCGGCAGAGATTGCCAAGACCGAACTGTACTCCGCTTGGTGCCTCTGCCCTGGGGATGGTTGTAGTGGAGTACAGAGCGCTAATGGATCGCAGCACACAGGCTTGGACTCAATCATACTGTACAGTCACGTTGATTTGAAATATTCAAGCCAGAGAGCTTGCCTGTCTATTAATATTTACTTCAACAAACTCAACACACAGTCTGCTTATGCTCTGGGGCTGCATGGGACTTTTACTGTTGTTGGCTCATTTTGACTCAAGATGAGTAAACAAAAGGTACAATAGTTGTACTCCATATTGTATAATGAAATACAGTAGATGTTAAATGTTTTTGTGTCGTTGCAATAATGGTGCAAGAGAAGTAGAACTTGAAAGATTAAAGGGATATACTACCTTAATCTGCATCAATGAACAGCATGTTGTCGCATTAAGAATAGACATTTTGGAAGCCAGACACAGACTTTGGGAAAGTTACAAATACAGTATTGGCATTAAAATCACAAGAATTCAGTTTTTCGCTGTACTAACTCAACCATTATGAAAACGGAGGCTACGGGTTACCTGGCAGCATTTTTGGACAACCTTTCTCTCTCCCATTATGCTGACAAGGGTGACAGATGCCAGCTCTCCTGCCAAAGGCCGCATCACTTCTTGCACCCCCCCACTCCCCTCTCCCCGTTCCGCCAACCACCCATTACGGCTGCTGGATATGCAGCATACATGAATCACGCCGCAGCTGTCACAGCTCCCTGGCCCCAACCTAATTAAACAATTAGGGCATTTGGTTAACAATCAGTCACCGTCAGAGGACAAATGTGGGCTAAACGGAGTTAGTCATATGGTGCTGCAGAGAGGGAAAGAAAATGGGTTCAGATAATGCGAGTCCAGGAGAAAAGAGGTCAAACGTGCGTGTGTCTGTTTTAAAAAATATATATTTAAGAATCTCAATGTGTGACAGTAGGGCTGTCAAAATTGGCTCAAAATGCTACAGCTCCTCTCTCATCTTGAGTGCATGGCTGATGGATGATGATTTGTGTACATGACATAATGTAACGCTTGCTGTTCGGAGATGGTGTCACTCTCTCTGTGGCCTGAATCTGAATATTCATATTCATATCTGTTTTATTCTACTTTTCAAATATATATTTCTGTAATATTGAGAATATTCGTTCACAGCCCTGTATGACTGATGCTTCAGCCAAGAACAAACCTAATGGCTGAGATATTGATCAGTATATAATCATTGTCCCGCCTGGAGTCAATCTTAAACTATTTTCACAATGATCCAAACACTGGCAAACTGGAAACATTAATTAGGTAATGAGGGACGGCAGATTTGGATTTGTACATTTGTCTGGTGGGCTACTATATTGATATTTTGAAACCACATTTTCAAGTTGTTTGAAATAAGCAAGAAAGCACTCAGAAAGAAGATCTCCATCAATGCCAATCTTCCAAGATCAATACTTTCAGAGTCAAAATTGTACCATGTGAAAAAGTAGACAAAATGTAGCCTGAAGGTTTTGTTAGAGGAAAGGTCACGAGGTCACCATAGTCATCCAGTTTCTTCCTGCTGGAAGCACAAAGTTCGAGAAGAAAACGTGTGTGCGTATGACTGATAGGTCAGGGGATACACTAATTTGACAATTGAAATGTTAGACTGGTGGAAAGGTCACCAAAAATTAACATGTTTCTTTTGTTGCTTGAATGTACACAGCAAATTTTGGACCAATCAAACCGTAAGTTGTGGAAATGTTCTTGTCACAGTCGAATAAAACAGACGGACGAAGGCGATTGCATCCCTGGCAGGAGCGATGAATAAATCCAATAATGCCGACATGCCATTTAACATAAAAAAAAAAAAAAAAAAAACAACAGTTTATAATTATTTGGTGTGACTTTAGTTCAAGACAGTTACGAGGTTTTAACCAGACTGTTGTACTGACTACACAGACTCGAACTCAGTGACCCATGTTTCTTAGTGTGTAGGTCACTAGAGGTGGAGAGTGGGTGAGAATGAGAATTACTATGGAGGCAGGCAAACTGATGGTGTGGGAGGGGGAGAGAGAGAGAGAGAGAGAGAGAGAGAGAGAGAGAGAGAGAGAGAGGGAGAGAGAGAGAGAGAGAGAGAGAGAGAGAGAGAGAGAGAGAGAGAGAGAGAGTTTTTTTACTGCAAACAGGCCTGGGGGATTTAATCACAGTAAAACACTGAACTCTTATTGGGGGTATCAAATTTTTTTATGAGAGCAGCTGTGCCAAACTGTAGCGCCACAACAGTGTCCCAGTCCAAGATAAATCAGCAGCAGTCCTCCAGATCACCTTATGTGCCTCATTGAAACCCCAACTACTGTGCAACTGGCAAGAGATGTTTTATCACAAGTGAAGAAGCAGTTACAGCATAGGACCCGATGGGTATATACTCAAAGGTTCGCTTCACCCGAATTACAAAACAAGATTTCCTCATTCAAGTCAAGTCAATTTTATTTATAGACCCAATCACACGTACACTCCTTAGACTCCCGATATGAATCAGGAAAGACTTTCCATGTATATGAAGAATATGGATGTGCAGCCAAACACATAGGACCTGCGCCACGCGGCGTCCTCTCCACCACGAACACGAGAGTCAAAACTCAAGGATGCCATTCACACAGAAGGAGAAGAGGCAATGACACCATAGCAAAGGGATTGAGGGTTGTGAGGCCAAGAGAGAGGAAGAGAGAGGTCCTCGAGGCATCTTGCTTTGAAAATGTGCAACCAAAAGCTCCAACAGATACATGGCTTTCCAGAAACATTGTTGTGATTACTGTGGATAATCCACAGATTTTACTGTGAATAATTCAGACTTCAGAATGTTGCTGTTCAGTTTATTGCTGCATGTAATGTGGTGCCAGTTTCTCAGACGGATATCTCAAAACTTGGGGAAGTAATAAGCCAAAATATCATGTCTATACCACTGAAGGAAAGTGATAAAAAATGACCCGTAGCCTTTAAATTGTGGCGTTACAAATGCTTCTCATTTGTGGAATGTTACATTCAGTGGCAATGCTCCCTAAAATGGTGGCATTGCTTGTGATTACGGAAAAACCACATTCAAAATGGATAAATGAATATTTCTAACACTAACCCGAAGCTTCCAACAAGGTTCTAGGGCCAAACTCAGATGGACAGATATGAAATGAGCAACAGATGGCTGGAATTGATGAGGAGAGGAAAACGACACTATTGAGTAGAGCCGAAGAGGCGTTTGGGCTGATTTCAGTCCTCGTGTCTCCGTGATAATAAACCATTCATTTCACTAGTCGGAGGAGAACACTCCTTAAAAACAGGAGCCAATATCTTCTGATCGCGGATAGATTTACTGCATGTGATATATGCTTTCACAGAAACATACTGACATGTACACTTCACAGACATCAGAACCTCTATTGACTGGATCAGTTTCCTTAGAGATCGTACATTATTATCTTTCCCAGGCGTTTACGTTTTTTTTATTGTATCTTTCATATCAACCAAATTTGAAAGCCGCACCAATCAATATTGTGAAGAGTGGGAAAGAAGACTGTCTAATGTGAAAGGTGTCGCTTCCAGCTCCCATCTTCCATCTCATACTCTGCTTGTTTTGACAGGACCTTCATCACGATTAGTGGACGGGTACGTTTGAAACTTGCTGAATGACGTGGCACACCGTTGACCTACGGACAGGAAATACCTCACCTATCACTGACTTAAAAGACCCCGTCGCATAAATCTGTAGAGCAATCATTAAATCCAAAGTGCTGGATGAGCACAGCTGTGGAAAGGAGAGACCAACCTTTCATGAATTAACTGCTGGTCAATAGTGTAAAAGAATTTGCTTATCATTCAGCGTGTCCGTCGAATTCTTCTGGCTCGCAAAATATACTTCTCTGGATACGTTGTTTTTTGGGAATTTAATCTCATAAACTCAGCCATGTTATGGTAGGGATATGTTTAGAGGTACCTGCGATCTTTTGGTTTCACGAACTTAAGTATAAGACCAAGATGAGAAGAAAACCTTAAATACAGAAGTGAACATTTTAAGGAAATTCTATTCAGGGAGTTTTTTTGCAACCAATTTCATTTTTAGAAAACGTGAAGGAAAATCTTAATTTGGGCGACTGTGGCTCAGTGGTGAGCATGCCCGTCTTTCAATCAGAGGATCGGTGGTTCGAGCCCCAGCTCTGCTAGTCCCTGTCGTTGTGTCCTTGAGCAAGACACTTAACTCCTAATTGCTCCCCGTTGCTGTGTCTACGGTGTAAAGAGCAAAAATGTAAGTCGCTTTGGATAAAAGCATCAGCTAAATGACATGTAATGTAAGGTGTTTTAGAGACGTGGCTTTTGGACTTGAACTCACCAGGTTGCCTGACATGTGACTTCAACTGCCTGCTGTGGCTCTGTGTCTTCTGGATACGTAAACAGGCGACTCTTTTACTGCTCACCTGTATTGTGGAAGAGAGAACTGATTAAATTGAAAGGATTTTATACAGTGGGGCTTTTTCACAGCGGATAATTTGACTTGTAAAAGGAAGAAAAAGTGCAGGTGTTACTAATAGTGAGCCGTGACAGTGAGCCAGCGTGCACAATAACAGCAACCTGAAAGGAAAGCAGCTAAATTGAATGTATCCATTAATTTTATTATCTATAAAGCCCAAGAACACACACACACACACACACACACACACACGCACGCACGCACGCACACACGCACGCACTCTCTGGATTCCTACTATATATGTTTCACTCATTGTCAGACTCACTCCTGTATTGAGTGGAGGGGAATGATTCACTGAGCATCGCTCGGTTCTCTGGAAGCTCGCAGCAGAGACCATGAGGAGACCCGTTACCTAGCAACCACTGTGATTGTCTCGTGCTCCAGGTGTAACTTCCGTGAAGAAGGTAAAGCCACATGTGCACCAAGCAGGCGTTACGCTATTTGAAACCCTGTTATTCTTCTTTTCTTTTCTCTTTTTTTAAAGAAAACAGTGAGGAACAAAAGGATGCTGAACACACACGCACACACACACACACACACACACACACACACACACACACACACACACACACACACACACACACACACACACTGTGTTTGTGCACTTAAAGCAAAAAATAAATAAAAAAGAAGCAGCTGGTGAGCTTCAAGGTTTCAGGAAGAGAATAGCATGAGCTCAAACTGATTTCCCTGGTATCACATTGACTCATCTATCAAGCTTCACTCTGTCTCTCTCTCACTCTCTCTCTCTCTCTCTCTCCACACTTTCACCTTACTGTGATCAATGTCATAATTAATCAAACAGCACCAAACAGCTCACAAATCAATCGTATTGCTTTCTCTAAGTTTCAAGCCAGCCATCTTTGCAACAAAGAAACAGTCAATCAGGTAGATCAACTTTGTAGAGCGGCGTGGGCAACAATCCTACAGCATGACACATTTTTACTTATTCCACAGCCTATTGTGCACACACACACACACACACACACACACACACACACACACACACACACACACACCTTCACTTACTTAACCGACAACAAGCATCAATAAAATGCAAATTGCTCATCTACACATGAAAAAGATTTTCAAAATGATCAATTTAAAATAATTTACTCATCCCTGTCTTTAACCATTCCACATTCAAAATCATAAAAGATCTTTTCTCAGTACCACATATGTTATACAAAGGCCTCTAAAGTAGTTGTTATATTCAAAACAGTCAAAAAACTCTCTCGTTAGGATGTTAGAAGAAGGATAAACTTTATTTATCATTGTACATACTTTTACATACATACATGAAATGTATTCTCTGCATTTGACCCGTCCTTAGTATTTTAAGGAGCGAAGCGCCCTGGGAGCAATTAAGGGTTGGGTGTCTTGCTCAGGGACACGTCGACATGTGATTATGGGGAGGCTGGGGATCGAACCGGCCACCCTGTGGTTGCAGGACGACCACAGTTGTGTGTGATGTTTGATTAGCTGTGATTGACAGCGGCCACGTAGTACATACAGACAACTCCCCCACTCATCAATTTTTTCCCCTGTCACATATTTAAAGGAAGTCCTCAGTATAGGTTGGCAGCTTGAGAAGCATTCTCGGCATTGCCATTAAAAAAATCCTTTATTAAATAATGGACAGCCTTTAACACCTTTCGACTTTACACGTCTCCATCAGGGTCCTGATGTCAAATTCTTTAGCCGTCAACCATATTTTCTGCCCAGAGAATTGATTTTCCTTGAATCCTTAAATGGGTCATGTGACTTGTGTGACATGTCAGGAGTGGACTGCCCTCTTAACATTTATAAAACATGAAAGTGAAAATAATGAATGGAAATATGAACTGAAACTCATTTACACATGTTTAGACTAAAGGCCTGTTTTCATTACCTTTCTTAACCCCGAAATACAAAATCACACATTCTACAGAATATAAATCTGCCTCTAACCTTGTATTGAGTTGTTGTATTGTGACCAGCACCATCTGTCCTATCCCAACAGTTCTCCCATTTCATATTTTTATACAATAAGTGCAACGATGTTTGATTCCCTGGAGGATTCTGCTTCCAATGGCTCCTGGTATACTTTGGCCAAGAGTTAGTTAAACATTTTAGTGAAGAGAGAGAGAGAGAGAGAGAGAGAGAGAGAGAGAGAGAGAGAGAGAGAGAGAGAGAGAGAGAGAGAGAGAGAGAGAGAGAGAGAGAGTGCTAACTGAATTAGGGCCAAGGCCTGGGAAACAGTGCCATCTATTGACTCTACTTCTTGCATGCTCTAGTGTTGCAGCGATGCATGATTTTGGGGTTTAACACCCCCCCGCCCCCCCCCCAACACACACACACACACACGCGCAGACACACACACACACACACACACACACACACACACACACACACACACACACACACACTACAGTCGGCAAAGCTTCAACATTTCCCCAGCCATCAATGTATGTTCTTTTCCCTGCATGTTATTCCTCTCAGACACAAGCTTTGCTCAATATTCAGAAACTTACTGCAACAAATACTGTAATGCAGGTTTGCTGAACACTGGTGAATATGGATGAATAACTCAAGGCTATCATATTTAATGTTCATTTTAGATTATTGCTATTTTATGAAGGATTTTTTCTTTTGTTTGTTCTGCTTTTTGTCTTTATGTTTTTTTTATGTCTTTTGTCTTAATAAACTGCACACAATTTTACAACCTTGTATATATTTAAGTTTTGTTTTCTTCTATACCGGCAATGTGGGTCACCTGCATCTATCCCATACCCGTATATGGGAGCATTTTACCAACATCCTTTTCGGGATTAGGGTGATTGTAAGCATCTGGTAAAAGTGTAAATGCTTGGCAGGGTTTTTTGCTTCTTTCATTATGTTTGTCACATAGTAATATATTTCCATTTGACATTATCAACACTAAACATCTTACAATTTCTGCATAACATACTGTAATGTAGATGTACGCTGGTACAGAGACATTTTAAAGTCTTTACTGCGCACAGTATTCATCATAACTTGCATATATTATTACAACTTTTACTATTTTGTCATCCATCACCCTCATTTTATTTGTTGACAAAATTACAACACACTTACATCTTCTTCCAACTATAATGGAGTGTGCTTTAAATAATGTATTCAATGTGTTTTTATGCTTTAAATGCTAAATAGGCTTAATGTGTTACCTATTTAGTTTACAACAGGCTTTTATAACGTTTCCAAAACAACTGACCCCAAATCAGATTTTAAGTCTGGTACGACCTCATAAACGCAAGCCCTTAATTCAATAGGATACAATCACCAATTCAAAAACATTGTGGTGATTTGAATATTTGTCTATTTTAGATTGGCAATGAAAGCGTTGATGTACTGAGGATCTTTTCAGCAGACCAGCTTCTCTCTTTAAAAGCCTTCAACCTCCGAAAATGTGTCATCAACGCGCACTCGCACCACACAGTGACTGGACCTTGAGAATTATCTAGGTGGCAATTCATTCACCAATAGCTACTACTGCATCACCAGGTTTACAGCCAGCCTTTCAGTCCGACAGCTGTAAATTCAACAGCGGACACACTCATATGGGAGCGTAAACGTACAGAGTGGCTCTGACATCACAGTGGTCTGTAGGAGTTTGTGTCAAGATGAGATGAGGGTGGACGTATTCACCAGCGCCGTGGTTGATATTCACAGTGAAAGACAACCGTCAATGCCCAACTGCTCACAATGCTAATTTCTGACACATCTCTGGGAATTTTTATGCCAGATCGGCAGTGACATGCAGTGACCAGTGTAGCTGTGCATCATAGTTCACATTGGGCAATCGTTATATAGAAGGTGGGAATAGCGCAGTTAATACTTGAGTCATCACCATGTAAAAACACATTTCTCTCCATGAAGTCAAATATAGCCGATTATAGTTCATATTGCAGGTTTGTGTCTCCCTTACCTTGTGAGACATGGTCGCCATCTTGTGAAAACCATGGATCTTCACATATAACAAGCGCTGAGATCCTGTTTTAGGCTTTATGACAATGCATTTTCAGATAATCCAATGTTTTTTTAAACATTTTATCTAGTTTAGGAAGTTGGAGAAGCTTGTCAACCACAGTGAGGAACAATGGATAGTTAGGAGAGGGGTCGATGATGACTCAGTGCAAACATACTGTTAGCTATGTTCCATTGTGTACAATGACACAACATGGGAAATGAAAAACAATGTGGGAAACAACCTTGTGAAAGTCTAAACTCAAAAGTGTGTGGTAGGGAGATTTTTCATAATGGCATGCAGTGATGAGTAATGAGCAAAATACATATTTTGCTTGAGGGCAAGCAAAATATGTATTTTGCTCATCACAACTGGGGTAACACAATCTTATTTTCTCATTTATTTGAGAGGGTGGTCCTTGGAATTCTTTTAATAATCAGAAGTTACAAAGGGTTGAGAACCCCTGACCTACAGTAGATGGTGGTCTGGCAAAGCCATATAGTTGTAACCGCAATATTACTAAATAGAAAGGATAAAGGGATTTTTTCCCCTGGCAATCCCACAATGTTTTCTTATTAATGGCGTATAACTTCTATGTAAAGCAATAAGCTCATCTGTTACTATAAAACTCAATGAACTACCAACATTTTCTATTTATCTTTTCTCTGACATGTTGTGTGGTAAAGGGCAAAATATAAAATGTTTAGGATACAATATATTCGCCCCTCATGGCCCCCTTTAGCACCATCATGGGCACTCCATAATAGTGCTATTTGATAAGCCAGTACCTTATGACAGCAGTACAGTGCGTATGCCTTTGATGGGTTAGTGCATGCAGCTTCTTTGAATGATGAGGCCACAGGGCCAGTGATTTCTCTGGGGAGGAGCAGGATGTATTGGATTAGATCAGGCCCGAGCAATGCCTCGCTCTGACACGTGTCAGCCTCCATTAGTTTTGACTTTTCAATGCGATGACCTCTTCAACTGTAATCTACCAATACCAGCTCTGACAGATTAACAGTGCTATTAATGTCTGGACGTTCCGGGGGCATCTCAAAGAGAGAAGTGTGTTTCAAGGCCAAAAGGTGCACTGACACATACAACCAATGTGACGGTTTGATGGAAGCATATGCAATACATGCATACTTAAATGAAGTCATCTTGTTCTTTTTTCAACAGTCATTCAGCCCGCTCTTCCCTGCAGTCGGCTCATCGCTCCATTCAGGCTCGACCGTGCTCCATTCTGGTCTTTCCCCCGATGGTAGGTAGAAAGATTATTTTTACCCTCCAGTTATTCCCCACTTTCCTTTGGAGTCTGAAAACTCATCTCTTCATGAAATATCTCATGTCATCCTCGGCGCACTGAATCATTTCTCCACACACTCCACCGTCTTCCTCCTGTACACTCCAGTTTGTTCCTCAACACAAAATCACTTCCTCTTCTCTATTGTTTGTATTTGTGTTTGTATTCCGATTGCTTCCCTCCTGCATGTATATTATTATGAGGTCACCGTAAGGAAAGTGTGGCTCTGAATGGAGCACTCCATGTTGGTAATGATGGGGGTTTAGGGTTTGGAGCTCATTAAAGTCATGCACCCCTTTAAATCAATCTCAAAAAGTTGGTTATGGAACCAAAAGATGGTAACATGTCTCTTTACCTGAAATATATAAAGAATGTTTAAATAATATGGATTATAAAGATGAAAAATTTGACCCCCAATTTTAAGTGAGCAGTACAGCTGCAGGAATGATGAGGTGTAAGAGCCCCATCTAGCTGTCGAACATGCATAGTGGTGTTTAACAGCACAATATGTTGTAATATGATATTTTACCATGTCTTTTTGAATCTTTCATCCATTATTTGTCAACATCAGTATATCAAACCCTGTCAATCTGAACATTTTAGGAGAACATGTTGATTCATTGGCTTTTAAGGGAGTGTAAATTAGTGCTGTACACTTGTTTCTATAAACACAAAATATACCGATATAACAATAGTGGTATTTTGAATGTGGTGTGTTTAACCAACATATCGCAACAACAAACTCAACAAAATATTTCAGTTTGGTAACCGCCTAATGCTATTCATTAAATCACTAAAAGAGAGAAATCAAAGAACCTGATAAAAAAAATTTGCTGCATGCAGTTTATTTTTATTCAAAGTTAAAAGATTACAATATCATAAAAAATACAAAGACTTAACTCACATAAAGGGGGCACAGTAAGACACAGTCTCTGCAGGTTTGTCTGCACGGCTGGTGTAAAATATCACTCCAACATAAAGCTGCCGGATTGTGCCACAACTACTGTACGCTACACATGACCAATCCATTAAATACATTACATTCCAATCCATCCACATCTCTTAAACCACAAGATATGGGAACTGGAATGAGGGATTATATTACTATGAAACTAAATATCTACATGATGCTGCCCAGGCCAGACAAGGTATGGCAGCTTCTGCTCACTTGCAGCATCATGCTAGCTGACATGGCAGCAATAACGGCTACTCTACCTTTAACAAAATGTGAGAGAACTGGGTCATTGTGGAAAAACATGGCCCCTCAGAGTCACTGCTGCCAAATGGTGTAAAACCTGAAGTGACCTGCTGTAATTCAATTTGTCTGGAAAGGAGTGCTATAGCTTCGTTTCATGAGCTTTCTAACTGTGGCTGGCTCACATTGTCTGGCACCTGTAATACCCTTGTCTTTGATCATGTCTGGCTTATGAATCCCTGTTGTGTGTGTGTGTCTGTTTTTTTCCGTGGGAAAACTACCTCGTACGTTAGAAAGGTAGGACTCATTTCTGTACTGAAGAACATTTTACTTTCCAATGGTGAGAGAGTCACAGTGGCAGTGTGTGGCTCATTTTTATTATCCTAATAAAAGTTGACAAAATGAAGACAATCATGAGACAAGACTGACCACTTTGAAGTCAAATCTAAAGGGGGATTTTGCTAGTTTTAATTGCATTTCATGCTTTGGAAATTGTTGGTGTTCTGCTTATACATAGATATAAAAACAGATGAAGAACTTGCCTTAATTATGTGAATGCTGCTAATTGGTGTTTGAATACCACCTTAGCGTGATGATGGCTTTCTATGCCCCTGGGATCCTAGGAGCTGTGTTGTTAGAGGCAACAGCTCTTGGTGGCGTCTCTGATGACAAATTGGTCCCAGGTGAGGGTCAGACGACGAAAACAATATCACCAGGCAGGCGAAGGTGGGAGGGCACCGCTTGTAGACTTCTGCATTTATGTTGCTGAAGAGTTGATGAAGAAACTTGGAATAGGGTGATTGGGAGGAATAGCCTGCTCTGAACAGGGGCCTTGTATTATAGGACTTTGGTGCGGGTCATGAGCCGTTAAAAAATAAGGTTCTTCATAATAGTAAGTACCAAAACACCAAAAATCAATGATATGCTTTGTTTTTGTATGATCACATCTGTGGCCATAGTTGGACTACATAGCGGTTAAAGGTTGCCGGACAAATGCAGTAAATATTTATTTCCCCCTTCTCAAAGAATTGTGCATCCCAGTAATGGTAAGGGACATAGAAATCCACTTGATAATGTACAAAGCCTACATTGCAGCGGAAGCTAGCTAGTCTTTGTTGTGGCCTGGAAGTCATTGGTGCCTTAACAATCCTACCAGTTGTTCCCTGTATTGAAGTGAAGCCGGCCTATGGCCTCAGCTTTATACCAGTGTCCTGAAAAGGAGTTGGTTGTCATAACACACATGCTTTTTATTGAATCCTCTAAGGTGTTTCATGCAGGCTGCTGCTGGAATATGGGATGTCTTAGTTGTTAATACAAGCCCTCCAGTCTTAACTGGGGCAATAGCTGTACCTCTGGCATTGGACTCACTGGAGTCTTACTTTGGGCTTTGTCACAGATTCTGTTTGTGATTTTCATGGGCAGAATTTCGAGGTGACCTGAAGCAGTACACAGCCAAGTAATATGAAGTAGCTGAAAATAGAGTCAGCACCCTTCAGCTCGTCCATGATACCCACGTGATGGAGGTCTTTTAGGGTGCTTGAGTGTAAGATGGACACCTAAGGAAAAGGAATACTTGTACATTGATCATAGCAGCTTTGATCTGTCACCAAAATGCAGCTCATGTAAAGTAACCAGGGTGGGGCTTTTCATTGCCTCTGCACTGGTACATTATTCCTGAGAAATCCCATCTGGTCTTTCTTACAACACTGCCTGGTTTGTTCAAGTTTTGTTAAAGTGAATCATCTACTTTGAATCTTCTCCTTTTTACTTAAAAAGTTTCACACCCATCATTTAATAGTCTATCATAGCAAAAGCAAAACCGAGAATCACTACCCTTTAGTGTTTATTGGTGAACACTAGAGGGCGCTGGAGTATTGATTTTCTCTTTCAACTTCATCAGCTCATCTAGGATATACTGGGTGCTCTCAGTTCTGAAGTAGGTAAATCCCAAGTGAGTACAAGGTGCTCTTGAAGATAAAAAGTTCACTGTGGACAGAAGGAAGCCTGTGGGCTTTCTTCTGGCACACTCGTTCCAAGTCAAGTATGAGGTTAAAATGCCTTTATTTGTTGAGTGGCCTAACACATTTAAAAAGTACAACAGGCGATTTCAGGCCGGTTTTGACCCACACGGAGTCTTCTTTGGGGCGTGGCTAGAAATAGGAGTCCAGACAATACTTTGACCACGACCAAATGAAAACAAATCATTTTGCGATGTATATACTAATTATCGAACCTACATACTTATTAACAGAACCCTAATTTTATGTTGCACTTTCATATTGACCATCTCCCTCTTGTTAGATTTGTTCTGATATGCTGTGGCTACAGCTATGGCTGCGATGCCTGTGGGATGTGTTAGCAACACACTGAAATCTCTTCAACTGTCCTTTCTCTCCCTTGACCTTTGACCCCAATGCCGTATCCTCATCATTACTGAATCATTAGTCAGAAATGATGTGCATGTTGTGAGACCTGGTGCCTGCCATGAAAATAATGCACTCGCCCACGCATGCTGCCTGTCGATGGGTGGAGAGACAAATTGTTCTCTTCAAAGATGCTTTTTATCTACTTTCTGTCACAAGATGGTCTTTGCTTCTGAGTTATGAGAATCTATGTGGCACTTCCTAAATGCCTCTTTACTAAATTCAGAAAGACTACAGTTTATTGTTGTAGACTTTTTAGTGTATATACACAATTGTTTTGTTCATATACATTGTAAAATGCAGAGATTAGAGCAATATGTTCACATTATAAGACATAAGGATCAATTCATATTTGACACAGATGTAAAGTGAGTTAAACGTTGTACCTTAAATTCTCAAAATAAGTATTTTGTAGTATATCATATTCATAAGGCATGTGAAACCAGCAGGGCTTTGAAACTGATCACACATTTTGCATTGTTTCCTCAAGAGTGGATTGTTTCGCTAAGTGATTTTTCTACAAATGCCTGAGGAGACTTATTCCCCAAATCCCTCATGAACTGCATTATATTAGTAGCTTACCGAATTACCAGTAGAAACCGTCAGAGGAGGCTTAAGCCTTATCGCCAACCTGATTGTTATTCCTAATTTAGAGAGAGGGGTTCTTAGCATTGAGGGATTTTCTGCTTTGTCATTCTGTACAGGATTTCCCTGTGCCGGGGGAAGAGCATTTCCTATTTGCTTTGTGCTCAGCGACTTCCTCCCTCAAAGGCTCCTCAAACAATACATCCAACACAGCTGGCTTTCAGTTTGAAGAGACCTCAAATGTTGTCGGCGACCCATTGGTGATATTTATATAGATTTTAATGTAATCAGCTAATCCCAAAAAAAATGAATACATTGATAAACCTGTGGACAATGGACAGATGAGGTCACTTACATCATAAACTTTCTGGTCAGTGTTAAACGTAATTTCCATCCTCAAACACACAATGTGTGATAATCTATAAACAAGGGTCATCCCACCACCAAGATACAAAAAATAATTCCAATGTCTCTCCTGATGCTCACATTTTTTTAATGTTTAGAAACAATTCTCATATTTATAGATCTTCATGCTAGAATGACTTGTTCCGTTGGTGCTGTGAAGTTTTACATTGTTTGTTTTTGTCATTGTTAGTTTTGTATGGACAGCAGAAAGAACAGCAGACACTATGGGATGCAACTGAAGAATAAAGAATTAACTATCACGCGGCATAAGTGCATAAGTTACTGTCATTTGTTTTCAGATGCTGTTAAAGGTTTGTTAACGTGTGTTTAAAAAAAGTGAGTAAAAGTGGCTTCTGTTTTAAGTTCAGTTGTACAAAACATTGGGTTGTTCATCTATGAGGGAACTCCTTGATGTAACTTGACAAAATGGTCAAAAAGTTACTGATGAAACTTTAAAACTGTATTTTTGTCCCCAATGAGTGCTTATGAAATACAACAAAGATAGACATATTCATTTATATTGCACTGGCTTCAGGAATTAGGCTACTGTAGTTAAAAAGTGGGTTAACCCCTCCCCAGTCAGCGCGTTACTACTCTTTGCCCTGCTTTTTGACAAGCGTTTTGTGTGGCTCAGGTCCGTGCTGTGCGGCACCAGGTGGTGATGAAGGTAGCCCATGTTAGAGCCTGGCAAGGAATGGGCCTGAGTTTCAACCAGGAGCCCACCTGGTGGGGAGTGAAACCGGCATTGCCCTTTATAATCCAGCCTCACTATTTGGCAGCCGTAGTGAGCCAGGCTTAGTATTTGCTGCACTCTGCGACACAGCCATACTGTTTGTTTTTTCAGACACCAACATAACTGTCTGTGTATGGAAATGTAGTTTTTTTTGTACGTTGTACTCAGTTACAATGTGCAACGTTTTTTGCCTGCACGATATGTATCGAGCATAAATCACTAATAACCAGAAGGTGCAATTTTCTTTAGCTCTTGAAAATGTAAAAAAAAAATATACAAAGGAATACATGTGACTGTGTTTAGCACGCTGTAAATATGTGTGCGTCTTTGCCATCATCATTATTATTGATATATTATGTAATATAAATACAAAATATGAATCTGATAAGGACACGTTTTAGTTAGCTTTGAACTTAAGCATCTGCCAAATAAATACATGAAAATGTTACAATATAGGCTAATATTGATATTCCTACAATATTCTTTATTGTGGTCCATTATGTATTTAGCCTGCGGACTATAAAGGTATGTGTCATCTCAAATAAAAACTTTCAGTCGTATTTTTACAGTCTGGACACATTTAGGTCATCGAGGATGAGTGTAAACTTCATTGTTTCCGTCCCGAATACATTACCGGAACAATGGCGAGCACTAGGACCCTGAGGCGGGAAGGACTCCCTCCTGCCTCCATCCACTAATTTGACAGTTTGAAGGACCGACCAGTCAGAGGAAGGATGTGAGACGGAGAAGGAGGAGGAGGAGGAGGCTTGCGGTGTGCCGAAGTTTTGTAAAAGAATTGCTCCGTTGTTTGAAATCCACCCGGTAGGTCCGACGCAACGTCTGTCAACCGCAGCTGCTCTTCAATCCTTTAGTCACAAAGCTAGCGTCTGAATTATTGCTCCTGTTGCGTTATTGTAGGTAATCAATTCATCGGATTAGCCAATCCGGGGATTGGTTTCTCTTCGGATTTTTTTTTTCTTTTTTTTTCGAGATTATTTCTCGATTTCTTCCTTCTTGTTTCATAAGCATTTGGAGTTGTCCCGAGCAACCGGCGCAGCAGCAAGTGCGGACTTGGAAGTTGAGACTGGAGACGCACACGTGTGTCCGTCTCTCTCCCCCCCCGCACTCGTCGACCCTTCGGCACTCTGGATACAAGTGTTATTGTTTTTTCTGTTTGGGATTTTGTTTATACATAGGGAGACAGCATGTCGCTGAGCAGAAGTATTGAATTTGAACACTTCGAGGAACGAGAGAAGCCGCACCGGACACCGAGAACCAACTCTGCCTCCGGGTCCCAGTCCGGCTCCAGAGGCAACGGTCTGGTCCCGAGCCCGGCGCACAGTGCGCACTGTAGTTTCTACCGCACACGCACTCTGCAGTCCCTCACCACCGAGAAGAGAGCCAAGAAAGTGCGGTTTTATCGCAACGGGGACAGATATTTTAAAGGCTTGGTGTACGCCGTGTCTAACGACCGGTTCAGGTCTCTGGATGCTCTGCTCATGGAGCTCACAAGGTCCCTGTCGGACAACGTCAACCTCCCTCAAGGAGTCCGGATGTTATACGCGATGGATGGAGGCAGGAGGATCACCAGTCTGGAGGAGTTGGTAGAAGGTAAGGGCGATCATGGATGTAACAGTCCCCTCATAGGACCACGAGTCACTAACGAGGCTCAATGCTTGAATATATTGATGGGATATAAAGTGCATTGATTCAGTGTGCAATTGATTTTTTATTTTTTTTTAGAAACGCACGATTTAGTCTTTACTGGTTAAATGGCTCAGCAAAACACACACACACACACACACATAACCTCAGGCAAGTTCTGCCAGAAGTTTTAAAGGTCACTCAGAACATATTCACATTTTTAAGGGCTGGCGCCTATGACGACATCTATGATTGATGCAGTTCACTGTTAAAGTTAAAGTTATTTTCTGTCAGACAAAATGATTTAACATCAGTGCTCTCTTGTGGATCATCTGCTGTACCTAAATCCAATTATCTCTGGAGGACATCGCAGTATAATAGATGCAATGCAGAGCTTCCCTTGCATTATTTGCATCCCTGACATCTAACTGTTCTGACATGTTTGACCCAGTGCCATGAATGCAGACCGGCAGACCACTCCTCAGTGCAAGCTTTAGCTCTGCACAGGCTGCTGCTAATGCACGTCAGTGTCCATTGATCTCTGTCTGACTCATTTCCCCGATCTTTAGAATGCATTCAAGAGATGAGTTTGTGTGGGCTTGAAAGTGCAATCCTGCCTCTGTGTGTTTGTGTGTGTGTGTGTGTTTTTGAAGGGTCCATTGGCTGCTCTTTGAAATTGATCTCACTCACGGGGCTTGACAAATTAAAGTTTCCCTCCCCCATCCAGGATCTGTCCATTGCTTGCAGTGTAATAGTGAAATAATGAAGTTAAATACTGGAAAAATATACTGCGTTTTTAAAGTCAGTCACACACTGCGGACACAAATGGAGCACAGTCTTGGAGCACAGTCTTCTCCTACACCCTTTCACTTTCTGCAGTGTTCTTCAGCCGAGACAGCGGCCTCTCTGTCACAGGTTAATCTTCATGGTGTGTGTCTGTCGTCACCATGACCTGCTTGTGATCCTCTTTTCACACGAGAGGTTATGGCTCTACCACACACACACACACTTAAGATCCCCGACCTCTTACTGCAGTCATTATTCTCCTATACTGGTCTATTTTCATCTCACATCCTCCTAAAAGTTTGGACTCTGTGCTACACTCATTTCCTATGTCCCGTCCCCTGAGTCACCGTAGAGGATTTAGGCCAGCGCCTGATCTGAATTTGGAATTCATCAGTAGTTTGACAATTTCAGCAAAAGTTGTTTTGATGCATTGGATGCGATGTAAAGTCTTCTGCGACTGAAGATCTGCACTTTACATGTACAGGAGGCACTGCCGCTGAATATGTGGGACATATGTACAGAGTACTAATGATTTCAATTTCTTTGTTTTTAAACTGTCACATGATGCTTAAAGGATGGAGATTATCATTACACAATACTGCTGTTGAGTAACCAGGATGATTTTTTCTTCTAAAAAGTCATATATTTTGTAATGTCTTTTTTAGAATTAGATTTGTTTTTTTATACTATTCCATTCAAACCAAATGTGTTGCAGAAGATTCAAAGGCAGGTGCCTAAAAACCTCCGAATAATCTGCACGTCTTAATAACATGATGAGTAAGTGGAGAAAGTATTTTTGTGATTTGGGTAAACTCAGATGTGAGATGCACTGCAGGTGGGCCGAGCACCAGTGTCTCGACCTTGTTTACTCGCCCGTCGAATGGACACAGAGAGGGAACATCACTGCACAGCTCAGCAGTCTGCCTCCATTGATTGAGGCCTGCTGGGGCTCTTTTGTGTGGAAACCCAATAAGCACCACTCACATGTGTGTCCCTGATGCTTGGATGGGATTACTCAGCCACTCGTAGGGTTTTTCCATCGAGCGGTCGGGCCGAGATTGCAAGGTGCGAGACGGGTGTTATTCCACTGCACAGCACAGCAGGAGAAAGTTGTTTACCTGGTTTGCTAGTCACAAACGACTGTGAGGCTCTGTCACCTGCAACTCTTTCAGCTCATTGTGGCTGTTTCCGTTGCAAGCCATGCCTGTCTTTCTCTCTCCCCCGTTTCTAAACTGTCCTCTGAATTTTCTCTCAAGTCTTCAGCGCAGGCACACTTAAGTTCAGCCGCTGAGGACCCACATGAGGGGCTTCAAAGCAGGGCCACAGAAACCCGGCTTAGCATGGCGAGCCCCTTCTGTGGGCCAGTAGTGGAAATGCATGTCATCATGGTTTGGTGGCGCTAAGGCGGATTGACCCGGGCCCATGGAAGAATTGAATTGCTGTACTTGTGGAAACGCACACAGGGTGCAGATACTGAACTGGGTTGAGAAAGAGCTTTGTAGTTTACTGTGTGGCTACGTGGGATTACATAACATGCTGACATAGTGGTTTTAGTTGGACAATAGCAAGTGTGCCAGCCAAAGGGTGTATTAGCATCAACTGGTGAAATTAGGGATGAACGCAGACACATTTACACCCACATAACACTAACCCTAATGGTCAATAATGGCAGAGCAATATTAGAAATGTTGTATAATTCATAGCTGTGTTGATTAAAGCTTTTTATTGTCTTAATAAAACCACCATTTAATTTATTTTTTGTTCCAATCATGAATGCATGCTCTGTATAGTATCTGTGTTTCGGTAGTAGAAGGCCCTTTCATCACTCTGTGACCACTAAACCCAACACAAACGGGTTCCTTTTTAATACAAAAGAAAAAACAGAATGGTTACAAATTTGACATGTATGTGTAAACGCTGCTTCGCAAGAAATGGAGAAAAGATTATAATTGGATCATGGGGTCACTTCATTGCTTTGCTGATGAGAAGTTTTGTATTGCCTTTTTTATATTAACACTGTTTTATGATTCACATTCATCACTTGGGTTTTGGATTGGTGACAGATGTGGCTCCGATGCTGCCAGACTGGCTGGACGGCTCCGTTAAGGCTGACCTCATCTGTCCTCCACATGAGGACAGCAGCCAGTGGCGGCTGGTTGGGGCTCCCCTCACATCACAGAGGGATGTGGCACCTGCACCCTGCACCTCAGGGAATAGCCTTGTCACCAGCCACCATCTGAGGGCATTTTAGTATTCTGTCATTGCCTACCAGATGTATGACAGCCCCAGTTATATTTTGATTTAGTTTTCAGCCATAGCTAAGTCCCCCCCCCAGCTGTGTCCTAGCCTTTTAATTAGCCTTTAGTTAATTGCAAGCTTAATAAAACCCGGTATCGTGGGACGTGGGCCTCATATGGCCTTCTTTCACTGCAGCGTATTCCGTTAGTCTTGACACACATCAGACACAATTTCAGAGATTTGATTTCATACTGTCAGTGAAATGTAGTGTTTTCCAAAATATACTGCAACTTTACTAAACCATGCTGATGACAGTGCCACAATCCGTCACCTTTTTGACCGTATTACAACCTTTTCTGAGTTATGTCCGGTTAGAGGATTATACTTAATGCAGCTTATGAACAAGCATGTGTTTTTGCTTACTGGCCGGCCTCAACGCTATACAGTTCTACTAATGGCCCAGAGATGCAGAGATACGAGCACGGCCATCTTTGCATGCCATTTGTCCCTTTTTATAGCTTTGATGAACAATTCAGAAATTCTTCTCCTGTCTTCTAAATATCTCCACACATATAAAGACACATATTGGTTATTTACCAGAGCAGCATTTACAGAATGTAAAGTTTGTGTCTGTTAAGCACAAGTTTGATTCTGAGAGACAGCTACGTGTTGGTGGACGTAAATGATGTCTTGAAGAATTCAGAAGTAACAGAAGGTCTCTCTGACTCTCTCTCTGACTCTCTCTCTCTCTCTCTGACTCAGAGAGGAACAGAACGGCATTGAGTTTCTCAGCCGACACTCGGCCCTCACGACAATCACCAGACATTCTTGCTGAGGTTCTCAGTCATCGGCCGAGCCCCTGTACTTGTCACATGACTTTGGTCTTTGGGGGAAACATTTGCGTGTTAACTGTTGGAATGGAATGCTGTCAGATAAAACAAAATGCGTCGCTCTGGAGGAAGGCCAACGCAGCAGCTGAAAGGGAGAGAGAGGACCGCGTTGCACCGGTCTTGCCTCTCAATGTGCCTTTTTGTTTCAACGGAGGAATGTTAACTCTTTGTTGTTCCACTGATTCAATGTGCACTTATCTCCATTTTTTGTTTTGGTACATGTCACACATATCATATGTATTACATGTGTGCATATTTCACTTCAAATATATTTTAGATTGTTTTCAGATGTGGATACAGTTTGCGTGATCCGTGCATTGCCTGGCAGTCACGCCAACTTATTTCTTTCTCCAGGTGAGAGTTATGTGTGCGCCTCAAACGAACCCTTCCGACGCGTGGACTACACCAAGAACGTCAACCCCAACTGGGCAGTGGGCAGCAAGACCGGCACCTCGCGCTCCCTCTCCTCCCTCGTCCCGCTGAAGGGTGAGGTGCACCACGAGACCAAGGACTTCATCAAACCCAAGCTGGTCACGGTCATCCGCAGCGGCGTCAAACCCCGCAAGGCCGTACGCATCCTGCTCAACAAGAAGACGGCACACTCCTTCGGGCAGGTGCTCACTGACATCACGGACGCGATCAAGCTGGACTCCGGCGCCGTGAGGAGACTGTACACTTTGGAGGGCAAGCAGGTGAGCGGTTGTTTGAATTTAAAGGACGCGGTGATATTTCTATCAGGAACTCACTGACTGAAATTACTTTTGGAGGGAGTTTGCGGTTTTGTTTTCAGTGGGATGGTATTGAATGATGTGCATTTGAAAACCAGATGGAACTACGAGGCTGAGCTTTTTAGCCAAAGGTTTTATCTCTAAAAAAAAAAACCCGCTGTGATTTATAGGCTTCAGCTGTGTCAGCAGTCTAGGTAATTACACTCCATTTAATCATCCATACATAATTACACGCTGAGATTATTTCAACAAGACACTAATGAATACACTTAAGAGTTCAGCCATTTTGCCATATCCATCAGTATAGTTTCATCTCTACCTCATTCCTCTCTATTAAGCCGTTTGAGACTGTTTTTGCTATAATCCAATCCATCTGGGACACGTATATAGTAATATTTCCATCTGAAATTCTCATTGAGCGTCCCTGGTGTTATAAGATGAGCTTCAACACATTGTGCATCAAAAAGATTTATAGGACATCTCATCTGGGAAGGAGTCCTAAGTAATTATGATCAATTATATTGTTTTAACTCTCATCTCACACAATTATTAAACTTTGAGTAACTAACAACATAAAAGTACATTATCTAAAGAAATATAGATATGGTGTTAGGAAGAATGTTATTCTTACAAAATATTTTTAAAAAGAGAGTCTACAAAAGAGCTTTTGTGAAATTGCGCAAAGGTTGAAATGCAGTTAAGATGTGGACGTCATATCTGTAGAACAGACATAATTACATTTTAAAAAGTAGGATGAGTAAATTGATGTGATTCTTCACCAGTTTTAGAAGTTAAAGAAATATCTGAAACTGACCCCTCTGGTGGAGGACAGACTGATTCTGGAAAAACTGAAACTGTTCTTGTCAGTCGACCCGTTCTTGCTCTAAACACAGCTGTACTTGCGCAAATAATGTTGTGTATTCACAAAATCATGAACACATAGTGAGTGGATTTCTTTTTATTTTTTAGAGTCTTTATTAGCTTTTTTTGCTTCTATTTAAGAGCTTAAATGTTGTGTAATTTTCAACGCAATTCAACTGTTGCATTTATTTTTATTTTTTAATTAACAATTCCACTGGTGGAGAGACGTTGAATATTGATAAGCGACCTGGATTTCAGTATTAATGATCGCAATTACGGCTTAAGGGTGAGAATGAACTTTGTTTCAAACTACCAAAAACTAAACTTGCTGTGTTAAAGTTAAAGTTACGGTTGAGATGAGGCTTGAACCGCAAGCTGGAAGAAACAAATGCAAACGTCTGACAACCAAACCAGCTGATGTTGCTTCCTGTTAGCCGACAGCAATCTTTCTTGGCCCGACAGTCCCGACAGCAGTGATCCTTCTCCCTTCTGACAGCCCAGCATCCTTTCTGTCAAGCCAGCACAGTACAGGAGCACAGTGTCTCATGACCTGTTAGGATTATTACATCATAGTTTGCAGTATATCATCTTTAGCGTCATGGTAGATCTCTATAGCGGATCAGATGAGTTTCATAAGCCTTTAGCCAATCGCAATCAGTTGTAGTAATGTAGAAGGGGGCTAAGTTACGTCTTTGTTTATGGTACACCGGGTCGTGTGGAGAGACTTACACACACATCTAAAATGGTGAATCATTTCTGGCACTGATATGTTCAAAAACATGGTACTAAAATAATAATAAACTTATAAATTCACCACCTCCGGCAGCACATATGAAAGCTTCTTCTGATATTTGTGTTGGATTCTCCACTGAGATTAATTCAGTCCCATATTGCTCACATAAACCATTTACGTGTCTCTATTTCCATCGCATAGTACATTCCTTCTAGATCAGCTATGCAGACCAGCTGTTCTATCCAGACACGCTCTGTATTGCCACGAGGAATGTTGGACTTTATGGGGTACATTTAAGTACCGCAACTTTGGTGCCTGTGACATCTTTGTGATGCCTTACTAGCAATCCAGTTTTTACATTATGTTGATTTGAGACTTTGACGGAACGTTCGGAGGGAGAGGAGGCTGGCACAGGAGACGGCTTGAGACGAGCACCCTTCCTTTAACCTCCCTTTGGGTCCTTTTTTTGTTGTAGCAGCTAGCAACTACAGAGTGCCAGACGGCGGCAGTTATTAAAGGTTGTAAGGCCACACAAGTTCAGCCTGTGGGGATTCAACTTCTTTTTAGTGGTGAAACCAAAACCGAGAGCTCCAGATCGGTTACAGTGCAGTCTTTTAGGAAATCCTTGCCTTTTTTTTTTAAAGCTTCCTCATCCACCTTTAACACAGCTTGGGGAGGGTGTATCTTTTGTTTTTACACAGGTTATGTACCAGTCTGCACAATATGCATGAAGATAAAGATCCCATTTTTCAAGCTATACTTTTCAAGATAACACATACGGTGCATCTTCATTTTAGTCTTTTCCCATGAATAGATGATGCGTGTAGAAACGACAATATATTTCATTATTGCCCACTGTTTTTGCTTGGCCTACACTCTAATTATAAATGCAACATCAGACCCAATTTATTGAAGAAAACAACAACTCAACCACCATCATAATGTCAACATTAATGATACAATGAAAAAAAGTAAAGCCGTTTTTTAATAAAATTCTAAATCCGTCATTTTAGTCTTGATTTTGTTCATGTACCATACAGTCTTTTGAGATTGTAGATTATAGAGGACACATGCATGACAAGTGTAGCTTCCTTCATTTGTTTTAATAAGCACATGCGCCATTAGTCATAGCATCTTTGAGAGATGGTTCCTTCCCTCTGCTGGAGCAGAAATCCATCTCTCCAAAGTTCTTCACCATCAGACGGCTGCTGAAGGAGACCAGAGCTTCTTATTTAAGTGGGTTGTGTTACAATGTGCTCCACAGGGTTAGGCCAGGATCTGGCCAGCCATTTTGAAGGAGTGTGTTCTTTCCTCAATGTCTGATTCACTCTGCTCTTTAACCCATCTTACTCGCTTGGCCTCAACAGGACAGTTTCAAAAGTGAATTAAGAGTCTAAGTCAAAGGGTTTAGCCCATTAAGCCTGTAACGTGATCCTGAGGCCAGAGCTGGACACCGAACAATATGGTGGATGATGTACGAGTGTATTTGCGTAACGCTGTTTCTAGTCTTTCGACCACTCGACACTGCTTTAACCCGACATGCCAGTCACCCATTCACACCAATTTGTACACTGATGGCAGGCGCTACCATGCAAGGAATCACCTGTCTCTCAGGACTATCTCATTCACACACACACACACACACACACACAGCAAATTGGGGTTAAGTGTCTCGCTTGCCCAAGGGACACATCGACACGGCCAAGAGGAGCCGGGGGATTGAACCGCCGATCTTCTTTACAATATCCTGCTCATGATAGTAGAGATCAATTCAGTTTGAATGTCAAAGTCAGTAAATGCTTTCTATGACACGGGCTCGAGCTTTTAAATTCCCTGTGCATAATCGTTAGTTCTTAATACCGACTATATAGAGATTTAAATGGAAAAGCATTAGCTTAATCTTTTCACTCTTTCCTTCCCTCTGCCCCCCCACTGCTTGAAGAGGAGGTAACACTCTGCCAGACCAAACGTGTCAATAACCTGACAGTTTTACTTGTTGGGGTCACTCTGGCATCGTGCCTCTCTGCGCTATTACGCCTCTTTTCACATCATAGGAGGTGTCATACTGGTGGCTAGAAGGTTTCCCACATTGTCGCTGTCCTGTAAAAACCTTTGAACTAAGAAAGCGGTCCGAACATAGTGGTAATGGATCCGTACTTGTATGGCGCTTTTCTAGTCTTCCAACCACTCAAAGCACTTTAACACTACATGACGTCATTCACCCATTCATACACTGATGGGAGGAGCCAGAATGCAAGGCGCCACATCAGTATTATCAAGCATTCATACATCTTAGGCACAGCTACGGGAGCAATTTAGGGTTAAGTGTCTTGCTCAAGGACACATCAACATGGGCTAGCGGAGTCGGGGCTCGAACCACCGATCCTCTGATTGAAGGACCATTTCTCATTGTTGGACATCAACTTGTCAATTTGGTAAAATCAGCTAAAACTAATGTAGTCTAATACAACAGCCGTGCAATAAATTATACCTTCATGGAGTTATTCTTAAAACTATTTTAGAGAGGTCCTAATTTAATTGTATGGTACATGTGGAAGCTGCAGTTTGTAGATCTATTGACCTGTTATATTTTGCTGAAAGGTGTTCCTGGTGTTTTATCCACCTCATATGCCCATAACATATCATCACATATAGGGCTTTGTTTCAGATGTGTGTTACGAGCCGATTTCTTGACTTAGCATCACATTTTTAACACGCAAATTTGAACAAAACACCATAGATTATATAAAAAGCTCTCTTTTTTTTTCTTCCTAAAAATGCGAGGCTCTTCACTCAGTCACACAGAAACACAGAAACACACCCACACACACTCCAATGCCTTCCAGCAGCAGCCTGCCATCTGCTCCTCCAAAATCCAATCACAGGTCCCAGCCACCAGGTCTGCAGGCGTTACAACCCCCCTCACGTTGATGCACACACACGCACAGTGTCACACACACGCACACACTCAGAGGCCCCCCACTGGGGCTCCGGCCGCCACCATATAATTAGACCTATAAGCTGCAAGGGAGGGTTAAAGTGCAGCTGTCAGGTGTGTGTGTGTGTGTGTGTGCGTGTGTGTGAGAGAGAGACAGTGTGCTTTCACAATACTTCTCTGTCCGCTCTCCCTCCTCGATTCAAAGATGCTCTTCTGAATGTTAATTGTAGATCGTGGTTATCAGGGCCAGCAGAATCAGCTGCTGCTTTTGAGAGAGACCCCTGTTTTACATCTCAAAGCTGACTGGGCAGGCGGAAAATAGGATTTCCCTATTTGGTATTGTCTAATCGATGCATTCATTAATTTGGGGAACAGTTAGCAGTCCAGAACTTGCTAAGTTGTCTTTTTTTTTTCTTCTTCTAGAAATCATCTAGAAGGGATTCAAGTCGACCGTAGAAATAGTGACAAAAAGGAGATGGTCCACGTCATAAAAACAAAAGAAGCAAGTGTTTGTAATTAATCGTAGAGAGAGATGTTCAAACCATGGCGGCTCTTTCTTTTCCTCCATATCCAGCTGGCCAATCACAATGTGAGGTGGGTGTGAATGTCACATTGTTGATATTTTGAAAGTTACAGTAGTGGTTGGACACGCCCTATATGTACTCGGGCGCCTGAACCCCGAGACTACAGTAGATTATCCTGTGTGAGTACTGAACGCTACCAATAAGCTTCAATTGACCTGGCTGCACTTCAAGACTGCTTTCAGCTCAGTCGTTGACCGAGCGACGTGTTGACTGAAGACAGGAGGTGGGAAGGAGACAGAGGAAGAGGGTGGTTGCCTTATTTCCTAACCCTTAGTTATCGAGTGCTTATTTTCCTCTACCTTTCTCCACCCCCTTCTGACACCCCAACTATTTATCCCACTGTGCAGAGCAGCTGACCACCACTTCTGTTGCCATAATTACATGATGCAAAACCTAATTTATTCCACCCTTCAGTTACATGACCTGTTTAGGAAATGATCTTTTTGGACACACTTTTTGGAATTTGATAGTCAGGGACAGAAAAGATGCAAAGTGAAATACTGCATAAAACCTTCTGGTTTGTGAGCGGCGGCATTAGGTTCACACACACCTCCAGCTGTCCAAGTCCTCATGTCCTGATCCAATGACTGCTCCATCAATTCTATGAACAGATCATTGAGAATACATAGTGGACCATTTAGTGCGATTTCAGAGAGCTGGATCCTGTGCAGGGTTCCTCCCTGCCTTTTACCCTTCATCCCCCTGTGACCCTGACACATAATAAGGTCAGTCAGTTTATAGCACTCCGGTTAAAACATTAGTGATCGATGTGGGATGCGGCAAGAGGCAGACATTGCATTTTTAGATGGATAAATACTGGGTGGCGTGAGAGAATAATCAATTAAATTTGATCTGATATTCAGAAACGTTGAAGGGCAAAACATGACTTGCTGTTTTTAATGCAAAAATGACACTTCAAGAAATGCATTAAATGTTATTTCTCAATGAATTTGTTTGACTACTAATTTCCCCAATTGAAGCGTGTTAACGACTACAATGTATAACATTCAGATACTTAAAGTATTCTCATCCTTTCCTGATGTTGGAGGCAACGATCCTACAGTAGCCTCCTGCACATAGAGTCTGCCTCTGCTGGTTCTCCGTGGAGCAAACGGTACCCTGTTGTCCTGTCTGTCGCACTTGATGCTGCAAATCAGAGCAATTAAACATGTCCGTCTCTTATTACTTGGACAGAGAAGTGTTGCTTTTGGCCAACATTCAACCCGTGGGTGAATACGAGCCCTGCATTTCATCATCAATGCCATGGATTTACTTTAGTAGGTTTTCATTGGCATTGGAGAAGTAGTAGGAGCGTATTCGATGGGCATTCATGAACTAATCCAGTTTTTATTTTACCTTAGATGTTTGCTGTGTAACACACGTTTAACATCTATTTTTCTCTCTTAAAAGCATCTGACTAAAAATCCTAAAACATGTTTGCCTTTCACAAGGCTTTTCCCTCAGTGATGTCATGAGGATGACCGGCCGCCTGCCCATTAACAAGAGCCGGAAACAAACCTGGACCGTTGTGGCTGCTGAACTGTAAGGGCTGAAATGGTCGTTCCTCTGAACTTCACGATGAGCTTTTCAGTTCAGCGAGCTCAGGAATGAGAGAGGAAATGCAACTCAGCACTGCTAATTGGACGGTCTGCTGAGATGTAATGGGTTTGTTTACATCTTCGCAGTAGTTTAGTAGGGGTACTGTATCCTCCATGATGAATTGGAGACAGTTACGGTGTATTTAGAAACAACATCCTTCGATGTTTTTCCAAAACCTTTTTAAGCTGTTCTTTTTTCAGGTACCAACAAAATGTACTTGTAGCAGGATTTGAAGCAGTTAGGTCGTAATTTGAAAATATTGATCCAGAAGATCTCGCCTTTGAGATATACTATGTGAGCTGTGAAGTACTGTTTCGTCTGCTGAGAGGCATCCGTCACATGTAGAACAATCTCAGGGTTTCTTCTGTGTAACTTCTCTGTCAAGTAATGAAGAAGCTGTGGAATTTTTTAAATTGGATTAAACAGTGCCTCCCATTATTAGATCATAGATGGATGTACTCCAGGCTCTCCTCCTACAACAAGTTTAAGATCTCAATGCCCATTTCTTCCTCCTATTTTGTTTTTATCTTAAGAACAACTATTTGCTTGGAACATTAGGTTCCCTATACAGTAGAAGTAATCATAGTAGTGTCACCATAACATCCGTACTGTAGTGAACAGAGCCCCAGAACGAGAACACATCGTTTGATCACCAACATGTCATGAAGATGACAGCGAGCTAGTTCATGGTGCGTGGATTGCTGGGTTTTGGGGGCATGCACATCAGTATGAGCGGCAGGAGGATGTTGGTTCGCGTGACTCTGACGCACTGTGGCTTAATTTCACATGACACGCTTCTATAATGACGATGGCCTCCTGGCCTCGATACTCTAAAGCAGCGCTGATCTTCCAGCGCATGTGTTAGCAGGGACGCGCTGCACCGCTGCCAACAGTTAAACAGGTTTACATTCATTAAGGTGTCTAAATTCTGCTCACCCCGTTATCTTATTGCTGAGGACGATGTCTCGTCCTTTTGCGGTTACGGAGAAACAAGCCGACAGTTGCAGACAGATTAGGAAAAGTGTCTCCCGCTTTGACTAGAGAGGGTCATGGACACACATGGGCTCCATCTGATTATCAGGCATGAGCTGTTTTCAGGGCCAAGTCTGGATTAAACACCACCATTTAGGTCAACAGCCATGACATTTGCGTGTCCACCTATTGTTCTGTGCTGTCATTGTCATACAGCACAGTCTGACACTCCGGCAGTGACACCAACCAACAATGAATAGTCTGGGATCGGCTCTGTGATAGGCTGTTGTTTATTTTGGACTCATTAATGAATCAAGCTTTAAGGGTATGAAATCCTGGTCGTGCTTGGTGACGTTACAAATACTGCATGTAATTGTATTTAGCAGTATCATCTCACTTATACGATAGCAGCTTGCAAACGTAATATCATCTGTAATCAAGCTCATTTAAGTCCTTTTGGTCTTACGTCTAACATAATAAAAGCTACAAGCTAAACAACAAGCTAAGAAGCTAAACAGGTGGGGTTTTTTTTTGGTTAAATTGTTTTTGGGAGTTAAAAAAGTAAAAATATTACAAGCTCTTAGCTAAGCCTCACCTTTGCTGTCCATACCTAGAGTGTAATGCTAGTGCATTCATATTATAACTTATAGATGTTGATTATGAAAGGTTTTGTACAGTATGTGACCACTGGCTCAGGGTGCTATGAATATGTGGTTACTATAAATAAATAAAAACCCTCTAACCATTCAGATTTATATTCTTTTGATTGTACTTCTCTTCAAACATCTATTCAATCAAAATGTCACCTTTTTAAAAAAATACATTTTATGCAATATTTTTTCCCTCTTTTTTCTGTAGTTGGTCTATATTTAGGGTCTAAGGAAGAACAATGGGTCCATATAATATACAGACTGTAAATAACTCAACAACACCTGAATGCTTCTTGCTTTTAATAATTAACTTTGTAAAGCTTGCCAGTCGGAGGCTAAATCATTGCAAGTCAAAAAATAAGAAGCACATCGTCTGTCTGGCCAGTCAAAAGCCTCTCTTTCTTGTCTCCTGTCCTAGCAGATGGCGCACACACACACACACACACACACACACACACACACACACACACACACACACTATATCAATGCTTCCCCCCAGTCTTGGTGGGCAATACAAACAGACTTTATTGTATTTAGCAGAAGTGCCTGACCCATGTTTCACGCGTGCTGGCATGATATCCTGCACATACAGACAGCAGGGAAACAAAAAGCCAGCAGACGTTAGAAAACAGTCAGAAAACAGGAGGTGTCGGGGGCCACGGGGCTGGCGGCTGTGCAGGCCACAGACGGGAGGGGGGGCATCTATTGTGTGTGTGTGTGTGTGTGTGTGTGTGTGTGTGTGTGTGTGTGTGTGTGTGTGTGTGTGTGTGTGTGTGTGTGTGTGTGTGAGCTCAACTACTTGTTTTGTTTTGTTGACCCTCATCCTTTCTTTGCAGCGGGCCTTTCACTCTCCCAACAAGAGAGTTGGCATCATGATATTTAAACCACAACTCGTTGTTTGTCACCTTGAGTTTAACCTTTCATGTAAGACCAGGTCGCCTCAGCAAGTTTCGGAAGATTGACGTGATGAATGTTTTTGCGCAGGGCAGATCAGGAGCTGCATGTCTAAGTGATCTTGACAGCTGTAGCACATCTCTGATGCTGATGCTGATGCTGAAGTTTCATTTGCACATCAAACAGTGTCTATCCTTTTAGTTTTTTTGAACTATATTTCCTGGCAGAGATGCGTTGATGTTCATATTAGTGGATCATTTTCCTTTTTTTAATTGTTTTTTATTATTTATTCATTTGATTAGTGGAAACAATAAATGCTCATTAGCATTCTAAAATATCTTAATATGGGCCTTTTGAGGCTTCTACTGGAACTGCAATATTATATTTTTGAGAATTTACTGCCGAGAAGCCACTTTAATTTGCAGTGATTAGACTATTATGTTTATTGGCATCAAAAACCAACATTTTATGCATCTCTTGTGGATCTTTTACTCCTCAGCATTTCTGCAAGTCTTACTTTCTAAATGAGCAGGCTAATCTACTGAGGACCATTTTAGGGCAAAAAGTTGTGTGTGCGTGTTTTAGATTTGTACTCCCACTCTCCTACTCTCTGCTTGAACAGCTCTATTTGAGCATAAAGAGCTCAGCACTCATGCAAATTCAGACAGCCTGCGGTTATGTACAGTAATGTCTCTCTTTCTGTGTGTGAACATGACTTGGAGGAGAGAGGGAGCCAGACAGCTGTGAAATGTGTGATATAGGCCGAGCAGCCAGTGGCTGATGTGAGGCAGAGATCACTGCACTGCACACAGTTCGTAAAATAAAAAAAAACAGTGTTGGGAAAATGCTAATTTATTTATTCTGAACTGCTTTTGCAGTCAGTTTCTCCAGATAGTGTCCTTGATAAATTCATGAAATGAACACCCCAAGGAACCATGCTTTTTATTATCTCCGCCAGGAAGATCAAATGATCGGTCGCGTGTGTCAGTGAGTTCTCCAGTGATTGAGTGAGTACATCTCTGTGTCGGTCCATGGTTAATTGTTCGATCTGCTGCAGCAAGCTGCATTATGTTTTGGGGTTCCCAGTAATGGCTGCAAGCTTCAGGACCTCCCACAGTTGCGGTGACTTACACCTTCTCAAAACCCCTTTATTACCCATTTCATACTACCTTTGCCTGTCTGCTGACTCCTCACTCACTGCTCTTAATTGGCCCTTGGCAGGTGGGGGGGTCACAAGTGACAACACGGCTGACTGCATCTCCGACCCCCATCTGCTACTGCCCACATACAGTTTGTAGTGTGCTTGGCTAACGGCTGATAGAGCTATCAGTCTGGACTGTTGTGCACCTCTCGGCTGCTGCTCTGTGGCCCTCATTGTTTGGACGGTGTGTTTGGCTAACGGCTAAAATAACTACAAGTACACACACTGCTGTAGCGCCTAGATATTGAATGGTGTGTTGTGTACAGTACAACAGTGGTCGTTGCAAACACACCTGGCGGAGATCTGTACTCTACCAAGTGCACATTTCTAGTTTGTTTCTTCAGTGCCTTCACTGAGCGATGGTTTGTTGTTCATTTACATATGTGAGGTTGCAGTTTGAATTATTGAATAGTTGAGATTGAAAGCAACTTGAATTTGTTACACAAAAAAAACAACAACGCATTTGATAGGTTGTGTTTAATGCAGCTAATGTTGTGAATCCACAGTAGCAAGTTAATGATGGGCTTTCTTTTCTCATTGCTCAATTTTGTGCCGCTGACTTGTCTTAGCTGTTACACTTGTCTTAGATTTACCGCTCTAATCCAGAGGAATTAACCAGTCTGAGGGAGCAGCCTGTCTGTTAGTCAGAGTTCAAACAGAGTTAATAACCTGGTTGGCTTCAGCGTAATCGCACCCTGGCAAACTTAATAGGCATCTAGCTATCTACATATTCCCAAGTTAGTAACAGTTTAAGTGAGAGTTAAAGCTTGTGTAAAGAATACACGTCTAGCTTACCATGAACGGTTATGTCCTTTAGTGACTAGAGGAGTGCTGTATGACCTTCCCAAAGGCAAGAAGCAGACATCTCAATCTTCCATCTCCACTCCAGGACTCCACCCACCCTCTTTGCCTCTTGCCCATTTGGCTGAGCACCAATGAGGGATTTGGAGGTAAAAAGGGTCGATGGAACCGAATGATTACTGTGACTGTGATCATCGTCGGCTCGCTGAAGGAGAGCGTTTACTTTCTGGTGTGCAGCCTTTTCCACCTGCTCTTGATTGACATTTGTTTTTGGAACATAGCCCTCACTGAGAATCAAGAGAAGGATGTTCGAAACACAGATTCCTTTTGATACTTCCATACACACTTGAAGCCCTTGACCTGTATTTCCTCCGTCACCAAGAGAGTAGGAGGTGGGGTGTCGGCGCATCTCAGAGGGCAAACTTCAGTTTAGCCTTAAGACACGTCACACAGCCGATGCAGAACCCTGCAAACAGTTCACTTCGCTGATTGTCCTCGACAAGCCCGAGCAGGACAGAGGCTGGTGATGGAGAGCCAGTGGCTGTTTACGCTGGCAGATGTTGACAAGAGCAAAGAGAAACATCGACAATGCAGCCTGACATTCATACTCTCCTTTACGTTTCTGCTCAACAAAATCTGCTGCACCGATTTTGTTATCTTTAAGAAAAAAACATTATACTTAATTATTAGAAACCACACAACAACATTTATATCTCATTTAAATTCCCCTCATTTTAACCAGGGGATTGTAAGCAATGCCGTTTAAAATAAATAAATAAAGTGAATCAAAGTTAAAACACCATAATTTAACAGACAATTCTTCAACCTCTTGACCTCCTTTAATTCTTGCCTTTTCAAACACGTGTCTGTGAAGGCATCATTTGTCTCCATTTCCCTGCATTCATTCCCCTGAGTGTCACGGGCTGGCTGGAAAGCACTTTATCACAAACCACAGCAGGGTCAGCCTTGCAGAGAGAGAGAGAGGGAGAGAGAGAGAGAGGTGTGTGTAGAGGTGAAAGTAAATGAGAATACAGCCAGGGGCCTTCTCCACAAAGAGATATAATATTCCAGCCGAGAGATCCTTTCCTTCACAATAAGCCTGTTGCCTCAGGTTGTGCTGGTTCAAGCACGTCTCGGGCCAACAGCGGGATAACGTGGGCTTTTAGAGCGTCGATTCAAATTGGAATTCAACTTTAGTCCATCTTTGTGTGTGCCGTGGTTTATAAGGTGCAGATGTTAGTTTGTGGTTACCTAACAGTGTCACATGATGCAAAAGTCAGACATTTTGGCAACCACTTGAAAGTGCCTGGTTATGAAAAACGTAACAGCAAATTGTTGTTTTACTACTTAATGTTTTGTCTGGTTTTAGGAAACAAAAAATATAATATATATTAGTGAGCTTTATATGTTCATTCAGGCAGATTGTTTAATAGTTCGACAAAACCTAGCTAGCCAGACTTTGTGCTTAGCAAAGCTAACCGGCTGCATGTGACAGACGAAAAAAACTCTGCCAGAAAGTAAATAAGTGTATTTCTCACTACTTGGCGCAGACCTCTGGCTGCAGATGTCACCTTGGTCTGTGGTTCGGTTGCCAGCGGACACTGCTCACTTCAGCAATCCCCTGTGACTCTCACATTGTCCTCAAACAAATGACCAGCGTCCTTCATGCCAAAACGGCCTGCTGAGTGGACGGAAAAATCCCAAACTCTTAACGTTGAAAATGTCTGCGCACCAGAGGAAGCAGTGTGCGAGTAAAGGTCAGGGGTCAGGGAGAAATATCATGTAATATCTGCATGTAATCATACCTCGCGCTACACCAGAGTCCATTTTGGACACGTGCACTATCCCGTGGGCGGTTGCGATGGTGATTCCTACACCTGTGTCCGGGCGGTATGGGGTCGCATTCAGCTGCCGTGCTCCATGTTAGGCTCATCTGAAGAATGGCATCCGCTCCAGCTATGTCAAACCTTTTGAATGGCTGTCGTAGCTCGGTATGCACACATATTACAGAGACACTTCTACTCTGGCTGAATCTTTTCATTGGATGCCACATAAAGAGGCCAACAGTTTGCCTCGAAGATTAGACAAAAGGAGCGTGTGAAGACCATGAAATACTGTTATTGATCATTTATGAACATGTTAGGGATACGCAGCCTGTTTCATTTTTAATTGATGCTGTCTGAATGTGGGACATACAAAAGTGTCATGTGAAGTGTCTTATTTATTATTGATCAACTGAGGCCTGGAGCCAGGTTATTATTTGTTATGGTTTTAAATGAATATAACCTTTACTATTTTTGTTTGTCAGATTCCTTACTCCCACGCCACTGCTGTCTGCTTTTCTCTTAGCCTCCACCTCTTCTTTTTACTGTGGAGATTTTTCGTGCTCTTTAGCTTTTCTTTTCCGGACCACCAGTTCTTCTGACACACACACACACACACACACACACACACACCCCCCACTGTGTCACCCCCCAATCTCCCCCAGAGGATCCATCTGCCTACAATCTTATGCCATTGTGTGCTCCTCCCCCTTGCTCTTGTTTCAAGTGTGTGTGCGCGTGTGTGTGTGTGTGTGTGTATGTATGCTGTACATATGCCTGGCAGTGTGTGGGTGCACTAGTGTGTGGTGGGTAGGGGGAGAATGAATGGATCTTTTGCTGCTTTGTCTTCCTACTTGTCCACCTACAACAGCAATAGAGGGTGTGTGTGTGTGTGTGTGTGTAGGTGTGTGTGTGTAGGTGTGTGTGTGTGTGTGTGTGTGTCTTATTTCACATCTAAAAAACAAAAGTCACATACAGGATAAGCAGCTTCAACAATTTGTATAATTTAATCAACTAATACAGAATCCATACCAATCAATACCAAGTACAATTTTGAAGTAATTATACTGTACCTGTAGCCCGTGGCTGAAGTTACAACAATGTTACTTCTTCATAAAAGATGATGCATTGCTATAGTTTTAGATGGAATAATAGAGTAAGAATTATCTCCACCTGGACAGAAACAAAATATGTTTACTTATTGTGTTTCTCAGCAAAATGCATTGTGTTTATCTTGAGGCTAAAAAAATAAAGACCATTATTGAATTCCCTTCCTCACACAACATAAGCAAAGCAGAAACTCTATATTTGAAATTCTGCATTGTTTATGTCCTTGTTTGCAAACTAGTTTTCTTCTACTGGTTAACATTTCTTACTGGTTACCAACTGTCAATCAGTAGATTAATGCCAAATAGTTATTAGGCTTGTGTTGCAGTGTTTGTGCTCAATATCCAAACAAGTAAATTAGTTTCTAAATGTAATTTCTCTTTTTCATTTCTCCTTCAGATTATCTGCCTGCAGGACTTCTTTGGGGACGACGATGTGTTTATAGCGTGCGGCCCGGAGAAGCATCGTTATGCTCAGGACGACTTTGTGTTGGATCTCAGTGGTAAGGCTTCCACAGCCTTTATGACTGGTAGGCCTGACTAAGACTAACTAAACATCCGTCTTTGTGTGTGTTTGTGTTTGTGTTTGTGCGTGTGTGTGTGTGTGTGTGTGTGTGTGTGTGTGTGTGTGTGTGTGTTCATATCACTGTTCTTCCTCACCATTGTTCCCTCACTCGTGCTTGCAACGGGCTTCTCCTTTAGGGAGTTGACAACAGGATAGGTTTGTGTGTTTGTGAACAATAATCTTTTCTTTCATGATTCTCTTTCCGGATTTCATAGAGAAGAGTGAGCTTTTGTTGTCATTCCTCATTTACTCACTCACTCACTTACACACATTCTGTATGTTAAGGCCACACTCTTGTATGCACATGGTGTGTTGGGTATCACCCCTTTTATCTTTTCGAAAAAACACAACATCGAGAGCACGCAGGCAGGATGTGACCTCCTTAAACCAACAGATCCATTCACTGTTAAAGTAGAATGTCAGCCGACACTGCACAACCTTGTGGGAAGGAAAAGGTAGTTTATTATAGTAACAGTCCACATATTGACATCCTGTGTAGTTTGTATTGTTGTGTCAGGTTAGCTAACAACAGGGAGGCATATCCCAATACACACTGTGTAAAAGCTGCAGTGTGTATATCCACATGGTACAAAGAAACAGGAGGCAGCATTTCACCTCTTCCACTGAGTCTGAAACCTCTTCTGTTGATATTATTGGTTCATGTTTTGGATGTTTTTTAATTACACTGCTGGCCATCTTACACATTGCACCTTATGCTGTTACTGAGGATGAATGCGTGAGTGATGGTGCATCGGTCCCATTCTGAGATAGTTTTGAGCTTTCGTCCCACTTTCACTCCTGTGCTCCACTTTTATGAATTAGGTCTTTGAAAGAACAGAAAAGACACACTGCCACTCTGCTGAAGGTACAGAAGCTGCTCTTCCATTCGCTAATTTGGGTTTTTACCCATTCTACTGTTTTAAAGGAATAGAGAAGAAGAAGAAAATGGCCTGCATAATAGATCATACATAAAGGCACTTTAAAATGACCATATATTCTTTTCTCAGCTAAAGAGCTTTTAGATTAGCGGATCTGTCCCTCAGATTTGGTTTCTTGGGGGTTTTGTTAAAGCTTATTGTAACGAGATTCCCTTTTAATCAGTCAGTGGAATATGTATGTGATTATTAAAATGCTTGGGGAGCTCATTAGAAAGGCGCTGGTGTGTTTCTGTGGGCGTGTTTTTTTTCATGTGTCAGTCATTACATTATACCTCTCACCGCCCCCACCCTTATTAACACAAACCTGACAAGTTTACGACACGCTTCACAACATCTGCTCTCAAGGCACACAGCTAGCTACAAAGCCAGATCAGCAGACGCATGCAGCAAACACCATAAAACTAAAGCTTCTTTTTTCATGTGTTCATGGCAGTGACCGTTTTTGTTGTTGTGCTGAATTCCAAAGGAAAACACAAGCCGATGTAATTGCTTTACTCTGGCTGTAAAGGACATATCTGATAGGGGAGAGTCTGTACCGGTACTGGCTTGGAGTGAAAGGTGTAGGCAGACGAGTCTACAAAATGTGTGTCTAATTCCAAAAGTTGTGTATATGTAGTCTTGTCTAGTTAATCTTTTCTCAGATTGTTATTCCACGGAATAATTTTGTGAACGACTGCTTAGTTTAGACATTTCACGTTGGAGAAGTTTGGCTTCTTTTGGTAAAATAAACAACAAAAAGTTATTTTATCAGATTATAGTTTACATATCAATACAGATAAGTCCGGTATCAGCAGGATAAAGTATGCAAAGAAAGTATTTTAGTATTGGTAACTGCAACAAATATATAAGGATACCGACTGTCTATAATATATCATTTGTTCCATTGCTTTCTGAACACTATTTGCGGCTACTTTCTTTGGTTCTTCTCTGTCCCCATAATCCTGTTTCACCGGCATTCATGAATTCATGCGACATAAATACCATTTCCAGGGTCATATCCCTGGGACAGCAGCTTGCTGGGCATAATGGTGCCACATTAACTCTGACTGAGGGGAAAGAACGGGTTTGTTTATCGCGGAAGGTTAATCTATGCGATGGTGACCGACCGAGCGCGTTGTCCCTCCCAGAATGCAGAGTGCTGAAGACGTCGCACAGCCGCTCCGCTACTCCAAACCGGACAGCTAAGAGCCCGAGACCTTCACGGCGCAGCAAGTCCCCTGGTGCAGGTACGACGCACGCCTGTGCACACATACAAACTGTCTGTGTTAAACCTGTGAAATGAAGATGTGTTTAACACGGTAGCTTCTTAATAGACGATCTGGAAAGTCAAGTGCTTTCACATTTGTCTGTGTAAAAAATATGACTCGATGACAAAACCGACATTTTAAGGCCATGTCTGTTTGACAAGCTGAGTCGGAGCCTTTTTTATTTCGCAGACTCATCCTGAACACTCATTTGTGACAGAATGACTTAGCAGTTTGCGCCGCGCTTTTGAGGGACGGTGACATCCTGCTGAGTAACGAGTGTTCTTCAAGCCATTACGTCAGTCTAATAAAAAAAAGAGGTGTTTAAGCAGTTGGCAGTTTGGAGAGTTCAGTCTGGGAAGTTCGAAACTCTTTCAATGTATGTTGGAAAGTGTTTGTGCCTCATGATATCTGCCTGACTATTCTTTATGTCTGCTTTTGCCACTGCAGCAAGACAACCTGTCCACTTCTCCACCAGCCAGTCTCCAATCAAATCCCCAGGTGAGGCGCGTGATGCCGACTCGCAGTTTTGACTTCTCGAACACCATATCAGTTTACTCTAGTCATCTTTGTCATGGAGTTACTGAGTAAAACAAGTTCTTTCTTGTGAATTAAAGCCGGCTCTGGTGGTTTGAAGGTGCTACAGTCCAAATCCAGATCTGTGAGTGAGGGATTTAAGCCAAATAGAAGAAGAAAAAAACTTTCACCTCAGCCCCCTGGTTGTCAGTTCAAGTCACAGATATTGGGGACACGTTGCAGTATTACATGCTCTAAAGAAATACAACATTGTCTACAAACAAAGACTTAATTACTGTGGCAATACATCTAAATGACATTTCATATTAACGTCGAAACAGTTTATTTATGTAATTGTATAATAAGCTACAGTATACACTGTTTTAATCTGATTTTAAATGATGAACTGACAAAAATAATCTAAATTTAAGTCTATGTAATTGTTTGATGTAGATAACAACTTTTCTCAGGAGCCACACTCAGATTCTTAGTATAAGAATACCAAAATCCATCAATTGATTTTGTTTTCTGGTGTTATTACCAGTATTGTCTTGCGTGTCCTTCTGGTTGTAGGTGAAATGTCTTCCGTGGCATGGAACCACAACAAAAATCCATTTCTTCATTACCTCTGCCAAGAAGGGTACATTTTTGGTTGAGTTTGTTTGTCTGTCAGTTTGCAGGATTACAGACAAACTACTGGCCGGATATTCATGAAACTTGTTGGAAGGGTGTCACATGGGCGAGGGAAGCACCCATCACACTTTGGAACAGATCCAAATCACGGGTCTGATAATAAAACAAATCATTTTTCACTTTCATTAACAGTGCAAGGTAGTTGCATTTTGCCTTGGTGAGGGTCCGCATACTCTTCTTGTTATATAATGTTTTACCTTTTCTATCCATCTAATTTGAAAGCCAGCTGCTGCAGATCCACTGACGCAAAGCCACACTCTGATGAGACTCACTCTGCAGCAGAGTTGATTAAATCCCGCTCTCACTGAACACTTAGCTCACATGCCTATGAAAGCTGAAGCAGGTGAGGTGCTCAAAAGTTAAACTGTACTTTTGACACATTAAAAGCGAATGCTTTGTTTGAATTTACCTGATAGTCAGTGCTTCAAAAGCTCCTCTGTAGAAACAGGATAAATACCCAGAGGAGGAAAAAAAACAAACTCCTAAGTGATTGTGAAATAAATCAAAAATGCTCAAACAGTCGTGTAAAGACGCAGCTGTGTGTGAAAAGATTTTCCTCAGCTCAGCTGGGCTTATGCAGATGAAGAGACTTTGAGTTAAAGTTTGACGCATTATGTCTCTGTATGTGTGCCAGAAACCGAGAGAGATGTTGGCAGAAGTAATCTATGCTTTATAGAATGAATCACTCAAACAATAAAAGCTCTCATCTTTGCTGTGCGCCTGTGCTCGTTGTGTTACACACTACAGTATATTATGGATGTGTAATACAGGGGAAGTCCATTCGTATTGCAGGACAAACTGAACCAAATCATTTGAGACATACATTATTTTACCATGAACTGTATATATTAGTCATACAGTTCATTAGTCAGACAACAATTACAAAAGAATACAGCAGTTTAGACCGTAGCCTGTGTGCCAACGTTTTCTCTGAATTGTGTCAGAACTGAGGGTTGTTGCTGTTTGTTTGTGTGAGGAGGTGTTTCTTGTTGTGGAGGTTATTATTATATTTTTTTCAGTTCAAAAGATGGCTTAAATGTTGAATGTGAAACCTCAAGAACAGACAAAGGAAACCAGCAACTTTAAAAAAATATATTTTTAAAAAAACAAGCACAGTTGCCTTGAGGTGGCACAAGCTACAACCTGCTAAATGTGATTGTGTGAATCTGTCTGATGTGTCACAAACGTCCACTTTTCAATTGAGGATTCACTCATTAGATTGTTGAGGTCGAAGGTCACTGTGACCTCACAACACATGTTTTGTGTCCTTCCTTTTTCCTTCACGTAGTAAACGGTGTCTCAAGCAGCCAGATCTCAACTCCCAAGTCCACCAAGTCCTCCACTACGTCTCCCACCAGTCCCCAAACCATCCCCGGTTTCAAGGTAAGACGGCGTATCACAGTCATGTGTGTCCGCCCATGACTTGAATTACTTGAATAGTCCGTCTCACATGCGTGAGAGATATAAAGCAACAGAAATAAAAAGGCCTGACCATGCCGGTCTGTATCCACGTGCTTCTCTTTTTGGTGCGTTACTGCCACCTCTCGCTCATTGGAATAGTGTCCAATTATTAGCAGGAACGTGTTATATGTCACCTGTGTGCATGTGTAAGATATTAACAAAATAGGGATCCTTTAAGGTGGACGAGGCGGGACTGTATCTACACATACGCAGCACCACAAAATAGTGAAAATATGTGTTTTTATGAAGTCAAGTCGTGTGACGAACATACCCTCTATGACCTCGGGGTCTGTGTACAGTCCATGCTGCCCGAGCTGCAGCTCTGTGATGTATTTTTGGTCGAGCTCGAGATACTAATCTGTTTTATTGATGGATTCTTCTATAAGCTGCGTGTTAGTCCCAAACTACAGAGTTTCTAACTGCTGCAGCCAGTTGGCAAACCTCCTCCAGAGTGCCACCATCGCTCTCTGAGCCCAGTCAAGGACTTATCCATGTACATTCATTTGGCAGGGCACTAGATTTTTATGATTTACTGACCGCTTTAAAAATCACCGGTTGGCGCTAAATTAGAGTCACACTTTTAGAAGAAAGTAAATGAGGAGGCACAAGGATGTCCATAACATTGCTGCTCTCGCTCCCAGTTCTAAAAACGCCCGTGACAAGGTTCCAGTTCTACTTTGGTCCGGAGGTCGACCCTTTTAGACTGAATAATAGATCCTTACTGTAAGGTATAGTGCATAATGGAAAAGATCACTCGTCTTATTTTAATGCTGCCTTTATGGCTGACATTTAAAACATATAGTCATAAGATTTTTAAATTGCCACCGCTGTCCTGCAGAAAGGAAGCTCTTAAGAATGAATCATTCATTTGGAGCCATAATGTGCAGTGATGAGACGTGGATAATGGACGAGGAGATATATATATATATATATATATATATATATATATATATATATCTATATATATATATATATCTATATATATATATATATCTATATCTATATCTATATCTCAGTAGCGCTGGCACCTTGTGCATTTTGAAGGGCATGCTTCATTTTGACCTGGTTCACTATTGAAATAATGTTATGCATGTTATGCACAGGTTGTACTGTGTCAAAAAATATAACGTTTGGTTGCAGAATGCTTTTTTTTCTAGATGAAGAATAAAAAATATGTTGAACAGACAATAATTGAGCAAAAGAACTGTGCCGTTTGCTAAATTAAATGTCTGAGTACGTTTGATAAATACTTTTCTTTCATAACATCTGAAACATTTTTATGCAACACAATGACATCAGTCCAAACCACTAAAAAAAAGTGACCTGCCAATGATAAGCCATCTTTTTATCCATGCATCCATTCTGCGGGTGCTTTTGAAGCCTCAGGTTACCATGGTGGTATGTCGAGGGGTTTAGTTTGAGGTCAGGCTTTCATCTCTATTTTTGTTTCTTTTTTGCTTCCTCCAGGTCCCTCCGTCACTTTACATCTCATCCGCAAATGTAAATGAACCGTTAAACAACCACCAGGAGCAAAGTGATCGGCTGAGTCCAGAGGGTACGTCCTGTCCTCCGCTCTCCATTCACCTGATCTGCCGACTAACACACGGTTCCTCTCCCTCGGGGTCCGGCATGTAGAAACGACATTGAATCACCTTTTTCCCATCAGGACGCCTTTTAACGATTTGCTTACACAGCAAAAGTGGTAAAGCAGGCTTTGTGTACATGATGAGAGCGGAGCGTCCCAGTGCTGTGTGAGCAGATACTCAATGATTTTAGCGATGTGTGAGTGTGTCCACATAATATTGCTGCTCAGTTCAATAATCACCACCGGTAGACTGAAGGGATGCTGTGCATCTTGACGCCTGTGTGTTGTTTATCTGCACAGCGTGTGGTTCCTTAAGTCAGTCTGAGACCCGGTCGAGTTGCTGTCCGAGCTCACGTCGTGTTATTGAACAGCAAGGCTCGCCCGCTGCCCCCGTTGTAACTGCTGTCTCTCCTCAGCAGTTAATGGGAACCGCTTCACGCCGGCCTCCGCCATCTCGGAAAAATACAAGATTGGCAAGGTCATCGGAGATGGAAACTTTGCCGTGGTGAAAGAGTGCGTGGAGTGGTAGGTGAAACGCATTCACGTCCGCTGCAAATGAGAAACGGTCGGTTGAAAGGTGCGTCACGTGCGGTACCTGCTCCATCAGGGGTTCTAAATCCTGATGACAGATATTGTGGAAACAGAATTATCCCATGGATTAAAGCCCGCTGAGACTTCACTTCATTAGCCTTTTAATCTCTGAGCCAACACACTGCAGAGGCAGACAGGGAAGAGGAGGATGAGAGGAAGCCTGTTGAGTGAGTGTGTGTGTGTGTGTGTGTGTGTGTGTGTGTGTGTGTGTGTGTGTGTGTGTGTGTGTGTGTGTGTGTGTGTGTGTGTGTGTGTGTGTGTGTGTGTGTGTGTGTGTGTGTGTGTGTGTGTGTGTGTGTGTGTGTGTGTGTGTGTGCGTGTGTGTGTGTGCTCATAATCTGATGCACCTTCTTAGAAAGTACTTTCAGGTTCCCTGGAGAGTAAACAAATGCAATTATGTTTACAATAGGTGTATCTTACAAATATGCACTGTGTGTGTGTCATTGAGGCCGAATGAACATGTTGAATTGATTTCCTCACTCAGAAACACGTTTACAAAGCCAATTTCCCGAATGTGACGAAAACAATCGAAGGTCTACTGACAGCACTCGCTCTCTGAGTCAGCTCTCCATCAGTAATGTCGTACGGTACTGAATGAAGACGATGCTCTGTAGCTGAAAGCTACACTGTTTCAAAAGGTGAAGAATAAAACTGCTCACTTGCGTAGATTATATTTTAATCTTGCGTTTAGAACGTTCATCCATACTTAAATCAGCTTCAGGTCTTCCTCCCCCTTCTATAGCTGGTGCAATGCTCAATGTTTTAGTGGACAAATATTACATTGTGGCAGGAATGTATATTGTGTCAAATGCATGTACATGTGTATATTATTAATCAGAAGATAGAAACAAAACATTCCCCCACGACTAGTCAAAAAGACAGGAACCCTCTAGACTGGTAGAAGAATATCTTTAAGCCTCCGGTGGTTTCTCCTCTCACCTCGCCGCAGCGGCGGCGTAGGCGCACACTGTTTCGAGAGCAGTGCACAACAACATGACTGTTGGCAGAAATCACAGGTGCAACACTTCTGACCAAACCCAGCAGCGCTGATGGGAGGTGAAACCGGCTTGAAACATTCAACCTGACATTGTGGTGAAACACTCTTCTCCACCCTGGTGTGAGAGGTTGAGTCCGGCTGCCTCTCTGCTCCTCGTGTATACTTGTCTAGTGCAGCTAACATACCTTTCCAATAACTCTGCGGCGGTGCTCGCGTGAACTGAGGCTCTCCTGTGAGTGCTGGATTTGAATTACAGATATTGTTGCGGCATCATTGCAGTTGTTATCGCTGGTCCTAATTGCACTGTTTCTCCTCAGGTCCACAGGAAAAGAGTTTGCACTGAAGATCATCGACAAGGCCAAGTGCAGTGGAAAGGTCTCCCTTGCACACACTCTCAAGGACCACAGTGGTGGTGCTCCAGAGATCACCGTTCACACCACAGTGATCCTCTATACTCACACTTCGATTAGTCCAGTCATGTTTTAGTCACCGCCTACCTCAAATTATCTTCACACACACACTGACTCACACACAATGCAGTGTCTGTCGATGAGCATACATGGATCACACTGTAACTTTGCGTATTTGTCTTGGCGTGTTTCCAGGAGCACCTCATAGAGAATGAGGTGGCGGTGCTGCGGAAGGTGAAACACCCCAACATCATCATGCTGATAGAGGAGGTGGACACTCCCTCTGAGCTCTACCTGGTCATGGAGCTTGTCAAGGTACACACGAGGTTCACAAGGGGGGGGGGGGGGGGGGGCGACGGCAGCGCTGTTCCGTTTTGATCTTTAACCTTTTTTTGGTCGGTGTTGACACAGGGTGGGGATTTATTCGATGCCATCACCACCTCGGCGAAGTACACCGAGAGAGACGCCTGTGTCATGGTGTACAATCTTGCTGGCGCCCTGAAGTACCTGCACAGCACCAGCATCGTCCACAGAGACATCAAGCCGGAGAACCTGCTGGTGAAGATTTACACCCACAGCAGTTCCTTTCCTACAGATCCAGCTGCTCGCTGGGCTTTAACTGAGCACTATTCTGTTTCAGGTGTTTGAATATCCAGATGGCACCAAGTCATTGAAACTGGGCGACTTTGGCTTGGCCACAGTGGTGGAAGGACCTCTGTATACCGTGTGTGGGACTCCTACTTATGTAGCTCCAGAAATCATCTCGGAGTCCGGGTGAGCTGGATCTTACTTCATGAGCCTTTCAGTACCGACATCACGTTACATACTTGTTGGATATATCACAACAACCATATCATGATAGCAATTGGATAAGATACGGTTAGTCTTTCCAAAATGTGAACGTCACTGTGTTGTTTTATATTCAGTCACTCAGCCATCTGGTTTGCAGTAAGTGCAGTTCATCCTGACCTGACTCGTTCTGTCTCCTTTCCTGCACAGGTATGGTCTGAAGGTGGATATCTGGGCTGCAGGTGTCATCACCTACATCCTTCTCTGTGGCTTCCCTCCATTTAGAAGGTACCTGTCTTCAGTTCATATCGCTCGTTAAAGCTTATCATTAATTCATGCATAATACATGTGGATAGTATTGACGAAGTGATGTTAAAAAGGGTCAGTCACATTATTTGGCCTTTTTTTTTTTCATTCCAATTACCTGCTTGTTACATAGACAAACAGTTGCAGTGATTAGTCGTTGTGTTAATAGTTGTCATCCTGCACTCAGCGCGTGGGAGGGATTTGACTTAACGTAATGTGATCGATGTTTAATCCATAGTACTTTACGGTTATTATAATAAGCTCATAAGGACAGGTTACAGGTGAGGCCACTTATTATGGGAAGTGCAGTGCTGTTTTTTTCATAATGGAAGTCTGCCATGTGCTGAGTAATACCGTGTGTGTGTGTGTGTGTGTGTGTGTGTGTGTGTGTGTGTGTGTGTGTGTGTGTGTGTGTGTGTGTGTGTGTGTGTGTGTGTGTGTGTGTGTGTGTGTGTGTGTGTGTGTGTGTGTGTGTGTGTGTGTGTGTGTGTGTGTGTGTGTGTGTGTGTGTGTGTGTTTATGTAGTGAGAATAACATGCAAGAGGAGCTGTTTGAGCAGATCCTTCTCGGGCAACTGGACTTTCCCAGTCCTTACTGGGACAACATCACTGATTCAGCCAAGGTTAGGAACACACACACACACACACACACACACACACACACACACACACACACACACACACACACACACACACACACACACACACACACACACACACACACACACACACACACACACACACACACACACACACACACACACACACACACACACACACACACACACACACACACACACACACACACACACACACACACACACACACACACACACACACACACACACACACACACACACACACACACACACACACACACACACACACACACACACACACACACACACACACACACACACACACACACACACACACACACACACACACACACACACACACACACACACACACACACACACACACACACACACACACACACACACACACACACACACACTGTACGCACATGTAACGACAGGACACACACACACACACACACACATTGTACGCACATGTAACGACAGGACACACACACACACACACACACATTGTACGCACATGTAACGACAGGACACACACACACACACACACACATTGTACGCACATGTAACGACAGGACACACACACACACACACACACATTGTACGCACATGTAACGACAGGACACACACACACACACACACACATTGTACGCACATGTAACGACAGGACACACACGTTTATATCACACTTGATGACATTGCATTGATTCATTTCACTCATCCTTACGTAAGAAGACAAGAAATCTACCTTTTAACTGAATTCCGTGCTTGTTTAAAGTCTGACATACATTTCAACCGTTTCTAACCACACGGTTCCCTCTCCAGTAATGACTACTGTTTGCCGAACCAAACAGAAACCCCTCCAACGCTCTAAATTAGTGTCTTGCATTAGGGTGACAGTCCACATTCAGCATGCAACACCAAACTGCTCATTAAACCCACTGTTATCCCAGCGGCCTGTCAGCCTGGACATGTGCACCGTTCCAGACACGCAGCATGAACCCACTTTCAATTATTGAGCTTTGTGCAGGTGTACGTTTAAGTAAGGCTCTGAATGTGTGACAGAACATGTTGGTGTGTTGAATTGTGTTCATGCTCATTTGTCTATCAGCTTATGTGATGACGTAGCAAGTGGAGGTACAATCAAACATGGGCTACTTAAAGCTACACTAATTCATATTTCTGTGATATGTGAAGTGATGGTGACTACAGCTCATCCTACTACTCATTGCTTTGGTTTTGTGGCCTGCAACTTTACTGTTTTAGTCCAGTCTCACTGTTTTCATCAGGAAACTGTTTTCAGTAATATCAATTTTTTTTCAAAAATAATTAAGAAGTAGAGCATGCTGCTAATCCAGCACCAATAAACAGGCAAATACAGTTAGCAACTAGCTGGTGAACATAGTGGAACATCCATCAGCTGATGAGACAGATGTTTCCCTCAAGAGCTGGAGACTGGAACAGAGATAAGAGAGAGAATGTAAGACTGTACGTTTAATATAAATATATAAATTGAATGTGCCATCTTCAGCTTGTCGAGTGCTGCTCTCAAGTGTACAACAAAACAATCAGAGTAAAGCAGCTCTAAACGCATGTTTATTACCATGAACTGTGTTCCCCTCTTAAGTTACTCAAGACATAAGTCTTACATGAATATGTATCAAACGAAAACTATTTGGGTAACTGAATTTTGTAACGCAATAACACAATGTGACCATGTAGTCACAACACAAAACAATCCCTGTAAGTAAAAAGAAACAGTGAATTGTCCCCCGGTCCTCGTGTGTGTTGTCAAAGTCCAGTCACAATGACGTGTGGTGGTGGTTTTGTCGCAGGAGCTGATTGTAAAGATGCTGCAGGTCAACGCTGAGGCTCGGTTCACAGCACAAGACATCCTCCACCACCCGTGGGTCACGGTACGGCTGTCTCTGCATTTGCACGTGTGCAAGTGTGGGGCACCTTTTCTGCACATCCGTACATTAAGAAGATTAGTCGTTGTGGAAAGCCACTGCACCACGTCACCTCATTGCGTGTGTGTGTGTGTGTGTGTGTGTGTGTGTAGGACGACACAGTGATGGAGAACAACATGAAGATGGAGGTCACAGGTAAACTGAAGACGCACTTTAACACTGAACCTAAGCACAACAACACCACAGCGGGAGTGTCCGTCATCATGGTAAGCACCCAAAAACATTCACAACCTAGAATGTAAATACAATTCACAATTCAGTAACAGTGATATTGTGTCGCTGTTATGTTGTTGCACATTTTGTTTGTGATTTTGCTGCAGTTCGTAGAGCGTGAGCCTACAGCTTCATGAGATTTCTCACTTTCAATGACCTCTTTAATCTGCAGTATTGAGGTTCGGACATGGCTTTAATAGTAATTGAAGGTGTCTGAGGCAGCTTCAACACGTCTGGCCCGTTTCCAAACACGTGCTGCTTGAAAGTGAATCTCTGACCCAAATCCAGAAGGTTGAGCTCCTTCTAATTCACTAATTCATTCTATATGACTCGTACGCCCACCCAGTCACCAGTCTAAGAATATCTGAACTCAATCGTCGTCCATGATGACGTTCGAGACGGACAACCTTCTAAACAACTTGTGCTGCTGTAAACATGTAAGACAGGATGTTAGAGATGATGATGATGATGATGATGATGATGGGGGAGAACTAGGACAGGACAGAATAAACCATGCTTGTAGCAGTCACATCCCTTCTTCCTGTCTGTTTCAAGCATCACTTGCATCATTTCCTGTTGTACAGTGTGACTTCCTCCACTCCTCTTCTCATCTGTTCACGCTAATCATCGGCCCCTCTCTCTTCAGTCTGGACTGAGAGCAGGACAGGAGCGTAAAAGAAAAGCGTCTAGCTAGAAATTACATTTGGTCCTTTCTGCAAAACGCCTCATTTCTTGTTGTAAATTTCATTTTGACAGTTTGAGGTGTAAATGCGGAACCTGGCCTCGGCCCCGCCCCCTCCTCCTCCTCCTCCTCCGCTCCATCCTCTTCCTCCTACCTCCTCCTCCTCACCCTCTTCCTCACACCCAACCCAGGACCAAAGGGGACGCCTGGAGCTGAGAGCTGGGTACACACTTCATACCCCTCCTCCTGCTCCCTTCTTCCTTTCCAGCCGTCGCCCTTTCCCTTCACCCACTTCCCTCCAGCTATAACAACTCCCGCCCCCAACGCTCTCCCCTTCCCTTCCTTCCTGTCTCTTTCTCAGGCCCCCTGCCGCTCTCCACCAACCGCCAGCCGAAGTAACTGCTCTCAATAACAAGCTGATGTGAACCTCAATAAAAAGATTCCCAACATGCACTCTGTCCTAACCCCTCTTGACTGTTTTCATACTTTTCATTCTGCTCCTTCGCTCCACTTTCATTCCATTTGTGTCAATCACACATTTTTATGGGATGTGAAAATGACTGTTTTGAAGGATGTGTCTGTTTAATCGCATTGTCATGGCGGATCTTTCGCATGTTTACAGTGATAATGCAAGAGCAGTTCCATTTGCCTCCCTCTCTGGCTTAAAATCAACTTTATACGGGTCAACGAATCTATAATTGGTTGTTCAGCCCTGTTCAATGTTAATGGTGCTCTGGTGCCACCTTGTGGACAATACGTGAGAACCACGCCTGCACCATTTTGTAGTTTGAATTTGCAGAGATGGACGCAAACCAATGTGGCTTTATTGCCTTGGATACAATATCCCCCTGCCAACTGTAAAGCACACGGCTGACGTTAGTCTAGATTTATCTCGTCTACAAATCCTCTGAAAAGACCAAAAACAACAATGAATGTGTCTCAAATACTTTCTGTGACTCAGCCAAAGATTTTTTCTGGAAGATGTGAATCTATAAAAGTGGGTCACAAATATAAAGTTTCATTTTATTTTTTTGAATGAATTTAGAATAATGTCAGTCTTACCTTCTTTTTTTTTTTTTTTTAAAAACCCAAACTAAAACATGATATAATCCTACTAAAACACTGCATTAATATGAGTGATATAGAGAGTCTGACAGTTTGTTCCAACTCAGTCTTCTTGAATGCAAAGAGTCATTTGGTCAAAACCCAATTGTGTGTTTTTAAGGATCTGAAATAGCAGATTAGCGTTGAGTTGGAACAACAACTGTCCACCGGCCTTCATGCTTGTTGTGTTGACTTTGTTTTGTGAAGCTGTGAGTAAGACTAGTCTCTGTCCCTTTTTGCTTCTCCCCTCTCCCTGCATTGCGTCCCTGCGAATTAGCTCCAAGGCAATGATGGTATGTACTAACACGGTCTGCTCTGCTGCTGAGACGCAGCACAAGGGCAAATGAGGAACTTGAGATCTAGTTTTCTGCCCCACGTAAGAACACATCATTGGCTTTCCTCGAGACAAACGCACCATGTATTGATCTGCTGAATGAAAACGTAAAAGTGGACTTTCTCATTTGCCCTTTCTCTGCACATGAGTGATGATCTCATTTCTCTTCTCGTGGGGTGTGCGGGGAAAAAAAAACTGTTTTTGTTGAATCATCTTTCAGTTATTTATGTCCATTTCCATTAGCTTGTTTCAATGAGCGTGTTTGTTCATTCATAAAGATCATTAGAAACAATATGGTGGGTCAGTAGTCAATGATTGTAGTTGATTAAATCCAGTTTCTCATTGCAAGAGCTCGAGATCGTTCAAAGGAAGTCACAAGGAATTTGACTTTGATGCTAAAGTTCTCAGTTTCTTGGCCCACAGTATCTCTCTCTCTGCTCCGTGTTATGATTGCTTCAGTGACGCGCAAGTATCCAGCTGATGGTCTGTCCGTCTGTTTTGCCAGAGCACAGCTCTAGATAAGAAGACCTTCTCGCTCGCCACCCCTCGCCGTCCACAGCCTCTCGCCGTGCCATCTCCTGCACCGCCGGCTGGCAAGAAAGTCCCGCGATCCCTTTCAGTCAAACCAGCATCGCCAACAAAGTCAGGACCAGCTTCTCCAAACAAACGGGCATCACGCGCCAAAGAACCCAAAGCCGCCGCGCCGGCGACACCCGTTAAGACCGCTCGTCCCAAGGCGCCGAAGACGGCTGCGACTGCTGTGCCTGATGCTGCAACATCCCCCATCGCCTCTTTGCCCGTTTCCTCCAATCCTGAAATAGGAACCTCGCTCTTCTCTGTTCCCGACTTCTCTTTGGAGCCTCCCTCACTCTTTGACCCTCCTGCTGTTTTTACCTGCAGCACTTCCTCCGCATCTGTCACTGCCCCGCTGTCTCCCACCAAATCAGCCCGGACTCCCTCTTCTCCCACCAAACCAGCCTCTCTTCCTCCTTCTCCCGCCAAATCAGCCCAAACTTCTTCTCCCACCAAACCAACCTCTATTCCTCCTCAATCTCCCACCAAACCAGCCCAAACTCCCTCTTCTCCCACCAAACCAGCCTCTCTTCCTCTTTCTCCCACCAAGCCAGCCCAGACCCCCTCTTCTCCTACCAAACAAGCCTCTCTTCCTCTTTCTCCCACCAAGCCAGCCCAGACTCCCTCTTCTCCCACCAAACCAGCCTCTCTTCCTCTTTCTCCCACCAAACCAGGGCAGACTCCCTCTCCTCCCACCAAACCACCCTCCCTTATTCCCACCAAGCAAGGTTCTTCCTCCTCTCCTCCCAAAGAGGCGACATCCCTGTCTTCCTCGCCCACAAAACAAGCTTCCCCAGTGTCCCCAGTCTCGCCAGTATCCCCCCTGAAACCTGTCATATTCTTCCCATTCTCCTCCCCAACCAAACAAGAACCTCCCCTTCCATCACCCATTCATCCAACCCTGTTCCCCTCTCCGCCCTCTACACCTCCCAGATCCACAACCCCGCCCTCTCCCACTGGCCCTCCCTCTCCCGGCCCTTTACCTGCTGAAGAGCTAATGGAGAAGATTTGAATGGCAATTGTGTAGCCACTTTTACCCCTCACTCCTTCTCACAATTAAGTGTCAGAAAGCGTTAGATGGGGAGGTTGAACTTTCCTGTAGCTGTAAACTGAGCCAATGACTGTCATGTCCATATTTCTATCTCACTCTCATCCCACTCATTTTCAGAGACGGAGGATACAAGTCGTTTTCAAAGAGTTTGTCGATTGTATATATGTTTGTATTTATTACTATAGGATTTGTAGAAAGGGAGTGAACTGAACGCATCACTGTTCTGAGTTGTTTGTCTTTAGTCGTCCTGCATTACACATTAATGTGAATTATTTTATTTATTATCCCATTTGGACTGCCTGTGGCTCTTTTGTAAATAGTTATGAATTACTTCAACACCGTTGTGAACGCCTATTGCTTCAGCAGAGACACCAGGTCCATAACACATCAAAGTATTCCAACATATCAAACATCTGATCTTCCCTGTAATCCAACTATTACCACGCTCAGTATTGTTTGTGACCCGTCATCCTAATGGTAAATAAAGGTAATGCCGAACAAAGAACCAAGCGTCTAGTGACGAGAAGGGCCGCGCTTTGTTTGTTCAACAGTTTCATCTCTACTTGCAGATTTTATGCGTTTGTGTGCCTTGAAATCACGCCAGGGAGAGTGGTAATAAGCAGATCTGCTACAGCTGACACAAACTGCTGTTTACTTTCAATTTGAAGTGTTTATCCTAATTTTAAAAAAAAAAGAAAAGGTTTCCTCGGTTACTCGTTTCCAACCGCTTTGGGTTGAGACCCGACGAAAAACATGTCGTCTACTTCTGATCCCTTGTTATGAATTTTCAACCAAAGATCCACATAGTTATATTTAATAACATTTAAGGGCCTAAAGATATGGAACTATCAGTTAATTCAGAAGCACAAAGCCAACATCAGGAGAGAAAAAACTAAAAACTGGGAAAAAATATATGTATTTAGATAGAATAAAGACTTCTTTGCTATCCTGTCAGCTCCCATCTGCTCGGATGTGTTTATGTTGTGAGCCGCAGGTTTGGAACCACTGCTCTTGTTGTTTGGTTACGCAGAAAGCAATGGGTCAGGTTATGAGGTATCGTGGAGATTTCTGTCACCACAACAATACAACGGAGGAATTTAGTTTGTGGTGCAATTTGTTTTTCATAACTACAATTTAAAAGAAGTTGAAGCTTTGTGTCTGTTAAGTTTATGTTTTCAATTTGTCAAATTCATTGTATCTGGTATAGGAACAGTTATTTCAAATGAAACATCTCATAGATATTTAGGTATTTTGCGACATCCTGACAGTAATTAAAATACTGTTTGTATGTATTATTTGATGTGAATACGGTAGTACATAGTGGAAAAGAACCTTAGTTGTCCACTTAAAACTTGAATTTTTATTTTTTTGTCAAAGTCCGAGATGCCGGCTGTACATAACTGTAGAAATGAAGACGTGAAACCAAATTGCAGGTTTGTTTCTAAAGGACTGCAATGTTCAAAACTGAACTGCTTTCTGCCACGAAGTCAGTACTGCACAGAAAAAAAAAAAACAACACAATTTCATATAATTCCCACTGAATTGAATAGTTGTGTTGACAAGGTAACAGGCGTGTGCCTGACTGACCACTAACAGCTCAGAACTTAATGCCTTGATCAAAACTTGCTTGACTGAAAAATGGGACTTTCTTGTTTTGTGCACTTCCTGTTCTAACCTTCAGAGCGTTTATCACCGCTGTGTCGGGCTAACTCAACATGCCTCTTTTCCTCTTCAGGACTTCCTGCTGCATGCATACTCCATTCCACTTCCTGCCTCCCTGTCACACCTCACACACGAATACAGTTGATTCTAGTTGGTACATCATTTCATGTTGCTTCCTCTTATGCATATGTATTTAAAAGTAGACTTTGATCTGCAGTTTGTAAAGGGAATTTGTATGAAAAGTTTTAAAACAGGTTGTCATCCGTGTCAAACTGGAGCAGTGTTCTTAATTATGCATCGAGCGGCTGCTTTTAATGTCCTACCGTTTAGAAACAGAATAGCAAAAATGCAATAAAGACTTCAAATGAATATTTGTTTGTGTACATGTGTACAACTTGGCCACTAGAGGACGCTATGCAGCAGACGTGATGGTAAATTACAAAATAGACTCCGTATACTTGGTTGAAAAGTCATAAAAAGGTCAGTTTTAGTACATTGGAAAAAGTAATATTATACTATGTAGAAATATGTCGGAGTATGTCAAAAAAGTATTCGAAAAGTAATTCAAGTTAGTATGTCAGACAAAATAATGTATGTGTGAGTGTCTGTGTGTAAGACGAGCAGTTGGCCACTAGAGGGTGATATGGAGTCATAACAATTCTTAGTAAGACATTAACTCACACGAAGGACAATTCAAGTTATAAAATTTCATTTTATTGTCAGAACTCAGCACACAAAACAATCAAATGATTGCAAAAAAAAAACCATTGGTTGATACATGAACGTAGTTCTCATATAACCGGAGATTCAAACCACATCAAAGCACAAACTTTAGAGGAATGTTTCCCCCAAAATCAGGAGTTACAAATGGACGTATATTTTAATGAGGATCAAACGAATAAAGTCTCATTGCAATTTTTCACTGAATCACATCTAAACGTAATCATCCTGTGATAACAAGAAGAGAAAGAAGCTCAGACTGGAATAGAAACAAGTCCTTCCTCTCATTGCACAGCTCACCTCGAGAGACAGGAAAGAACTTCAAGATCACCTAAGCTGGCCTAGAACTTGGTATGACGAGATGATGCGATTTGATTAGTGATCTCATACACTCAGTCTTTCCATCACAGACATCAAGAAAGATTCCCAAAAAAAAAAAAAAGATTCCTTGTTTGCTTATTCAGTCATTTGGGAAAAGAAATGCAAAAGCAAAATCCTTGACATGATTTTCCTGACATCCTCCTCGACATAAAGTTCATCTTTAACATCGCTGAAAGGGAAGTTGTTGTGTTTCTTGATGACTGAAGTATTAAATGATAATGTTATAGTTCTTCACTGATATGTTTTATATATGAGTCGTGAGCCATGCACAGAAATGCAATCTCTTAGCAAGCATAGCAGTACAGAGGGAATGAACATTTTAAATATGGAGGCGTACAATTAAACAGAATATATAGATATTTATATATTTATATTCCCTCCCTTTGTTTATCCTTCTGTCCAATACATATTGTTTATTCAAACAATTCCTATCTACCAACTGTGTTGTCAAAAAGCATGTTAAAAGTGAATGATAGCTTAATAATTACCCACACACACACCTACAGGAAAAAATAACAAATCACTCGCCCTAAAATACACAAATATTTGGATTTTTAAGTCAAGAGAAAAAGGTTCTTACTAGCTCCCCCACAAATCCTGTGGTTGTTTTCCGGAGGAGACGAAAATAGACTCTTACAGCTAAAAATAGATTTGTTTTTAACCGTACAATAACATAACCCCCACCCTGTGATTTATATGAAAGATTTCTATCGGCTCTACAAAATATAGCAATGCCCTTTTTAAAAATAGTTCAGATTCTTTTACTATAGCGGGACAGTTTTTCTTTTTCTTTCATTGAGATACATTCAGGATATCAGGATAGAGACAGAATAGTGCCTTTGATGAGAGTTCACGCCGTCTGGGTCGGCTCAGTACCGGGTCTGGTACTCGTGGTGCCATCGGTTGAAGTCGTTGTAAAAGAGCACGATGCTTCCAGAGGCCATGCCGGTGATGATGCACCTGAGAGGAGTCAGGAGGGAACAACATGAGCTTCAGTTTGTCTACAAACCGTTAGCTTTTAATTTGCTGTGAAATTAAATTGGAGGCATTTCTCATGTTTCATTTTGTTCAACCAACTCAAGCTCTGTACTTAAATACAACTTGTACTTGAAGTAAATAATTCTACTCTCATTTCAGAAGGAACATTTTTATGACATGATGAGCTTTTAAATATTTCATAGCTGAAGCTACGCAATAGCATTAAGTAATTATAATCTGCTTCATCTATTACATTAAAATACTGGTTCTATATTAAAAAATATCTCATAACAGCTAACAATTATTGCTATCTTCCAGATATTGTTGAATTCTATTTTACATTTAATTAATTCACTGTAAATTAATTAATTTTTCCCAATAGCTTAACCAACAGCCCAAAACAAACAGCAAATATTAAACATCTTTTTTTTGAGAAACAATTAATCAATACAAACATTATGATGATAAATCTTGTACTGATGGACTAATAATAATATGAACTAATCACCTACATGTTGCAGTTACAATTCTTTAAAAAAAACTATTCAAGGGACCCTTATGCATATACTTGTTTATGTAAAAACAAAGACCATTAGCCTTTGAATTACTCCCAGTTTTCTTGTACTCTGAAATACATATCGCATCAGCCTTGAAAATCCAGCCTGGCCAGGCAACACATTCTTTGTGTGTAGGTGTCGTTACCTTTGGTCATGTGACATGGTCATAGAGCGGATTCCAGCGTCGCAGCCCGGATAGGTGAACAGCTGTTTAAGGTCGTGGAGCTGCCAGACAGACACCACACCTCCATCGCCGCCTGTCAGCAGATACTGGCCGTCCCTACTCAGATACATGGCCTGGCAAAGACAGAGAAGAAAAATGTTGTTTGAACTTTTCCCGTTGTGTTCACGCTCCGGTCCTGGGACATTTCAATCATCACAGCTTTTACAGTAATATGTCAGATGAATGGTAATGGCCTTAGAAAAGTGCCTTTCTCGTCATCCGACCACTTAAGGTGCAAGTTGACTGTGCCTGACTTTTTTTGATCATCTATTACCCGTCCTTAAATAAAATAGAAAAAACCTCGCAGTGAAGCTCTTCAACCTGGAACCACATGCATAAATAGTCTCTGAATAGAACCGCTGATCAGGGACCAGTTTATCTCTTATGTCAAAGTTAAGCTCATACTGCGAGGTCATGTGATCTGACAAAAGATCCCGGGTCAGCGCCGCCATCCTTTGGGGCTCTCTGTACACAGACCCCGGCTGGCAACAAAGATGGCTCCCCACAGTGAGGCCTCGGAGATTTACTCGTCTCATCTGCTTTTCCTGCAAAACTGTAACAGCTGAATGGTCCCCCCGGGGCTCAGACGTACACAAATCAAGTCTCGTGTTGGAGTCTATTATGGGCACAGTGCAGAGTGAAAGCTGAAACTGAAACAGTCAGGAGCATCAATCAGCAAGCAAACCGTAGCCGATAAAATGACGAGGCAGAATGGGAGTTCTAAAAGGAGCCAATGACACTAATTTAGAGCTTTTCTCGTTTGTGGTTTTATGACAGCGACTTCGTCCGTCGCTCAGCTGTGATTCAGCAAGAGACACTTTAATCATCAGAAGCATGTGCGTTGAATCAGGCTCGCTTTAAATGGGGAAAAAAAGGAAACTTGAACTTCAGATCTGAAGATGGAGCAAGTGATTTTCAGGATCTTGACTTGGTAAGGAAAACATAAATAACCCTTCAAGAGCCGAACACAGCGGATGAAAGTACAACGACTACAGCCAACATCGGGCAACATTGAAGCCTTTGTGGAACTTCTTACCACACTGAGTAAAAATGAGCTCTGTTTCTCATCACGCACGCACAATATTTGTGTGTTAAGACACACGCACGCACACACACACACTCTAATGCCCCTGCATGCCACATGCTGGCGGGAGGCCTCGAAAATCATTCCAGCCTAATTGCCACGTTAGATCATCATCCAAGACCGCTGGGAACAGAGCATGGCTGGTTTGATTCCTCTGGCGTGGGGTCTGTTTTGTGTGTAGAGTAATTGTCTTGTGTATCAACAGTCAGAGGTAATCTGACAACAATACTGCTTAATTTAGTCAATCATGATCGACACACTGGAAAAATTGCGACCCATATAAACCTCTTTTTGGACAACTGTCAATTTAAAGCAGCAGTGATTAGATGTTTGGCCACTTGGGCGCAGCAGAAGATAACACCCGCAACACTGACATATTATCACCTTTGTAATTGTTCTGGTGAACATGTGAACAAAGAACCTACTCACACAACCAGCCTAAATAACAATTGGGAGCTGTATTTACTTCAAAGTGATTAATGTAACTCAGATATTAAAAATATAGTGAAGCTGAGAGGAAGCTAAAGAATCCCTCCCCATAAATACCTTTTATATGAACAGTTATTTAATCCTGTTAATATAAAAATATTCACTGGTGCAGCTTTAAATTTGATTTAACCAGCAGCTACAATGTAAAAAAAAGAGCTCTTTACTGGTTACAGGCTGTATTCGTGTACCTGTGTATCTACTAATGGAGTCCATGACCTTACTGAAGCTCAGCAGGAGGCAGGAGAGCTGGCAGACATGTCAGCCAGGCCAGGTAGGAGGCTGCAGACAGACATTATAAATCAGTCCTTCGCCACTGGGCGGCCAAACAAGATGGCCGATGGCTCTGCGGGAGCTAAGATGTCTACCCGAGCTCGGATGACTAAAAAATGACTCCAGCAGAAACACATGCACTTTTAATGCCCGTATTTCCTACTTCTTTCGGGGGAACAGTGGGTGGATTCTGAGGCAGGGGAAGGTAAAAAGTTGAATTTATGGTGCTGTTAATCCCCCCGTTACACGGACGACGGCAGTGAAAAAACTGCTGGAATGGTTACACTGTCTGAGTTATACTAGTACTTAAAAGACCGTAATCCATTCAGTATGGCTTCTGTCACTCGATTCTGCTATTAGACTAAGATGCCGACTGTTAGCCTGTCATCTAACCTCTGACTCAAGACCCTGATAAATTTACAGTGCAAATATTCTCTTTCTTTCTCCGTCTTTCTAAGTGGATACTGCAGGCCAGGACAAACACTTATTTATCCTGGAGTCATACCGCGCTGAGGCTCTGAGGGCTGAGAAGATTGATTCTGGTATGTACGAGTGGACTAAATACTGTTCTCAAACCAGGGGGGTGGAGCTAAGGGGGGGCTGAGACTCTCACAGCCTCACTCCAAGATGTTAGGATTTTCCTAATGCCATCTGACGTGGCTGGAATTTACAACAGCAGAAGAGAGCTGACAATGCCGGCAGCGGCCCACACTGTTCCCGAGCCACAGCTTCACTGCGTTAAAGGGAACTCTGGGAAATTCTACGAGCATCTAAAAACCACCATTAGTTTCTCTCAAAGACACAATAAAGTATACTGCAACCCGAACACACAACTTGCTCTATGGTTTTAATACGATCAATCAGCATTTGTCTGCGTGTGCTCATTAATCACGTCTTCTACGAGTTGTATTCCTGGCTGTGTAGGAGCGGGCTGGCGGGCAGGTTAGGAGCCGGGACACGAGAGCTTTCTTAATGGGAAACAGGCGTGCGGCTGTCTGTCAGAGCGAGCTTACATTTCCCAGGCCAAACCGGAAACATAGGGTCGGGAAACCAAAGGCAGTAGCCGCTATCTTGTGTCACTCTAACCACGAGGGAGGAAATGTGGGAAACGGGGAATGTGTCGTCTTGTGCTGCAGGGTAGTTAATGGTGTTGGTGTCCAGAGCTGACCGCTTTTCTGGAATGTTCTTCACCGCTGCCGCTGACGCAACTTGACCCGACAACAGGGCTGTGGATCAAAAGGATCGTTTCCTCCGCCGTATGCGTGTGAAAGGGAATAAAAAGGGATGTGAACGCCGCGGTTTGCCCCCGGGGCGTTCAGACCCTTACCTTTCTCAAATCTCAAACCAGAAGAAAGCCTTTAATCAGTAAGAGCACTTCCTACACTGGTGTGCTGCAGGCACAGATGTGCAAAGTGCACTTTCACATGCATATTAAATATCCCCACCTTGATGCTGTCTTCCACCTCCATGTGTCCGAGCAGTTTGCCGTTGACACTGAAGTGACAAAACTGTCCCTTGTCGTAGTAGATCACGCAGTGTCCCTCGGTGGAGGACTGGATGAGGCGAGGCCGCAGGCAGCGCTCTGGACCCTCCAGGGTCCGCAGCAGGTCCCCATTCATGGAATGGATCAGACAAGGCCCCTCTGGACCAACAGGAGACAACATGAGAACTCCAGTCAGAAAATGGAAGGCCATTCTTTAAATTGGGATTTTTGTTGTGAAATATCAAACATACAATTTGGACAGATTTATTAAAGACAGACAGACAGACAATCTCACCTTTGCAGCCACTGATGACAAGACCCAGCTCTGCACACACACTCGCGCTTGTCACTTCACAGTCATGGCCCGTTAAGATGGCCCGTGGTGTGGTGAACTCTGCTAGAAAACAAAGAAAAGTTTGTACATTACAGACAACAGTGTCACAAATAAATGATGACAATGTTTGGTCACTAGAGGGAGCAACAAGCAAAATTAAAGCACTAACTCTGGTGTTAGAAAAAGAAGGCGGTGAATCTAGTTTTTTTTTTAAAAACATGACCACATTAAAGCATAGACAAACAAAAATGTCCAGAACTAACAACAAACACTCAAAAGATAATTAACAGCTGACAGGAAATGTATTTTCTATATTTATATGTGAATGTACTGCAGTTTGTTGCAGACTTTAAGCCCGTTATCCTGCACACATACTTCTCTCCTCATTCACTCTCCCTTTCTAGCACTTGTCACCCTCCGCCTCTCCCTATCTTTAAAACCCTCTCCCCCTGAGTGCCTTCACTGGATCCAGATGTTGCTGCGCCAGAGAGAGAGCGAGGGGGGGCAAGTGAGAGAGAGGGGGGAGAGAGAGCGAGAGAGAGAGAGAGAGAGAGATGTGTTGCAAGTTTGTGTGATTTTGTTTTGGTTTCAGCTGTCAGGGTGAGCGACAAAACAAAATTGCCTTTTACTTCTTCTCTTTCTGTGAGCACATGCATACTCGCCTGGAGTTTGTTGCATCATCATATTTAATCATTTTTTAACAAATCTAGATTAATGAATTGAGGTTGGGCGCAGAATCCAAACATTTTGAACAGAGTTCAAAATGTTTGTTAGAGTGTTTATCTGGATGACATCATGCAAGTAAATGTAACTGTGGTGTAAAGAAGCAGTGTGAGTGTGTGTGTGTGTTTGTGTGTGTAACGACCAGTAAGGGGTAGCCGAGCAGAAATCCTGAACTTGAGTGAAGAGTTCATTAGGTTTTAATGTCTCCAGGAGGGGGTCTTGACTTCAATGACCCCATTTTTTTTTTGCTGTCACAAGTTTAGCCCAAAACGAGGAGCACGAGGCGGTGACTGTCAGTACAGGATCATATTTAAATGCTTTGCGTTGTCAGTGTCTCCACAGCAGTATATCTTAGATAAAACAACTTCTAATACTGTTAACTTCATACAGTAAATGCCTGTGATGAACAAAGCTTTTTGAGTAGTTTTTAAAACGTAGTGTAGCTTCTTTCTGACTTGGCCAAACTATTCAGTTTGTTAGCGCAGACTCTCTCTTTAATTCAATTATATGACATAAAACTCAATACAGGTTCACTAATAAGATGGATACGTTTTCCCCCAAAAGCCACAGCTACTGTTAAACCTTAATTAGATTAGGCAGAAAGCCTCTTTACAGACCGTACCACTCAATGAGGCTGTTGTAAAGAAGCAAAGTGGAGGACTAAAGTCTGAACTCTGGTCAGGTATAAAGACAGCAAAGTTTCCTCTCAATGAAACACAGTTACTAGAATATAATAGAGGATGTTTAAATGTATAAATTTATTCTAATGGGAAAAATATTCAGTCAGCATGTTATTCAGTAATGATTAAGAGACAAAGTTAAAATACTGAATTGGAAGTGAGTTTCAAAATAAAAGGAGGTTTATAAAATAAATGTATAATAACACCAAATAAACATTAATAACTGACCTAAACATTTAAATGCCAGTTAATTGTTTAAATGTCCTACATTTTGTAAATATGCATGAGACTTCTAAACTCTGGTCCAGGTGGAGCCACCCGCTCGGCAGCCTGAACATCTACATTTTATTTAGTTAACTGGCGAACATCCTCATCGCCACTAAAAGCAAACGTATGACCTACAAGGCAGTGGATTAAAGCATGATGTTGGATTGTGCTCAGACTAGATCAATAAAGCTGATATATTGGTGTATCAGTTAACCTTTTTAGCCCCTATCTGCCATTTGGTTTGAATTAGCGCCACATCTGATTACAATCTTATACCTGTATAACGCCGGGACACCGAGGAGGGTATCGGCTATCTAGACATGTGTGGACATGGTGTGTGTGTTTGTGTGTGTGTGTGTGTGTATACTAGATTAAAACAAAAAAGCTTTTTTGTATTATTAGCAAAGAGTAAAACACTAAGCATTTGGTTATCCATTTATCTAAGGAGCACTATAAGAATAGTATTAAAAGAGTATTACAATGTTTTAAGTATGTTAGTGTCAGTGATTTTGTTTTAGCCATTAAGTGTTCAGTAAATTAGGACATTTGTTATTCAAAAGCTGAACGTTAATATACTCAACGAGGGGATAATGAGGATTTCACATTTAATGCCGGATCCAGACCGGATCAAATGTCATTAAAACACAAACCTAAAGGTATGTGTCCATGTTTGATAATAAATGTCGATGAATGTGGAAATGTTGGTGTGAACACGTTGTGCGTCTGAGAACTACACCAATCAATAGATAATCATTTACAGTTATCTTCAAACAATTATGACTATTTCCCGGGTAAAGCATATTTTAATCTTCAGACGGTCCACTTACTTTAAAACATAAAAACAGTGCAATTTATAATTACTATACTATTGAACTCATTGAACTGGTTTCCCCTCCGTGGCCTGCAGATGGCACTGGTGTCTGTGGAATCTGTGGTGCCGTACACGACAACAACAACATCTGTCTGCAGCAGGAACCGAGTGCGCACAGGGGAACGTGTACATGTGCATATCAGCCATTCACAGGCATTAGAGTCGAGCTTATGAAGTGTGTGGGATGTTCACAGAGCATTATGCATGAGAAGGAAGGTGTGCGCATGCATGCACTCTTTCCCGTGCATGTGGAGACTTTAGTTTGAAAGTGTTTTCGTTTTTTGGATAAGGAATAAAGAAAAATGGTCCGTCTATGTATTTTTTTTAGTGTGAGTGTGTGTGTGTGTGTATGTGTGTGCACAGTAAAGCTTCATGTCTGGGAGAGCCTCCTGCGGTCTCGGGCAATGAAGCATCACATTGTGGTGGTGAGGAGTTGGGATGACGACTGCTTTGTCTGCTCCTCTAGCTACAGAGCGGTAACTGCACTGAGCCGACTGAGGTTGTACCCAAACGATTGTGCTAAAAAGAGCACGTACAGCACATGCCCCTTTGTGCATGCAATGATTTCACAAATCAATTAAAATACAATCTATTCTTGTAAAATACTAGTATGATTGTTAAGCCTGAAAACTCAAATTACAGTACAGATATGACGATTTGTGTAGGTTAATCTAAATCCTCATGTAACCTCGCGACATGCATTGTTGTACCATAAGGAAGTGCAAGTTATTTACTTTGTGGATGATTAGAAGTAACCGTGTTGCTGAAGCCTTCCTTTAAAGTGACCCTACTTTTTGTCATGTTGTCATTACTGGTACGTTTTATGTTGAGTGAAATTAAAGTGACCAAAAAGAGAAAAACATGATATAAAATAACATCAAAAGTATGTATTTTTCTTTTATAAAATATTTGAAAATCCTTGTGAATTTACTAGGAATAAGACAATATTTTTCTTTATTTAAAAGTCCCACATCAATGTAAATGAGGTAAGTGACAAACAATCCATGCCGTCCCCCAAATCAAAAACCAATGTGGCATATTAACTAAATCACAATTAGTCATAAATTTCAGCCGATTTGTAATGGATCACTTAACAACATGTAGGCCAATCTAAGCTGACCAAATTAGCACAGAGCTGACTCAGGGCTGAGCAATGTGTGTGCGACGCTTTGATCATGGCTAATGCCATATGTTATGGTAACGTAAGAGAGGCCCATGACATTTTTCACTTTTATCGACTAGCGTGACCCCCGTGGCCCTCGTGGTGGTGAACTTTCATGTGCTGGTGGACGACCCCCAACGTCACATTTAACGTCTCTAAGTGGCCCACACTTTCACTCACATTAAAGACAGATTCTCGCGCGCACACACACACACACAGAATATCTGGTCTCACAGACACATCACACACAATCTCAAAACACATTATCGAAAGCTGTTCCCGCTGCAACAGTGCTGCGAAATCCAATCTGTATGCAGGAGGCCTGGCCTGGTCAGACGAAACTAGTTGTTACTTTACAGAGGGAGGCCGTAAATCACACAGTCACAACTGTCTGGGAAAGAGAGCACTCAGAGTGTGTGTGTGTGTGTGTGTGTGTGTGTGTGTGTGTGTGTGCTTACTGCCTGGACTCTCTCCAATGCTGTTGTGCTTCCCGTTCCAGTACCACAGCAGCAGGGTGGCATCTCTGGAGCCTGACAGCACGTAGCAGTCTCCTCCGATGTAGGACTCTGAACGAGCCAGACACGTCACCACGTCGCGATGCCCGAACACTATCTGAGTCAGTTTGCCTGAAAGAAGCACACAATTATATACGGACCAGAATCAGTACTGTATTCATTTATCTGTCAACAAGACATGAATGCTGTATTTATAAATAGACAACATTTTAACACGAGATTTACTCGTCCTGTTGCACATAAATTCAGGTTGCAGTCGATCGACAAAAAATGAGTGAGAATTTATTGCTGGTTCTTTGGAGCTATGAGTTTGTTGTGCATCTGTCTGCTTGGTGAGTAGTTCGATCAGATATTTACTAATTCTCAGACAAGAATAAATATTTGTTTCAACTGTGTGTGTGTGTGTGTGTGTGTGTGTGTGTGTGTGTGTGTGTGTGTGTGTGTGTAAATGCAGTGAGCTTCATGTGTATATATAAAGAGGCTAATTGCTGTCAGATTTCCAGACCACAGCTCCACCGTCGAGCTGTCTAATACTCATTACGCTCCTCATAATGTGACCTCTGCAGTCAAACAGTGGATAGTTTGCGACACATGATATTTCTGCCTGGGTGTCAAAATCATTGTCCATCGCATAATTAAGCTGCATCTCAACACAAAGATGAGCGTTATTATGAAACCGGACGGGTCACTGACTGATGTCTTTGTTCTTCTTTGGAAGTTCAAAGACGTAAAATGTTTGACATCTTTATAAACACTGAAAATAAGTAATGATGGCTGCAGCAATAATGGCTACCATGCAGTTCATATTGAACACACACACACACACACACACACACACACACACACACACACACACACACACAAAATTGAATGTGCATGCAGGCGTATGAGGCTATGTGTTGTGTGCACGTGTACCAATCAAGTCTTGTAATTGATAAAATCCCTCAGTTCTTTAACCTGGGGGCTTTAGGGACCTCGGTGGCAGCTGTTGAGCGTGTGCGATTAAACTGTGTTCACGTTCCAGTCACACACCTCGTGGCAGTCGCACAATAGAGCCATCTCTGTGCTCCTATCCCCTTTTTCCCCTCCCTCCTCTATTGAAGACAGGGAGGCCCTGGCCTATAGAAATTGAATCGAAGTCTGTTCTAGAGATGCGTGTACGATTCTGAATGGGGTACCAGGAGAAGAGTTGAGAAGCGGGCTACACAGATGAAGCTTCAGACAGTTTAATTTAGGACCCCTGACCTGATGGCGCCTGTGTGGGTAAAAAAAACCGTCTGCATTGCATGTGTGCTTGCGAGTATATGAGCAAGCCAGTGGGTTCCAAGCAAAACACAATGCCACTGTGAGAGACTGGATGGATTACTTGCAAACACACAGGCAATGCACACATAGGGTTTACTGAGGCAAGTTGTATTCTTGCTAGATGTTATGCTACTAAAACAAAACAACTGAAAACAGAGTGTTGTCCTACAAAAAAGGCCAGATTTTAAGATATTAATCTACATTTACCAATTGACAACAAACAATGCCCTGAACTGGCAAAAATATGAAGAGAAAATAAGGCCTGCGTTACATTTACAGCAATTCCACTGGTACAGCTGCACTATAATGCAGCACAGTACAATACAGCACACTATCTGGGTCACGGAAAACAGCTGAGACTGTTGTTTACAGTATTGAGAATCTTAAGTCTACTAGTGGCTGCTACAGGCTGCAATGTTCATTGCATGCCATAATACAAGACAAAATGAGAAACATACTGATGCCTTTTTTTGTGTCTTTGTTCGAGCCTCACTAGTAGTGGAGCTAAACAAGTTCGTCCTGAGGATGGTGCTAGAGGAAAGGCGATGGGGTTGAATAACATTCAGATTGACGTTCTGATTCAAAAGATTGAATGTGTTCATCAATTTTCATGGCAGTATTTGCTTGGGAGACATCTTATGTTCAGAATTGACATTTTGGCTTGCGGGTGAAGAGGAAAAGCTCACGGAGAGTCAAAATGAGAAAGAGTTCATGCACCGAGTACAATACATTTTGAAATCACTGTAAGAATGACCTTTTACAAAAATACACCATGGTGTGGCTCATGCCATTATGTGCCAGAAACCAAGCTGCTAGAATGTTTCTGTTAAATTATACAATTATTTTTACTTCCTTCAACAGTTGCATTCAGGGTTTCGGTCAGCTGTAAGACATAAAAACACTGAAGCAAAGCTCTCATGCCAAGAGTTTGGTGTCAGAGAAAATGTGCATGTAAAGACTCCGAATATGGTTAACCCAAATTATAAAGTGATATATGGTTAACTACATGGTTTCCTTATTTTGACAACGTCAAATATGAAGTAAAAAATTTGCAGCATGTAAATGTCTGTCGAGGCTAATACATGCACGTGTGGATTTGTGTAAATAGTGTGTTCTCAAAGAAACCAAACGGGGGAGAAGTGAACCATGACTATACAATACCTGAGTCAGTTGAGTAAACTCGGAAGCTCTTGTCCCAAAAACCGCACAGAAGGATGAAGCGGTTGTCGGCTGTGATGACGAAACACTGCGAGCTGATCTGAATGCTTTGATCGAGCAGGTCTGAGATCTGACGACGATGGCTGCCCACGTTATTGGCTGGAGAGGAAAAGTACAATCAGCAAATGAATGTACACATTGGAAATATTCAGATGCACACAGAAATATTAAATCTATGATCTAACTGTTGACATATATCAGCTAGAAGAGATCACACTCCAATGCTTTGCCATATAAGTTTCAGCGAACCGTGCAAAGAAGATTTGTAAGAGAATACATAAAACATCCTGGATGTTAAGTTTACGGGACTTCACATTTTCCATGAGAGTCAAACAGTAATGATAGAGGGAGCACAGCACAGCACTCAAGTCAGAACACACACTGTAAATTCATTGTGGTTGTGTAATTTAGGCCACGGTTGGTTGGAAAGCTAATTTATTGACATTCTCTCTTCCGTAAGTGTTTTTTTTTTTCTCCAAGAGAGAAATGACCATTGTGAATTATTTCTTATTTGTCGGGTCAAAAGCACTGGAGAACAGGTGTCGGAGAAGATTGCATGCACGAAAACTGAGAAAGTCCAGCATAGCTGCTACAACCAATATTTCAACCCATTTTTTACATTTCCCAAAGCCACAGTCGGCTCAGCACTCATCCTCAATTTACTGTGTTTAGCTCAGACTCCTCCTGGAATGCAAACAGTGTAAATATATTACTGACAAGCCCAAAAATCCTTTCTACCTCCCCCGAAACACACACACACACACACACACACACACACACACACACACACACACACACACACACACACACACACACACACACACACACACACAGCTTCAGTATTAGAAACGTTGACAAAGTATAAGACGGGAGAAAACTACAGTCTCAAAGAAAATATTAAAGATTTATTGGATACAATTAGTCTGAAAAATATACTTTCAAGGACACTATAGCTCTTGCAGTTTAAACACTGAAGCGTAAAGATTTATTTTATTCTGCATGTACAGAGGCGAAGCAAAAGAGAGACATTCTATACGTGCAAGTAAAGCTGAATGTGTTAGTAAATTGAGACGGGTTATTTTCAGTGTGCAAGTGTTTGGAGAAATGTGTATAAATGCTCTGGTGAGACTAAGAGTGACCAGAACAGTCACTGAGAAACAGCCCAAGCTCCTCTCCCCTTATAGATGTGCGTGAGATCATGCGAGCAGAGCGACGGAGGCGAAGGCAGGAGCAGATAGAAGTGGCTCGTCTCTCCCTGCTCCACCAGTGCATCCCATACATCACCGCAGCTTGGCACTCTTCTCCTGCTCATCAACAAGTCGTGAAGGATGAGAGGCGCCCATATTGTCCTGACAGCCGTCCGCCGTGCATTCTCAATCACACATTATTACCACATTCATATTCATTTCCATTGACACGCGTCCTTTCCCTCCGCTCAAATTAAACCAAAGAGGATGCAGAAAGGGAGGGAGGGAAGGGACGATGGAGAGGCAGAAAGAGGGGGAGTTGATGATGAAATGCCGGCCTAGGCCACAGCTCATTGCATTCCAATTTGCATGCAAATGGTTTAGTGTGAGAGCAGGGCCTATATCATGAGGAGTGAACTGGGGCAGAGGCTGAGAAACAACTCAAATCTACTGTCCAGGGACACGCCGCCGCAGACTGCCATGAGTCACCAAGATGCCAGCAGGATTCATACACAAATCCGCTCAAAAAAATAATTTCATGCATATATAGGCTCCCACTATGTAAAGAATACGCGTATGTGGACTCTTCCACAGTTATGAATGACAGCATACCTATCAGAGGGTCAATTTCCACAGGAAGTTGGTACTGCTGGTCCTGCACCGTTGAGCTCTGATGACCTGACAAGAAGAAGACAGATTGGATTAATATTGTAATCATGTGGCCTTGTGAAGTAGATGCTGGCTTTCAGTTCATTATAACCACACGGAAAATTATAACCATAAAGTCTGTCACCGGCTAGCCCAAGAGTTCTCCTGCAAATTAGACATTAATTATGTCAAAGAGCTACCAAGGCCATAGAGAACATAACTGTTTATGCTACTGGCACGCTACAATATGCATTTCTTTGGTCAACCGAATGTCTTTAAACAGATACCTGCATATGAATACAAAAAATTTGGAGGCAACGGGACAAGAGTTTGGTTTCAGAAGTGTTCTGGTTTCTGTTTGTAGTCTGTGTAGAATCAACCAATCATGTTTGAGCGTGCTTTGGTTGCATGCAAGTAAAGAGTGCGTGTTGAGAGCAAAAGAAGCGTATCGCTAAGCTGCTAAATGGTCTGTGCAGAGTATAATCTGAGAAGGCGTCACCGGAAACTGTTTGGAGATGGTCAGACTTTTAATAAAGAATTAGCAGGTGATTGGATGAACCTTTGTCAAAGTGAGTTGGGAGAAGAGCGAAAACATCTCTTCCATCGAGAATAGGCTTCAGTGCCGTTGTTTGCACTTCTTTAAATGAAGAAATACTCTCCACCTCTAATATAACTGATGCTGTTGCAGCATCTAGCCTAACCTCTTTGTGAGTCAACGTTGTTGTTTAGAACAAACACGTCTCTGTCGCCTCGCACACACCTACGCCAAACCACCGACACCAGCTCTGGCTTACAGAATAGTGAAATCTAACATTTGAGAAGCCGATCTAAACGATTCCTCTAACCAAACAAGTTGACTAATACCAGTATGTACATTTTACATTAGCTGCTACGCTAAAGGCAACAAATAAAATGTAAATAATGTGTGCCGACATGCTCATGGACAAATTACCATGTTTATTGCTGGCATGCTTCTTGATGAGAAAACTTTACAATGTGAACATCTTACAATTTGTATTTCTTATCTGCTCATAAAGCCACAGGAAGACTCTAGTAAATATATGCAATTAAAGAACCACTTCTGACCAGCACACATCTTGTTTATTATGCCAGCTCACTAAACCAATTAGGTTAATCAGCCTGGTCTTTGGTGCGCATGGATGAGGTCGTATTCTACCGAAAACCGATCAGCCTTCATCCTTATGAATTCAGAGATATCAAATTGAATGTTTCTTTCAAGTGCCGGATGAACGTTGAGTAAATAAGGTTTTGTGAAGTGAGAGGCTGATGTATGGAGGTGGACGTGGGACCTAATGCTGGCTGCTGCATGTGTCACATTTGATACCGCTATCCAGTAGACACAGTCAACTGTTTCACAAATCAACGTCCATCCTATCAAGACAAGACAGGTCAATTCTTGACTTGAGTAAATTAGACAGAGTGTCGAGAAGCGAGTTGAACCGAGGAAATGTGATAAGGATTCTGTGGGAGAAAAAAACTGTTCTGACCTACCCGAAACACCTTTGAGGTTAATTTATTGCAAAGCCACTGCGTCATGCATTTAATTAAACACAAGTTTTAGATATCACATTTGTAAATTCATAAGAAAGAGAGTGCATGCACACAAATCCCTCACCAGTCAAGCCGTGCCACTTGTTGACGGCAAAGATGCGATTGGCAGTGACGGTGATGATCGCAGGTGACGTTAGACCCGGCTGAGTGTTGGCTGCAACGTGGGTCACGGGAGAGTTGGACGGGAACTTCAGCACCATGATAACATCCTGCTGCATCTGCTCCGTAAACATCAGCGGGGTCTGCAGGAGAAGATACTGTTCAGGCCCCCGGGACGGACAAACGGACGTAGGGAAGAGAGGAGCGGCAGACAAAGAGCAAAACAAGAACGACGAGAAAAGCGGTTGCAGCCGGTGTTAGCGAGGAGAAAAACAGAGGGAGAGGGAGGGAAAAGAAGGACATAGAGAGAAAGTTAGGAAGCTTCAGCAGGATAGCAGCAAGCAGAAATTAAGTAGTATTGATTGAAAAAAAAGAGGTCCTTTGTGAAACTAAAAGAGTACTGTGTCTTTTTAAAATAAGTCCCCTTTTACTCAGAAGCGTGTGGTGTGATCAATGTGCGAAATGACGTAGGTTTAAGGTTTCACAGTGGAAGCCTGTTTTCACCGTAAAGTGGAAAGTTTGTGCTCACCTTTATTCTGAGGTTAAGACATGTACCTACAGGCATGGCTTTGTGACATCACAGCTAGTTTGGAGGCAAATAGCGGTTCAATATTCAACATAAAACCACGTGATAAGCCTCCAGGATAAGGCACAGATAATTGACTTTTCTGTGCACTTGAAGATATTCTTGTAAAATTGAAAACATTTGCATATACATAGTATCCGGTTTTTTTTTTTTTTTCAATAAAGGGAGGCGTAAATATGATTTATAGTAATTTTACCAGGTAATTTCACTTTTTGTGGAAAAACACAGACACAATCTATTATGTTTAGATCTTGAGGGGGGATCTCACTCAGTACATCCATGGGTGATCATTATTTACCGTTTTTGCTGACCAAACATACAAGCCCCAGAATCATTTGATTCGCAAACCCATAAAACAGAAAATTTGTAAATTCTTGATAAACGAGCCAAACGATTGATCAATTATCAAACTTTTGTTGATTCATTTTGTGTCAGCTGACTAATGTAAATCGTTCAGCTCATAAAATGACTACAATCACGAATACAAAATATGTATGAATTCAATTTGCATAAAACTCATTACTTATAAAATATACAGCAGGAGAACCTGACTACAACACAGTCGTAACAAAGTAATTCCATTGACCCATCAGACAGGAGCTCATATAGAGCCATTTACAAAGTGTTTATGCCAAGCAGCTCTAACACAGACCCATTTCCCTCCTTGCGTGTAAAGAAGAGCAACATCAGTGTTAACATCGGGAACAGACCTGAGTAAATCCGGTGTGTCTGACAGCTAACCAGATGCACTGACAGTATCATTACCACTAGCATGGGCAGACGCCGACACCCTGACAACACACTCACACGAGAGAGCAAGTCGAGAGCGAGAACATGTAAAAGCAAAGAGAACAGGGCGTCTTGATAGAATATGGGACGGGTGGGCAGGGTTAGTAATGTGTTTGAATAATGGCGTTTGAAAAATATATGTGGTGGAGTAAAAAATAAAAAAAACATTTCATAGGAATCTGGGAATGAGTGAGGCGGGTTCAAAGCCATAGTCTGAGTTTGTGTCTGTGAATGCATGTGTGCGCTGGGTGGTGGTCTACAGCCGGCTGTCAGCGCCACAGGGACACCACACTAATAGGGACTCATGGGGCCTTGGCCCATCACAAGCAGGCACACTGCACTCCCTGGCCCCTTAAAAAGCCGTCACTTCACTGCTGCCGTTCATTGCTCTCCTTCGTTGATCTCCACTGCTTATAGCTCAGGTAAAAAATCTGGCCCCGGCCCAGGTTTCCAGCTCAAAGCTGTGCCTTTCCCCCCACGTACCTCTTACTAAACACACATGCACACAAATGCTTGTGATCTTTTCCTTTCACACACACCTCTCTAATGATGAGAGAGGAGATGCTTTCAAACCCACGACTTTTATTTTCCCACAGTTGTGGATGGATAAAGAGAAAAGTAGGAGGTAAATGGAGCATGAAAAGAGCGAGTCGAAAATTAAGAAGAAGGGTTGTATGAAGCAAAGCAGAATTCTTTTATCAGAGCTCACCAGAAGTCAGAGACAGCATTAAACAGGCAGCACAATGGTTGATACTGTAGCTCAGTTGGCTTCTGACCCATATCATATTTTAGTATTTTCAGACTGAAGGATTACAGGTAGAGTGGTTTGTGTGTGTTTCTTAAGAGTATCTGTTTGCATGGACTGTATGTGTGCAGCACTCACCACTTGCATGGCTGAGCTTCGAGGTGGGTGTGGTTCGATGAGCAACTGGCAGGGGGTCTGTCCAAAACTCCTAATTTGAGACTCCACAGCCTAGAGGGAAAAAGAAAGAGAGGAAGGAATGGCAAAGAAAATGACAGGAGGGTGAAAGAAAACAGAAAAGGGAGTTATTATTGCATCGTTATGCCTCAGAATTTAAAAGCCAAACACAAGTGGCATAATGTAACAAAAAGGCCTTAGTAAAGAGCTATAAAAAGATATAAATCATATGAGGGCTGGGCAATTCGGAGGAAGATTTCTATCAATTCAACATTGCTAGATAATGTGACAGACAATTTGAGAAACCATTTACGGTGATAAAACAGTGTCTTTTTGGCAAATCAAAATAATAAAATTCCTGAAAAACTAATGTGCTCCATCACTGATGAAAAACTTGTGTTCATGCACACGTCACACACTCTCACACACACACACACACACACACACACACACAGAGACAGAGACAGAGAGAGAGAGAGGCCGGGACCGGCGTGCTTGTAGGCCGGTTAGCTAGTGTTAATGAAGAGGTATAGGACCATAAATGTCAGAGCAGACGCCGGCCCAGCAGCCTCTGGACATCATCACACAGCTCACTGTCAGGCAAACTAGCACAGGATGGAACAGCAGTGTGTAGATGCAGAGGCCGCCACCAATACTCTACACAGTCTGCACTATTATTATCCAGGATTGCCACTAATTGTTTTCATTAATGAATAATCTGTTAATCACAATTTTAATTGGTTTATATGTTTGGTAAATAATGGAAAATAATACAAAATAACCGTTTTGACCAACAGTCCAAAACCCAATGGTATTAAGTTTACAATTACGTAAATAAAATAAATAAAAAGAAAAGGAGCACATTCTCACATCTGTGAAGCTATAACCAGAATATGTTTGTGAAAAAATAAATGTTTTAATTAAATACATACTCAATTTGACACAATAAAAAAAGAATATACAAAACACAGAAAACCAAAGAATACAAGTTCCTGTAGGAATTTGTACAACATTTTAATTAATTTTTTTATTATAAAAGGAACAGTCAGAGAGAAAAACACAAAATGATGACAGGCCCGTCAGTATGTTGGTGTGCACTTTGACTGGCCGTGTGGGAGTGACAGCTTGTGTGTGTGTGTGTGTAGGCTGAGACGTTTGAGCCTGACTTGGCGAGGCCTGCAAGAATGATGTCATGGTGGAGGCCTGCATATGCTATTTCCATGAGAAAAAGGTTGGGAAGTTAGTCTGCTCATACCCATTGTCTGAAACTAACCAGAGAGAGGCGCAGAGAAGGAGCGATCTCAACTGTCTACTACTGCTAAGAACCAAGCAATAAAAAAAGTGTGTGTGTGTGTGTGTGTGTGTGAGAGGGGAGGAGAGAGGTGGTGGGGGGGGGGGGAAGAGTGAACTTAATGGACCCTTTCTTCACTATGTCACTCTGGTAGGTTTTCTTCTTCCTTTTGCTTTCCCTTCTATAGATTATAAAATCTATTTGTGTTTTTGAACATAAAAATGCTCAAAAACACAAATAGATGCTCAAATCCTTCTGCGTATAAAATGCTATAAATTCACCGATGGCTTTCATGATATTTCTTGAGTATTCTCAATAAGGGGATCAATATAGCAGAAAAGGACAGTTTGCATCTCATGCATTCATATCCATAAATATAGGTGAAAAAAAGAAAACAAAAAATCTGAAATAAAAAACTGAATCGCAAAACAAGAGTTAAGTCGGCCATCTAGTTTGGTAGCCTTAACAGAGCATGAGTGTCTGTGGTTCGGTGTTCAAACCCAAACTATATACATATATTCACTGTATGTTGACCTCAACACGTGCGTGTTCTGGTTCTGACTGACGCTTCCACGATCGAGTATATTATATTAAGACTGGTGTGTTACTCAAATGAAAACGTTTTATAATAAAGGCCTCTCTGTTCATTTATTGATATCAAAGATCAACTCTGCACATGACCTCATTACTGATCATGACAGGGAATCTTAACATTTTACATCCCACCCAGTTAGCCTGTTAGTGAAAGGACATCGGTGCATCATTCAAGGTCAAAAAGCCTCCCCTCTCCTCCGTCTACACTGGGGAGAATTTTGCTTAAGCTAATGTGAGAAAGAGACTCCGTAAAGCCACTCAACCTATCTTCATTAAGTTCAGCTCTGACATTTACGAGGCTGTGGAACGTTGGAAAGTGGCCGAGTCTAGGTCGGCATGTCCTATCCCTATATGCCAATGCAATGCTCAGGTGATTATATGAGGGGCCATCCGCAAGGCCAATCTCTTTTGGGGGCGCTGGCCCGTGTCTGATGAAGGTTTTCTATATTCTATACATTTAAATGGCTGAGACGCCCTCGGCTCAGATGTCCCAAACTGCCCTTTGATTTACTCAGCCACTTGATAAGATGGATCTCCATGTAAACCGTGCTGCAGTTATGCAAATTGGCTCCTCAACATTCACTCTTTGAATGGAATAAAAAAGAATAAGTACAATGGCCTTGTGTTGTCGACAAGCAGCGTTGGGGCGGGATACTTTATCTTCGGCTTTAGATATTCACTCTCTTAAATGTGAACAAAATACTGAATACATTAAAGGCCGAATTCTCAAGATGATAAACCAGTGTGCGCTGTGTTTGGCGGGTGTCGACGCAGGTTCACTCGCGTGGGTATACTTTCCCGTCTTCTGCCGAATTACGCAAACGCTTTACAATTTAGACGGGGCTCTGTGTTTTGTCGCTGGAGTGAGTGGCTGTGGGATTTTCCGTAATCACATGTGAAAGAGGGGAAGCCCTGTACAACGATGAGAAGGCAACACAGGATGTGTTTCTCTTTATACACTGAGAGGCAACACAGATGTGTGTGCATGCATGCCATGCACACGGGTGCACTTACGTACACATGAATGCATCTGCAGACACACAGCAGTTCTCTGAGAGAGAGGGGGTAAGTTTTGACTTGCGGCGGAGGCAGAACAGGAAGTAATCATGGTTTTTCAAAAACACAGCAGTGGTCTCCACAACATTCCCTAATCTGTGCTGAGATATTCCAAACTCTCTCCCAGAACAGATATGTACACACAACCGAGTGCATTTATGCTGATGAGCACGGATAAATATACAAAGGAATACACATGCCAATGGATGTATGTATACATGCACGTGTATGTACAAACATATCAAGGTATGATCTATACAAAGTGTGTGTGTGTGTGAGGTTGGGTCGAGGCGGTTGGGAGCTGAAGGCTGTCAAACAGTGTGGCAGGAATACAGAACTCTCCCCAGTCTGCTACCTTCTCTGATCCAGAAACGCACAAACACATACAAAAACACAGCCTTGCCTGTGACCCATCCCCCTGACAATGAGCAGCCTCGGGGCCTGTCCGATTGCTGCCGAGCCTGGCCCAGACCACAGCTCCGGCTCAAACCGTTGTCACTCAGTAACAGCAGACTCCGGGAACATTTTCCCAAAGCTCCTGTAGTCCTCAGCCGCCCCCGATGCCCGGCCATGACGAGGCCCAGGCCTGGACCTCTGTTTCCACCTTCTGCCCAGACAGGGCACGCTTCCTACCGTACAAACACGGCTGAAGCAGAGCCTTGGCAGGGATAACACCGCTTTGGTTTATCTAACTAATTACAGCGCTCAGACTGAGGGTGTTTTGGAAAGGTGAATGCCAGCAGATTGGACACCAAGCATCAGTGGGAGTCGGAGGAGAAAACAAAAAAGTCTCTTTTATCCTGAGGGAGTGGAAATACACTTTGCTGCTTTATTACTATTTTACACATACATATGCTGAGGATATTAAATATATGGCATGTACAGTATTTTCAAACAATAATTGGATATATACTCAGAAGTACGCCTATCCAAAATCTGCATAAGTTATAAGCAGAAGGGGTTATTTTAATAGCACTCAAATCGCATGCACCTGCCTCTGATGGCATCCTTTTTGTGTGTGTGTCTGTGTCCATCCCATCATCACTGGAACAGCAACATCAGAAATAGTGGTCAACTCGTGATCCAATTTTGTTATCCAATTTTTGGCTTGTGTGTTAGCCACAATAATGGGCTGAAAGTGTAAATGACCAGAGCACCCTGGTAATGAATCTGCATGTGTGCGCGTGTGTGTGTGTGTGTGTGTGTGTGTGTGTGTGTGTGTGTGTGTGTGTGTGTGTGTGTGTGTGTGTGTGTGTGTGTGGCTAAAGGCCAAAGCACATCTGGATGGGAATTAGGGTGAATGGGGTGATAAATCAATGATCTACCCCTGGTGTCCGTGATGCCGCAGTCACTGAGCATGAAGGGCAGCAGAACGGTGGAGGCAAAAGGCTGCTCAGCCGCTTCATATACTCTGAACTCATCTCCATTTAGACCTTAATGCTATGAGGACCTCTGCTTAAAAGATAAATCTGGTTTATTATGACTTGCTTTTATTGTTCTGTCCATCATTCCTATTGGTAAGGAAACACAAGCAGTCAGACCCTGATTCGATACGTTCATTTTCACTTTTTGATAAAAAAAAAAAAAAAAGATTAAGAGAGCAATGTCAGTGTGTTTTCAGATCGCAGCATTTACTTTGGTGCGTGAACCGTTTTTATTGCCAGTTGAAATGATGGCCAAAACTGGAAAAATAAAAAATATGAAACAAGTTGTAATGAACTGGAATTATCCTTCAGGAGAAACCCTTTATAAAGACCAGCGGCTATACTTTGACACAAGTAAAAATAGAACGTGTGCTGCTTTGGCAATAGAGGCTGATGGGAGCAGAGTCAATTGGCCAGCTGCTGGCTAGCTGCCTCTTGCAGCAGATTGGTGAAGTTGTCAGGCCGCTGTTTGGCTGTGGGCAGGCTAGCTTTGTTTTTCTTTTCAGCACTGTGTTTTGTGTGGTTTCTTTCCGGCAGGTCAGGGTAACTTGTGTGTGCGCAGCAGTTCAAAGTGAGAGGAATGAATAATGAATGAAAGCCAAGTAGGAGGCTTCAAGGCGTTAAAGTGGAACACTTGGAGTGCTTTTAGAGGTTTCACGCTGGGGAAAGGCTTCGCTCAGCAATACATGCCAGTAGATTGTTAGCTCACCTCTCGCAGGTCATTCTACAACCAATTTAACATGGCTAATGGCATCAAAAATATCCCTGAAATACAGAGGCACTGAATGGACAGATGCTTTTGTAATAGTCAGATTAAGCATCCATTTGAGAGCGCTAACGCTCAAGTGTACTTACTGTAATTTGGTGTTTTTCCCCTAACTCAGCATGATCTGCCAAAGGAGTGAAGTCAGCCGAGTAGTATATATAGTAAATGTGTATTACAAATGTGTATGTGCTTTTATGCATGTACTGTCTCTGTATTTAAGACTTCTCAAAATCCACTTGTATAGTCTAGCCTTCCCTATCCATTTGTTTTCTTTTAAATGATTGTGTTTTTACTGTGTTATTTGTTGTATTGCTTGATCTAAATTGTTTTAGGAATAGTGATATTGCTCTTATTGTTTTTGTGATTAACACTTATGATTATGATGTGTTTTTTTACTGTCTAATGCACATTTTTCCCCCCAAAAAATTAATTAGGGACTGCATTGTTCAACTGTTTCGTGTGTAAGCCTCACCTCTCGGAGCATGGGGTCGCTGATTGAGCTGAGGTTGACTGCACCTTCATACGTCAGATAATAGAAAACATTGAGGGCTCTGGTGGCTTCAGGTCCCTGCTGCTTGTAGCCAAAGATCAGATCGATCCACTGGTGGAGCTGGCAGGACACAAACTCGCTCTCCAAAGCCTGTAAATGAAGCAGAGGGCAGAAGATTACAAGTATTATAAATGTCAACAGATGCAGAACATACAACCAAATGCTACATGTTCCTCATAGCGTTACTGCACAGCAGTTATTACTAATGCCCCTCAAAAATTTACTCTTTGGAGAAAGCAGAATCTATTTGCTCCTATGACAGAATCTGCCAATGATTTCTTTAATGAGCGAAAAGCAGAGTAAATCCATATCTGATCATATGGGAACATCAAAACATTAGAGAACTCCTGCAGTTCATTAGGGAGCCATTTCAGCTTCTGTCTTTGTTCTTTTCTCTGCTGCTTGTGGGAGGATAAGAGCACGGTGTTGCTCTTCTGCAGACGTCTCTGCGTTGCTATAACGTTGAGATACAAGCCGTTCCTCTCCTCATTAGCCGGCAAAGGAGGAAAAAAACATTTATGGTTTCCTCATAAAAACAGGCAATTGTGTTAATTTGTGTAAAGCTGTCGCCTCACAAAAGCCCTCTAAACACGACCAAATTAGAATGAGGCAGCCCTTGATTGTCATTGCTGCCTTGTGTCACATTAATTTGTGACAAAACATTAGCCCTCGCTACACTTAAATGGCAATTTATATCATTTAAATTTTTACTGCGGAGACCAACACATCCCTCACTTAAATGTGACTTTCTGACAGCTCATTCTGCATCTAATTCTTCCAGACTCTCTTAATTACAACTTTCAATCAGGGGAAAAAAGCTTGGGCACAAAGACAAGGCGCTCTGGAGGTATGATGATGTTTTTACTGCAACTTGAGTAAGGACTGAATTTTTGATGCCTTCACAAATTCCATAATCTGAACTGATGAGAGGCTGAACAACATAAGGGTCGCACGGATAATACAAGAATAGGAATGAGGTCATTGGTTTATTGAAAACGGCAGACAAGATTTTCAGGTTTAATGGCGTCGACGTGCAAACATACTAACTAGGGCTGAGAATTACACTAAAATATATCTCCGTCACCAACTCGTATGTGTGTTTAGCCCCATGTATGAGTGTAATTAAGCGGGTTGAAAGTCATTAGAAAACATTGATTTGTGTCGATAGCCATCCATAGTGTTGCTGATTATATAAATGGATGTTTTGATGTACTTTAGATTTACATTTTATTTCTAAAATTGTTGTGCATCAACCAATAAGATCCAGCTGGGATAAAAATGTTGTCCATCCAAGTAAGTATGTGGTTTAGAGTCAATGGCCTATTATACCTTTAAAAGAGTGCAGTGAAAAACATGTTAATTTCTAATAGAAAGTATTGTTTTGTTGTCAATGAAGACAGCTGGGTATTTTTTTCAGTACTAGACAACACAAAGTAAACTATTAGTATTGTAACTGTCTGGTTCATAGCTTTGTAGGTTTAGATGTACAGTAGATCTAATCAGTGTGCACTAAGTTATGGTTATTTCACACACCAAACATTGCCCCATTTAGATGCAATCACAGCTCAGAGCTGTAGAGTTAACAACATTAGCAGATGAAGAGAGATCTGTCTATTCTCTTCCCCTTTGTGTAACTCACTTGACAACCTGACACTCTGGGGTAACATTTAGTATTAAGATAAAAACAGAAGACCTCTAGAGAGACAGTTTGGACTCTATAAATATCTGTCCCCCTGGCATCAGCAAGTTCAGAGTAGTAAGAGGGTTTACAGGCTTGTGTCCTAAAGCAATCCTTTTTTTATTCATGTTACATTATAAGCAAGGGAACACTCTTTATTCAAACTCACTTTAATAGCAGGCAGAGAGGGGTTCAATTGAGAAACAGAGCAATAGATCAGTTCATTATGCGCTCGGATTGACCTTTGACGGGCCCTGCTCCCTTGTTTCTAAAACTAAAGCTGGGCCTGATGGGCATTTAATGTGCACTGCAATCTACTGTCAATCAGCATGGAGAAACAAAGAGCAGCCATGTTATTGCAGCTCCCTCTCAAGAGGCCCACCTTTATGGAAATCACTTGCATGTACCATTTGGAGAGGAAGAGATAGAATAAATGATTATTTGTGTGTGTGTGCTGTGTCGGCATTGGAAGTGTATCAGTGTGTATTATTGCATTTGTTTGGTCTATCAGACAAAAGGATCAGAAGTACTCTGAGATTGAAGTCTAGGTTTAAGGATTCAACCTCAGCAGATGTCTGAATTTCAAACCTGCCACTGCCTGTGGGATACAGAAACTGCCTTGAGAGCCCCTTCTTCAAAGCTTTTCTTAAAAAAAATGAAAAGTTTTCTCACCACTCAAACAACCTTTGATTAAACTTGTGACTTCACCACACCACAGAATATATGGGTTGCAGCTGTTGCAGTAGTGGGGCAATCACAAGTTGCATTAAGGCAAAAGATTGCTGTTGATTGGCCGCAAGCAAAACCATACCAAAAGTCTTTTCCTTTCTAAATCTGGGAATAAAAATAAAATTCAGGTATCAACTATCGTTTCGCTGCTGCACTTCCGAAACTACTTGATGCAGGGTTATTTAGGTGAAACCTTAAAAAAGGTACTTAATGCCTATACCCAGTCCTACCAAACATAACCAAAATCAGTCATTCCCTATCAAACCATTTACTACGTTTGGGCATTTACTAAACAGTGCTCAGCCGGAGTTTTCTTTTCTTTTTTTTTTTACCAAAATGACTAACATCTGGACAGTGGAGGAAAGTTGAGAGATGCACTAGAATTAGTTTTTGACTTTTTGCGGCAACATAAATACAGACCACCACCAGCGGTATGTTCGCGATCATACCATCAAACTGAGTGTTGTGAACCAAAATGCACAGTGACTTCACATTTTTCTTTTACCTAGAAAGCCGCATGTTCGGGATTTACTTCAACTGATGGACAAGCAGAAAGTAAAAGACAAGTCTCAAGCATGTAGCGACAAGCCATTAACAACATCCCAGGTGAGCAGGTGTGGAAATGTCTTTCTGTAGTGCCACGCAGTGGAAATAGTATGGCAGAAGGTTGGGGCAGATAGCAGATTCCTGAGGTGGGATCTGGTGGCACTTCAGGAGAACCAGGCAGGATTATTGATGGACCAATTAGCAGCCAGTGTATGTGTCATCCACGTCCACAGGGGACTCTCTGATAATTAATGAATAATTTAGCATGCCTTTATGTAAATGCTGATAGGGGGTAGAAGTCACTGGAATCCCACATTTCTATTGTTAAGGATTTGATAAAGTACACCTTTGAAGCATAAGGAAGTCCCCTTTGTTGTGTGCTGTGACTCATTCCCAATGGCAACAATAATGTGGAATATTTTCCTATGCGAGAAATTGTAATCCTTTATCTTAATCGTTTTCTTTGCCCTTCAAATAGATATCTCCAATTTCTCTTCTCGAATGTAATGCTTATTTTTGCTTGCCTGCGAGTTTTAAGGGGCTTTGATAATTAACATGCCTTTTCTCTGAGCAAGTCTCAGATTACTTTAATTCATTCCTTTCTGAAACATCTGTAGCCGGAGTGTAAATTCAAAGCCTAAAAAAAAAAAAAAAACTCAACAAAAACACTCAAAGAATGACAGTTTGACTACGTGTCGATCAATATGTTACTTTTTTAGGAGAGAGACCGAGGACTTCAACAAATGCTTTCCTTATTTGAGACATCAGACCAGCGACACCAAATGATTGCAATTAACCAGCTGGTGGGCATTAAACCAGGATTACTCAGGAGTCCCCTTCTGCTTGCAAGTCTTTCTACTTTTCACTTATGGACTTCGTTTTGCGATTTTTTTCCTCAAAAGTAAAAGTGTCTGTCCACGCTACGGGTCTGCAGGAGTTTCTGTGCCTCGCTGTGGTTTGCGGTGAGCTTTATGGTCTGGATTGAGCTGGATTTCACTTTGGCTTTAACGAGGTGACACTGAATGCTCTCCTCCTTCCCTCATTGGCCCTAAAAAACCCTTTTAAGGACTTATAGAGAGCTGTCTGTAAGGATGTTAAAATGTCACTTAACAAATCAATCCCCTCATTTGCATGCCAACGGTGATACGAGTCCACGCGCATGTGCCCGCGTGCGTGTGTGCGTGTGTGTGTCACCGGTGGCGTGGGGGGTGTAATCAAATGCACATGTTGTATGCAGAGTGTTGTCAGCGGTAGACTGTTTTCTTTTGTATCGATTACGGATGAATAAAGCAAACACTTGTCAGGTTTGTATACAGTAAGATGACTGTTTAAGAACGAGCTGATCAAAACATCCTGAAAATCAGATTCGGTGTGTGCGACAGTGAAACATCGTGCATTTTTTTTAAAGGGGAAAAGAAATTTGCTGCTGAACCACAAAATCCGTACGTTTAATTTAGTTGTGTTGTATTCTCATTGTGCGTTTGATTAAATCTCAGCAAATCTGTGTGTCTTCCAAGAACAGCAAACATCATGAACTGGAGCGGAAGCTCTTTCGTCTTTTCTTCTGACCGTAACACAAGTTTATTATCGCTTGTTTCGATTCTCTTTTCTTGCTCCAAGTTCAACAGCCCTCTTTTATTTTCCCTTCTACTTATTCTTCCACTCTAAGTGCTGCTCCCTTTTTTTTGTTGCTCCTTTCTTCCAGTCATCTGATCCTTTGGATCAACTCCTCTGGAGTTGCCTTGCCCTGAGGTTGACAAGCCCTCTGATTAAAGGGCTTATTAGCTCGTTGTAAATGAGAAGCCGATTGTCATTTTGAAGCAGGCAGAGGAAGCCTGTTGCCAGCCAGAATAGAGGGGGCCCCCCAACATGGAAGAGGGGGGAAAAAAAGCAACGGGTGACGTAAGGAATGAGAACCTTGGAGCAGCCGCACAGCTAACAAACCATTTCCTTTATTCCCATATTCACACACACCCGAGAAGCCCAGATGGGTTGTGTGCGTTACTTCAGTTGCCCCCCTCCTTCCTGCTCTACTAATTACATAGGTCACAACTGTGAGAGTTCTGGCTATGGGTCAACGGAGGCACTCGCTAGCAAGTGGAACCTGAAACTCAAACCGTAACTCTCTCTCCCGCTCACTCCTCCACCCACTTGAAAAGCAAGAATATCATGTTATGGGGTGAAAAGAAGCAGAATGAGCAGTGATTGGGAAAGTATCTCCCCAAAACAAACATGTCATGGTGGATTTGGTTTTAGTCAGACAAATGGTGTAGTGTAGACTGCGAAAGTGGTCCAATTTACAGCACCGACAACGGAGTAAACAAAACTGATTGAGAAGTAAATGGATGAAATGGTGCCGACTCGAAGTCAGGAATGGTGTGGTTGTTGTCTTCACGTTTTTGTTTTTAGTCATTGCCTGATTTTAAACAATATGATGCAACACAGCAAATAATGATAATCCATAAAAGTCTAAATAAATATTTGGTAAATAATATGTTTTAATATGTGGAAGATAATATTTCTAAAACATTTGGAACATATTTTTTTATATTTAGAAGATAATATTAATATTATATTTGGAGGATAATATTACTTTTAGATTTAGAGGATAATTTTTTTTTAGATTTGGAGAATAGTATTTTTTATATATATTTGGAAGATAGTGTTTTTTAATAATTTGGAAAATAATATTTTTACCATTCGAAAATTAAAGCGAAAACAATGAGAAGGCCATTATTTCACAACTGTCTATACTTAAATCTCAAAAGCAGCTAACAAGCACCTACAGAAAATTCAACCATCCCTTTGCCTCCATACGATAGCCAACAAACTCGCAAATGCATCACCAGTGCCATAAGACACATCCACCATCGGATGAAGTCAGCAAACGCTAAGTCAACAGTCAGAGCTGATTAAACACACGGCCACTGAGAAAGGCTTCGGAGCGTGCTCAATGAGGGAATATTTGGATAGCTGTTGAGGGGAGCATAGTTGTCTCAGACGATTAAAGAGTCTTCTGGAGGACTGGACGGTCTCTCCGTCTGACTGGAGCTGTGGGGGCATCTCAACACAGAGATGATTAGGACGAATGGCTCGGCTGATCAGCCCTTCAACGAGAGGTTATCAGGTTGTTGGGTTATGTGGAGCTGCAGCTTCTTAGCTTGTGTTTTCATATGTACGCCTGATAATTAAAAGGTAACTGCATCCCAAAGAAATAAGCAATACACATTTGGCAGATTGTCAAATGTGATAATTCTTGGTCTGACATTAAATAAAAATGTAATATTTGGGGTTTTGTATGATCTTCAAAACCAATACATTTAATCAGGTCACTTTGTACTCTTGGATATCATGATAGACATTGTTTTTACTGATGCCACAAACTATGAATCCAATATTATTTTTAAATAAACTTTTTTTTAAATTTATACTTAAATATAATCCTCAATTGCAGCCCTTATGTCACATGGTTGTCATATATTTTTACCCAATTTGTAATAAATATATACTTACATTATTATTCTTAACCAGCCAGAACTAAAAGTTAGCAAAATGAGAAACATCCTAACAAATACTATGTTCATTATTTTTCTACCATGTCACTCGCCTTATGATAGAGGATCATTCATTGTGTGTTTCTGTGTCCGATTGCAAAAATATATTTTAAAAAACTTGCTCTAAATGCTGAACTAAGCACATTAGCTTGAGCCACGGCAAAGAGTACTGTTTTAATATAGCAAGCATGACGACACAATATGTCCAGTGCTGGAATGGAGGACTGTGAAAACAGACAAATACTGTCAAAAAAAAAAGCATCTCAGCAGACTTTGGGAGAAATAAAATGAGAACGTGGAGGAGTACAGAAAAAGGGAGAAGGACAACATTAGTGAGTGAGTATGTCAGCAGCATTAGATCATCCCATTTCTCAGGCTCTCATCGGCCTCCTCCATTACGTCATTGAAGAGGAGGACGAAGAAGAGGAGGAGGGGGAGAAGGACAGGGAAGAAGGGGAGGCAGAGAAGAAGGGGGGACAGCTCGTAAAACACTGAGCACACAGTAAACATGTCTGCCCTTATGCATGACAATACCCCTACAGTGAGCGCGCTCTGACATTAGCCAGATAACCCCCCTCTACCCCACGTGCTAGTTCCCATCCAACAACAAGGCTTTCAGAGGGGACACCAGGGGAATAGATTAGCGCTAGGCTAACATGGTAAACTGTGTTCTGTTACATGGGGCCTTACTGGGCTAGACGACGTTACGATTTTCACTCACTCAGTCATTCACAAGTGCGTAAGTATATCTCCGTGGTTGGTGACTGGTCCTCACAGTGGTTACCTCAACTCGCACATGAACTCCCATGGGGTTCCTGTGAGCATAAGACGTGGAGGCTGGTGGGAACGGCATAATGTGCGTCCCACCGGCTGTCTGATCAGAGAGTGTGGTGCGGATGAGAGGTGAATGTAAACAGCAATGATCTTTGACTATGTGTAGCTGGTGGTCTGAGCAAGGGAGCGAACATGTCTTGTGGGAAAAAACAAGTGGGACTCAATTCTGTCTGCAGCTTTATACAGCCACTGGACGATTCTGCATAATGACATTCGGTTTCCAAAGCAGCCCTTTTCATCTTTCCTGATCATAAACTGGTAGGACAATGGACCCGTCTGCCACGATGACATAGTTTCAGTAAGTGTGAACGCCTGTCAGCATATGAACTTGACAAACTTCAGAAGGGAACTTTCAAAGACGCTGATAGTGTGAGTATATGTGGTTTGGGGGAGGAGGGCGGGGGGTTAAGGTGATGTGGCTCATATTAATATGACATTCGTCAGTTCGCACTGAGCAGGACATGTTTACCTCTGCAGTCGGGATTAACAGCTGGAAGATCAAGAGCGAGGTTCCATGAAACAGATCGCTGTCATTTTTCAACGTCAGAATTAGCAAACTGACTTCAGAGACAGCTTCTGTCTTAAGTTTAAAGCTGCATTAGGCAAACCTGGCCACTCAGAAGCAGAAGAGAACAAATACCATAGAAATAAACATAGCTTTGATATACTAACACATAGAAAAACAATTGCCTCCTGATACATAACCCCCTCTTGTTCTGTGATACTTGCAACGGTTACCTTCAATGTATCCTCCTGCAAAGAATGCACCTGGCTTCGACTGTCTTTTTCAGATAATGAACATCCTTAGCCAGTAATTATTCTTTTACATCAGAGTGACACCATTTTCTGCAATACAGCAGTAGGTGTTCCTGTCTTTGCTTGAAATGACTGCCGCTAAGTTCATGTGTTTACATTTCAGGGATTAAAAAATATACTTTTGGAGCAAAACAATGGAGCAGAAAGTATCTGAGAGATGCTAAGACACAAAAAAAATGGCCAGTCGATGCTCACTGGGAGCGGCAAAGCATTGCTTGAATTTTGGGTTTCATAATTGTATGTGACAAACAATGACATAATAACTGTTCATGTGTCATGACCAGGACTCCATCTTGCCTTGCCTGGGTCCAGACCTTTGAATCCACCCACTCCACTGAGTAAAAGTGGACTGAGTGAAACAAGTTGACAACTCAACTATATAAGACAAGGCTCCATCTTGTAAAATGATCACTATGGTCAGCTGAAATGTTTTTGGATCTCCATTACTTACATAGTCAGGAATTAGTCAAAAAAGATTACTACTAGATTGAATGTTTAGTGAAAGCGGTTTACATTTGTACCTCATGTCAGAGGAACCTTTCCATTACAGCAATGCAGAGAAGGTAAAAATGCAGACAATTTAAACTATTAGACGATACCACTTGCGGATTCCAATTGGTAATTTGCTCATCCCGTGCCTGCATAACAATCTAATCATGGTTGCTTAAGGCACAGTAGAAATATCCAATCCTGCAATAATTACCACTCGATGATTAAAAGTGTTAGAGAGAATTACACAAGTTATTTTGGGGTCTAACATCCACAAAGCAGAGATGTGTTGGGTACTTACAGTTGGGGTTCACCACATGTGGCGGTGACCTGTGGTTATCCCTCACAGTATCAACTTCTGACCCATCACTCAACCGGCTTTGCCCATTCAACAAGAGCAGAGTCTCTCGCACTTTCTGTGAGGGCAGTTTAACTGATGTCTGTCACTGCTTTGAGTGAGCAGTTGCTTTGGAAAGGGAAAAAGAGCCAAAAGTAATGTGCTGCCCCTCTCTCCCATGTGTGTGGTTTGCAGATCCATCAGCAGCACTGCAAGAGCCCAGATGACTGAAGGAAACCAACCATGTGAACTACCGAGCAGCAAGAGGACCCTGTAGAGCTCCAACGGGTTAGATGGTGATTGCACCCCACCTTCCACCTTTAATAAACTTATATCTGTTGCCTTGGAAAAAGATCCATAAAAATGGTGGCACTAACGTGACACTTAGCCAAGATACATATACATGTACATATGCTACATTGTAGATAACGCTTTACAGTTAGATCTGTCATGTTGGAGATGTTGACTGCCTTGACGTCTGTCCACCATGTGAACTGCCGATTAGTTAAGAGTTTAAAGTTAACCATCACAGTGGGAAATACAGTTTTACTCGCGAGGAGAGCAGGAAACCACGCTGCACCACGAAGAGCTAAAGAACAAAGGTTTACTTACATTATAATGCGTTCAGGCTCTGTTCTTTAAAAAAAAAGAGTATTTGGCGAAGGTAAACGTATAACGTTATGTGATCACATAGTGTTGGTGATTTTCTCACAACATTATAAATAGATATTGGAAAGGAAATTATGACCTGTTTACACAAAAAATACATCATTAAAGCTACAAATGACAAGATTTGTTTCAATCCATAAAAAACTATTTTATTTCAATTCCTCATTGAATTGTCTATTTTTATAAAGAAAAAAACGGCGGCAAAGAAAAAAATGCAGGCTGAAGCTTTGTGGACCAGCTGCTATAATCAAACAACAAAGGGATATGTATCATAAATTAGCATCGGCATCAAAAATCTTGATCTGTGACTGATCTGCGATGATTACGATCCATTGCATCACTAGCTTGCAGTAGGACATTGCTTCTATAACAGACAGAGGCTGTCAGTAGCTACAGTGAAGCAGAGACATGACAGCACATGTAAACATTGATGTGCACACAAATACACACACAAGCATTTACACACGATCACCTGCTATGGCTCTAATGGTTAGCAGACCTGAGAAGTGAGATGTGGTCATATATAGTGGAATGTCAGAGAGGCTGACAGTGCCCAGAGACATGTAGTTATCTGGCGGAGGGGGGATCAAGTTCTTAACCTCTCCTTCGACCTACTGGTAAAAACAACAAGCAGCCCCTGATCTCTGTGGCATGCCGCCTCAAGACCCGACGTCTCTGCGTGTATATGTGTGTGGGTTTGTGATGGGTCAAGAAAAAGGGAGTGTGCCTTTACAAGCAAGCATTTAAGTATACTGTAGGCGCTTCAGTGTAGTGAAGGTGCATGCTTGACTTAAGGCGCTTTGTCTCCAGTAAGTCTGTCAAAAATCCAACCATTCCTACACACGTTAAACTCAGTTTTCAACTGAACCGGAGCCTCTAAGCCTCCAGCGCTGTGTAAGCCAGAGGTCAAACACCAGTCTATGTAGGCACACACAGTTCTTACTAAACATTAGTGATAAACGATGACACCTCCAACACCAGAGAAATAACCAAGCTACAGTTTGATGTAATGTTTATATCTTCTGCTGGATTTTCTTTTTTTTCTATTTTATTTTTCCATTACCAACCATGCAACTCTCACTCACCAACAACAAAAACAAGCTGCCGTTTTGCACAGCAGCACAATCCTTTACTGTAAGAGGATTTTAATGGCCTTTCCAGATTGGGCCCTAATTAGCTGTTAATCATCTAGGGCTCATAACCAGAGTGGAGACAGCAGGCATGTGTGTGTTTGTAAGCGTGTGTGCATTCGCGTGTGTTTGCGTGTTCTCTCATGCTGCGTATCCGTGTGTTGCGAGGCCATTAGCAGCAGACAAGCTAAAGAGAGCCAAACAGCCCATTAACTCCTTCAGTCTCCCTCTCTCTTCTCCGCCATGCTCATCTCTCTCCCAACAGTACCACAGTTGCCAGCTGACACCCTCTAATGCCAGCTATCTGTCATGACCGGAGACCTGTCCACCCACACATCCCTCCCTCTACCTCGTCCACAGCCCATTTTATCCTTTTATTCTTCCTGTCCACCCTCTTGTACTCTGTCTCTGAGATTCTGTCTGCAAATGTTTTCAAGTACTGTACGAGTGGGCCTTTTAAAGACAAATGTAATCGCATACTGGCAACGTACAGTTAACGGATTGACCTAATTTGTATGACAAATTAACATCACATTGAAAAATATTAATGTAATTAGCAAGTGGAGCCAACATCTTGCAGGAATGGATCAATGTTACGAGACTGAATAATTTTCCCATCTAATACTACCGAAGGATAATTGATCAACAATTGTACAAACTAACTATCTTGATGTTGTTATGACGCAGATATTAACAGTCCCTTTATGAAACCTCAGAAAGCTCCTTTTTTTTTTGACAGAGCGTGTTACATTTCTGTGCACCTACACCTGCCTCCTGGGCTTGGCTCCACGCTGGATCAATATCTCAATTTGCACACAGTAGAGAAAGAAAACTGCAGACTGAAAATGTATCAGCCTGAGAGCAGTAACCAGCAGGTAGCTGTGCATGAGCGTAGACCATTTGGATAAGTCGAAATTGCCTCTGCAGTGCTAAATTGGGCACAAAGGAAAGGACCAGAGGAAATTGAGGGAGCAGAAGTAGATGAGACTGCAGCACTTAAACTGGCGATGAAAAGACGCTTTGTGCTTGCAGGAGCACAAAGCACATTAACACACACAGACATTCAAGTTGGTTATTCCAGTGTTACTGTTCAGACTCATTTTCAGTGAGTCTAATAATAATATCTAAATTACAACTATTCTAAAAAGGTGAGTATGTTCTACTTCTGTATATTAAACAATATTGAATCAGGTGAGCAGTATTTAAAATGTAAAGTCACTGCGACGATACATGGTCAAAAATGGTAAAACATCACTACACAAAAACTTAATTATTTGACCAATTTATATATATAAATTTAGTCCATTAAATTCTTAAATTGTAAATGAAGCCAAACATAATTTATGTCTGACTGACGCACAGATATTACAATTACAATGCAGCATATCTTAATATATTATAAGGTGTGAATTAAGGCATATTTTTAAAAAAATACATTATTTAAACAGTAGACGACAAAAAATGGCAAGCATTTCTCTTCTTTAGTACAAATTAAGTTCAAAGAAGACTGGAAAACAACATGCTCCCTCCTCAACCAGCTTCCCCACCCCGATGCAGCCACCTTGGCCGAGACCATGCTGACAGCCGAAGAGGGAGAAGTGTGTGATTAATGATAGGGGCCTGGTCCTATCAGCAGGCTGGTTAACAGACCCAACCACATGACTACACAGGTCACAGAGCACACACAGCCTCATCAGCACTCATTACTACTGTGGGCACACATCACACAGGAAGCCGTTTTCACCCCAAACATTTTCCTTACAGGGATTGTGTTCCGTGAACAAACTCACAATTCAACAGACCGAGGATTTATTAAAGCAAAATACAGACATAGTTATTTGCATTATAACCTATAATGTGGTTTTGTAGATTCTTATTTTCCTCAGGAATTTGACCTTGTCTGTGCAGAAAACACATTTGACAAGGACAGCAAGTCCTTTGAGTATCAGTAAAACTCATAATAAGAAAAGATGAAAATCTAAAAGTACCAATGATAAACTATTCCAGCAACAAACAGATATAATAAATCTATCTTGGGCTTTTTTACCTTCTAGAGCACAACAAGGTAATCTGATCCCGAGTTTTAAAGCCGTGTGTGTGTGTGTGTGTGTGTGTGTGTGTGTGTGTGTGTGTGTGTGTGTGTGTGTGTGTGCGCGTAAGACGAGAGAACATCCACAATGAAAATATGACAGCAAGTCGACAACATCCGAGATGCATGTCCACTGGATGTTTCTGCTCTGGGCTGGAGGGGCGGGAAGGGGAGATCAGAAACGGGATACCTCATCATCTCTGCACACAAACAGAGTTGCAATCACACACACACACACAAACGTGCACCAGATGTGTGTGGACAGAGCGAGTGCAGAAAGAGAGATGGCGAGGTGGATAGGGATAGGAGGTGAGGTGATGTTGGATCACTTTGCCAACATGGCAATATGAGAGCTGGGGCATGTCGGAGGAGCGGGAGGCTCAGGTAACGGGAGGAACTGTGAGACGATCAGGAAACAACACTGTCTCTTTGAATTAGCATTTGCAGCTCAAACGGGAGAGGCAGAAACCTCTGGCAAGACTTCAGCTGGTCTGGGTTTTGTGACATATCTGTATCGAGACAAATCTGTGTGTCTGTTTAGAATATGTAATAATGACATACAGATTCTAGAAATGAAAAAAAATGACCATCTTGACTAGAACACGTCTTATTGACGCAGATAGATTGTGCATGAATGTGGAGCTTCTGTCCACGTTTCTTACCAGGCGATTGATGCGGACAAACTCCTCTGGGCTCTTAGCCCACGGTGGCAGCTCCACATTGGAGACTGCGGTGCTGTCCTCCATCACTCCCAGGTTGTAACTGTTGGCGTTGACGAACATCTCCGGGAGGTAGTAGAACTCTGGGATCAGCTCCTGCACGGACAAAGCACGGAGATACATTTAAACGTCCACACTGGCTTATTACAACACGGCAAGTGATGATATCAACAGTGTTACACTTTAAAGACTTCCCAAAAACAGACACAGGCTTAGTTATGGGTAAAATTGTAATGGTGACTGAAGGATGCTTCTGAAACTACAGGAGGGCCAGAAAAATCACCTTGGCAGCTCTCAGATTTAGAAATCTGTGATTTGAAAATGTCTAAGAGTATTAAAGAGAGCTGAAGAAGTAAGTCGTAGGATAAGAATAAGTGATAGTAAAGCCGAGGGTTAATCCCTGTATGAATTAAGTTTAGAAATGATTTAAGGATTGCTTTGTGTGTGACTCTTACAATAGTTCAACAGCGGAGTTTACAAATGGTACAATATATTCATGGAAATTACATTTGTGCTTTGGCCTAATATAGAAGATGTCAAACATGTCTAAAAGTGCACTTGGTTGTGTTTTTTCATTACTCATTGCGCGTTTGCTTTGTCTGTATCTAAGCAGCAGAGAAAGCACCCACCTTCCCCTCCCCTTCTTCCCACAACAGAAAAGTCAGCCAAATTCTTTCCGAACTATGATGATCTTATTTGGCTGTCCCAAACAACACAAAGTATTTTCATACTGAAGAAAAATACAGTTATGACATGAGATGTAACCCCAGATGTTTAGCTATTCGTCGTATTTAACAAAGCAGAACTTGCCCAATGAGTGTAAACATTAAGATTGAGTTTGAGCTCAAAAACATGGAGATAAAGCCATACAGCCCCCCAGGCTTTAACGCTAAAGTTGTCATTGTGAGTATGTCTCACTAATTAGGAAATACAAGGATGGCTGCTTCGTATAGTATGAAATGAGTTTAGTGTGAAATTAATAATATATAGTGTTTTCCTATCGTCTCAATATGTACTTTATAACAAAAGGCATGACATCATTCTTCATTTCATAGGGGAATATTCAAACATTGCAAAAGCAAAATAGTAGTAATTTTCCGTAATAAAACACATATCTTGTCGTAGTTCATGATAGGATTAGAAATATTGACACCATTTGTATTGGGGATTCGTTGGAATCCCTGCTGTGAACACAACTTGTGTGACTACAAGTGTGACTGGTGCTCTCGAGAAGGAGAGAAAGATGCCAACATGCTGACAATCTGACGTCAGAGATGAACCGTACAACTCCAAACTCAAGCTGTCATGCTCTCGTCTGCTAGGCCAGCAGCAATGACGACAGCATTGCAGTAGACAAATGCTAAAACTTGAGCCTCAGTAGCAGGTTTAAGCTTTTTTTTTTTTAAAACAGATTTTCAAGAGCCGGTTCTCATGCAACATGATCTCTACAAACATACTCAAACAACATGCTCCTTTTTTAGAATTAGCTGCACAATACATCCACCTCATCAATGGGGTGAAAACATTCAATCAAATGAGCAAGCAAACACACAGGTTTAAAACAACACAGCACTTCCTCACTTCTGAAATCTCTTCACTCCACAAAACCTGACCTAAAACTAAAGGTCACCCTCTTAACGAGGCCTCCAGCTCACCCAGGTTCACTGGCTGCAGCCTGCTGTAAATTTGAGGTAGAGGTGGCAGGACACACACACACACGCACACACACACACGCACACACACACACGCACACACAAAACCTTGAGGGCTTCGCTCCCCAACACTCAAGCCTGCCTTGCATGGACCATTATGTGCAGTGGCCCCTTTGCTCCGGCCTGGTCAGAGGCCAGCCCCTCTGATCCCCAATCCTGTCCTGTCATGGGTCACTGGAAGGGGCTGGCCTCTGGGCTGCTCTGCTACACTTCCACTGTTGCTACCTCTAACCCGTCAGCTCTTCTCTCTCCCCCCTCCGATGCCTTCAGGCTGAAGCTAGGGGTCAGGGGATTGGGGACTGGAGGTCATGCTAGCGTCGCCCAGGCTAGAGACACATTGAATCTGGGTGTTGTAACCTATTATCACTCCTTCTTTACCAGTGGGGTATGAAAACACTGAGGCTTTTTGCCCTCTGGCAGGGACAGAGGGTTGCTATCAATGGCTCAAATGCTAAAGCTAAATGGTGTACTTAGCATACTAAATTGATACGTCTTGTCCCTAATTCCTCTTTTGCCTCAACATGAATGTGTGCGTCCGAGTGGATGAAGTCGACGGACTCTCATTCAAAATATGCTAAAAATTTAAACAGAACATGGAAACAAAGTGATGTGGTCCAGATTTCCCCTTTATTTTGATCCGAGGTTGAGCTCTCACAGTTTGATCCACATTGACAGGTCTAGACTGAGAGAGCAAACGAGACCTCTTGTTGGGCTTTCGCAATCAAGCATTGGCCAGCTACGTCGTAACACAATCCATATGTTTTATCAGTGGGATGCGAGGGGGGTGGTAAAGGCAATCAAGCGTCAAAACCCCCAACACCACCGCTGTTCCCCCATCCAGTGACCCAGTGCCAGGAGACCAAGCAAAACCCAGCTTTGACACAGAATGTCTGACTGTAGTCGTAAATGTTTTAGGAGTGCAGTTAAAGTGTGCACCGGGGGTATGAAGGCCTTCAGTATGAGAATGACCTGAGCTGTTGCAGGGGCAGATCCAACAGCTCAGTAGAGTTTGGGGGCCCAGTGGGTAGGGATTCAAGTCCAGGTTATAGCTGGCTGAATCTGAGACAGACGGCTGGGACAGATGAGGATTAGTCTTACGCTTTGATCAGAAGACCAGGAAGCTTTCATTGCATAGGGACAATGATTGGTAGTGACTGGACATTACTCTTTTGAAACATTTTCTTTTCTTTGTCTGTAAAGATGCTGGATGGGGATTTATTCTCATGGAGTGCTCGGGCTTTTATCTCTTCTAACTTCTAACAAATACACCAGGAAAGTATTTTCACATCATGTGTGTGCATGCATCAGTGTGTGCAGTACCTTCACATCAGATGTGTCTCTCTGGCAGTTCCTCCAGGCGCGGGACACTGAGGAGAAGGTGCGGTCAGCGTGGTCAAACTTCCCTCCTTGGAAGTTCAGAAAAAACGTGGTGAAGGGTTCCTGTGGATGAGAACAAAAACGCTTTAAATCTGAGTTTCGGGTTCTGCTGCTGTAAATCTGTAGATGGCAACATATAACCCCTTGTGCAAATACATGCAATAAAATTCTGTGTTCTCCCTCTAACAAACTGGAATCTCAAAATGAACAAGCGTAATAATCCCAATGAGCCACTAAAGCCAATACAATCTTGCTACTGATGCATTTCTAATCATGTATAATCTTGTTAGGACGGAATCAATAGCTGTCTCTCTGACGCAATAGCCCCCAAGTGACATGGACGCAATATGCTTGGCCACGGCCTCAAACTAATACTATAGATAGCTAATTAAGTTCAGTCTGAAATGACGTACACCTCATTTGTTTAAAACGTGTAAAAGGTTATCGCCATTGTATTATGGTTAAAAACACACAGAATAGGACTGTGGGCACAGTAAAATCTCACAAACACACACATAATCCCCCCCCCCCGCCAAAAAAAAAAAAATTTCACAATTATTGCCCAAGTAATTTTTCGTTGCTCTGATGAGTGTTATAAGTGAGGGTTTCTGGTGAAGTGGCTTTGGAGTAAGCCTGCTAATGATGTGCAGGGATCAATGTGGTAACTCTACTGGGAGTCACAGAGACAGTGAGCTACTGGGACAATAACAGGAGAAAACTGCACATTGGAGGAACTTAGTAACCTCCCTCTCCCTTGAGTGCAGTATGGAAAGATGGATGACATCCATTCAACAAAAGGCATAGAAAGAGAGCACTCAGGTGCGCAATGTATGTACACTGCATATAGCCTCAAAAATAAATCAAATGCATAATATCTTATATTCCTCAAATATCTAAATATTTTGCTTGAGGGGAACATTTTTTTCATGGCAGACATTTAATTGCAGTGTTTTTGTTGTTTTATTGTTATATGGCAACAACATACAGTATAATAAATAATATGCAACAATAAATGAGGGACAATATGCATGTGTTAGAATATTTAGCATACCTATAATCTCAATTTTATAGAAATCCATTCGTTTCTATGAAATAGGTGCCTAATTAAAAATGAATTAGTGATGATATTAAACTCCAAAGGAAAACAATTCATATAAATCTTAAAATCCATAATACATAGTTTGACACAATTTGAATATGCTGTGCATAACTATACTTTTGAAACTCAATGGAAGTGGGGCATTTTATAGCCAGCGTATCAGCTTCGTTATCTCTATGTTAGTGTTCTTGGATGCACATTATTATTTTATGATTGAATTTGTCACACTAAGTACTGTATATACAAATATATAAAACAAGCTATATACACATCAATGCCTTGCAAAAACTACAACTAAAAAAACAATAACTAGATCATGTGTGTGTAGGTCTTCTTACATTCTATCAAAGTGAAAGTATATATGTGCAAGAAATGTGGTTTGGAAAGAACAAACAACATTCTGAGGATATGTCAAACCTCTACAGCGTATGCATGTTCTTTATGAATTACAGCTATAGATACTTTCCTGAGAGCATTATCCATAAAATTATTCAACCATTCTTTTATCAACACAGGCTCAGCGGAGAACCACAAGTTTATTATTTTTTTTATTAGCAGTTAAACTTGCAAATATGATTTTCCTCAGGGCTGCATATCAATATTTTTATGAACACTATAATAAAAGTAGTGACCAAGACTACTGCAAAAAATATTTAAAATCCACAGTCATTTTAAGATTATGCATCTTTTACCTATACATTGCACTTACAATACGCAGTAGCCACATCATGGTGAAGCTGGAGGTGGAGTAGTGGGTACCATAGTGGAACTTGGGCACCTGATCGTCCTCCCAGGACTCATAGCGGTCTGAAAAGAATGCTGCCCTCTTGGGGTTCAGAGCTCCAATGGGCTATGGAGAAATTGAAACATAAAACATATTTTCAGGTATGTTAAAAAGTGAAACATGTCCTGCAACTTCTTTTTAACTGTTGCTGGACATAAAAGCAGAGACAATAAATGACAAACACATGGCAGATAGCGACGCTAAAGCGGAAAAGGATTACTGAATTTTACTGTGGACCCATTCACGAACCACTCTTTGAAGCATAACAGTTGCGAGGCAAATGAAGCTGGTAACCTTTGTGCAATTTCAAATGAATATTAGATGATGTTTCCCTTCAGACGGAGATCAATCCTTTCCCACAGAGTGCTTTTTAGAGGCTGTGAAACAGAGCCCCCGCAGCTGTAGTCTGTCAGAGAAAACTAATGCGCTCCAATGAAAGAGTGCCTACTAGGAATATCAATAGCGAGGCTGTGGGTTGCTTTAATTTCTACATGTATTAATCTGTAACTAATACACTGGTCACCAGCCCTCTTTGTAGTCTCAAAAAATGGTTAAGTTGCATTAATTTTCCATCGCTCTACAAAACCAATAACGCTGTGCTGCTCAGCTATTATTTAAATACTCATTTATAGAAATCACTTTCAGGCTGGTTCAATTTTTATTAGTCTTCTGTTGGCTGTGCCTCATTCCCTCAAGCCCCCCTTCATCTCTCCACACACACACACACACACACACACACACACACACACACGATCAATGGTAATGGAATGATGGCCTTTTGAGGATGAGAGCCTAGTAGGGTGTGGATCAATTGGATCTCTTTCATATCATAGGGTGCCTGTCAGAGCAAGACGTATCCAGGGCCAGGCATCGATATTGATCTTTGCTATGGCTACTGTTGTGTGCTGGCGTAATGGGGCATGCTTGTGTTCATGTATTTATGTGTAGTGGTGGAGTGATGCACACAGGATTTGTGCAGAATTGGTTGGGCTTCTCAGTTTGGTGTGTGCATATATGTAGTCATTATGTTCAGCGTGGTGTGTGCATAGTTACACAGTGAAAGGCCTCGTGTCACCACACTGCGTAGCTTGTGTTGACAGTGATACACTGTGGGCTTCCTCAGGGCCACTGGGGGGTGGGTGAGTACACACAGTGAATTATACATCAGGCCCATTGGTCTGATTTATAGCCCTAATAACAGTCAGCTCATTAAAAAAAGAAAAGGGAGAGGAGGCATATAAAATAAAAAAAAAAGACTGAAAGTGCCACAGTGACAGAGCGAGAGAGAGAATTGTGTGTGAGAGTGCGTGTGGGGGCTGTTGGTTTGCGCGGGCCCGACATTGTTTACTGCTGTAAATTACTGTGGGCCGAGCGCTCTCAGCTTACAGTAGCTACAGCAGAGCGGCGGTGGCAGCCGTACATCAGAGCCGAGCGCCCGGCGGTGTGCTGATGGAACGCCTGCTGCCGCCCCACCACAGATTGGCCTAATATGTCGTGGCAAAAGAGTAGCGGTCTGATGAGGACTCAGATAAATTAACCAATCTCATAGTTTTAATTAGACTGGAGAGAAAGCTACAGAACGAATATGCGCTGGGGCTTTTAAGGGGAAAACAGAGAATTAATCTTGGATTAGTCCTAATCACTTCTTCGTCAACAGAGGAGATGGTGTTGCAGAGATTTGAAGGAAATAATCCTAAAAAAAAAAAAAGGCTGGAAAACGAAAAACAAATTGACACGTTTTGTACACCATTTTCAAATCAGATTTCTGTTTAAAACATATCAAACAGTAAAACGCGTATTCCATGTAGAGAGAAGAGAAGCGCCCTTAACTAATTCAAGTGTGCATCAGAAACTGAACCTGTGTCTTGGAAACATTAAACTGATAATTGAGATTACACATAATGCTTCCTGTACCTACCTAAAATGTCTTCCAGGTTGAATGAGTTCAGTCACTACACTTTGTAAGCTTTGAAATTATCCTCAGGTCGAGAACCCAAATAAAATGTGCATGTCTAGTCAGAGAGAAAACACTGCCTACGGAACAATAAGGATCTTCCTGAGAACTATTATAACATCATTATCCAGCGCTACTTTGCTTTTAAAACAATAATGGGTCACCGGTGATGAAGTATAATGGCTTACCGGCGATTTGAGCATCACTTGGGCTTTGAGTCATAAATCAAAAGAGCCTTTTGAAAGGAGTGTTTATGTATAATGTCCTATTTAAACAGTGAAAATGGTGTGGAGGGCCTGGGGGATAAACATATGGGGTGCGTATGGTGAAATCAATACACCATTAGCTGATGTGGCTGTGAGTAGTAGGTTATAGCACAAAAGGTACAGGCTACGCTCAATAAATCCTCACTATTTCTGTGGCTATGTAAATGTAGACTACTGAATTGTCGGTGAGGAGGTAAACAATTAATTTGATTTGTTGTGCTCCATCAAAAGGAGAACAACAATAATGGCCAAGCTTTCGCCTTCAGTGCAGTTGTATGATCCCATTGACCAATTACAAACATCCTGCAGCTATCTATATGTAGGACACGTGTATTGTTGTGGGGAAATGTGTGCATAACTGGGGTGTACGAACCGGTAGGGGAGAGTTACAACACTTGCAGTCGGTTCTAGTGTGTGCTTATCGTGACTACAATGTTATCTCGGGGGTCGACGTTTGATGTCAGGTTGAGGTTAGAGTTTATGATAAGAAAGTCCCTGGGGTCAGAATGGCTCTGGCAACAGGGAACATAAATTCTGTGTGGCCTCTGTGGTGCTGGGGATGATGACAGTGTGTGACACACACACAAACACACACACGCGCATTCATGGCAATTTGGCTTCTCAATGTCACTGGAGGCTTCTCAGATGACCTGTTTCTATATGAGACAACCAACCAACATGACATACAGCAAAGGGGGGATAAGAGAGATGTGGATGTGGAGAAAGAGAAACAGAGAGAGAGGTAAAAAGAGGAAGGAATAAGGAGGATACAAAGCAAGGTGGTCAATGGTGCACACAGACATACAGCACTGATGGTCAGAAAATATTAGGATGCAAAGAAAAGAAACACAAAGCACAGAGGATTGCAGATGCAGCATTGGGTGGGGGTTGATTTGGAGGGCTGTGCAGTGCTGCTTGCCCTTTTCCAGACACTGCAGTCTGACACGGTCCAGTGGTCATACACTGATATCACACGTGTGTCGACAACATGAATAAAACAGATGTAATAAAGATTGGCCCCGCTCCCTCCCCTCCTTTTTCTCTCTGCTGATATTCTGCTCTCTGAGGGGAGAAGAAACGCAAGGGCGGCAAATTATATTGTCCTTCTTCTCCTTCACACTCTCCTCGTTCCTCTTTTGCTCTCAGATTGTCTCTTTGTTTCTCCTCCTTTCACCCAATCTCCCCTTCAGTCACTTAGTCCCCGGGGCTGCGAGGATTGACTGTGCACAGCGGCTGAGCTGTCCAAGCTCCAAGGCAGTGCAAAGGAGAGGAGCGGGAGGCAGAATGAGCGGAGAAACTGAATGTTTGTGTGAGTCTGTATGTGTGTGTGTTTGTTTGTGGGGCAAGTACAACTGTCACATTTCAGCCTACTGGGCAACATGAAGCTAGAGAAACACAGGAATTATGCAGCTTCATACGTGGGGAGAGCTTCACTGGGAGGGATAAAAACAGAGCATAGAGACACAGAGGAGCAGATGGGAAGTGAAAAGGGGACTGGAGAGAAGCTAAGGGACAAGGTGTTGACTGTTGGGGTGTTTGAATCTGTATGACAGGTCGGTGTGAAAGAATGGAAGTGTGAGGGGACGGTTCATGTGCTTGAGGTGAATTTGCAGGACTATTGCATTGCATTGGACAATAGCGTGCAGATTTAATGCATTTTAATGAATGCTGAGCTCAGTCGCACCAGAATTTGTAACATCAATATTACAAGTAAGTTTCACTAATTCAATAAAATCATTGAATTTGCTTCAGTACATTTTCATTGCACTTGTGTGAAGAATTCAAGTTGAAGCAAGACCCAAATTCCTACCATTGACCAATCGCAAACTCCTGAAATCTCTGACTTTTAGAGTACCAAACAGAACCAGTGAGACTAAAATGGAGATCGCTTATAAATTAGCTCTGTGACAAAGGGCTATGTCCACATTCAGACTGATAAAAGATATATTTTTGGTTTCAACATGCCTTACTGTAACGGGATGATGCTCTCAGGACCTAAACAAATGCTCTCAAGTGCAACTCTGAAATGCATTTCCTCCAACATCTTTTCCATTAACGCATGCCTTTTTGTGTCCATGGCTGATTTATTCAGTCATTTTGGTTCCAGCAGCAAGACAGTCGCTCCATTATCTCACTCTAAAAACTGATCCTCTGTCCTCCCATCGCTGGACAACATTACCAACAACTGATGTTAAAATGATGAGGGGAGCTGGCAAGTAGTGGGAGCAGGTTTTTTTCTTCTTCTTTTTTTCCTTGTGTGTGTATGTGTGGACAAGACGGGGAGTTCATGCAAGTAAATAATTGCATGTCTACTTACAACATGGGGGAGAATCTTTAAAGTAGTTTCAGCGGTGTGAGTGAGTGTATTTATGTGCCAGGGAGTATCACAGGGCAGGTCCCATTGTGTTAAACCCAATCACTTGATGCCTGGAGCTACCAGGGAGTACTACTTCACTTCCTGGGGTGTTGCAGAAGGTCAAACTTGAAAGAATTCAATTATGAAGTTTGAATTATGGACAGCAAATGATTGCTAAACCATAAAATGGGAGTCACAGAGAGAGAGAACAAATGCAGTTAAAATCTGCTTTGACTACAGCAAGAGCTGCCTCATCTAACACAAGTCAACAACTAATCATGCAGATTATCTGGTTTGTATATCACCTTCCATTCTGGAATGTCTTTTGTAGTATTACCCTAATTTCATATATTTATACACGCATATAACTATGGATTTAGATTTGCCAACATACAGTAGATGAGGACAAATGCCAAAGATACACAAAAGGTGTGTACTTTAGCTAATGCCTGTGTGGGTCCTTTTATACTTTGCAGAAACTTTTAGTCTTCTAACTTCTAACAACCAAATAATTAGTAATTAAATGAGGACGGAGCTACACCTGTGAAAAAAGATAGCAATCAGCCACAAGCTGTTCAATAAACTTTGATCAATGACAATTACACGGCGACTAAATGAACTTTAAGACACACACACACAAACACCTAAGTGCCCTCCCTCACGTTAGGATTAGAAATTAGGAGGGAGCGAGGAGTGTCTTACCTTGGACAGATCTCTGAAGTTGCTGGGCAGAGTGAGGTCAAGTTCCTCCGAGTCGTAGTTGGTGATAACCCAAGGGAAGACCGGGTACTGGTTCAGGTCATTATAGGTCCGACCTGGAGGAAAAAAAGATAATGAGAAAAGAGACAGCAACAAAGATTATACATATCATGGGAATAACAACAAAAGCTCAACATGATTTCTGACACGTTTCTACTGCCAGGTTCAAGCCACAATCTGCAGGTGTTCGGGTGTTGGGTGGCGTCCTCACCAGAGATGGTGTTGAGAAAGATGAGGTAATCGAAGTTGGATATCTCGCGGCGCTGCCAGCGCTGGGTCATGTTGGATGCCTTGAATAGCTGCTTTGGTGTAGCTAGGGATATGCGTCTACAAAGAGGAGAGAAGAACTGATATTGAAACACTTGTAGCCGTTGAAGTGCTTCTTGCCCTAGAAACACATAGTGTGAAGTAGTAGAGACACACAGTCAGTCTCCACATCACAAGAACAGCAATTAGCAGACTGGAAATAAAGCCTCTGGCTTATTAGACCTTAGCAATACAAATGTCATTAAAGGAAAAATATTTTGAACTTACAGTCCTGCTAATTAAGACAAATTTTCAATAAATTGGTTTGAATACACATATTTTCGCGCATGTGCACACACAGTGCCGAGGGCATGATGTATGCGGAAGGACAAAAACAAATGACCTCCAATCCAATTAAAACAAAGGAAAATGATGGAATTAATCACTGTCATGGTGTGAGATTATAGTCATTAGGCCTCTCAAAGGTGAAAATACAAGTGTCCTACAAGACCCATTATTCATTATATTCTGTTTTGGTCACCCAGCAATAATGAGCGTTAACATACTTTCTATGTAGGTTTCTACATTTTATTTGTATCTCAAGTAGATCTCACCAAAATCAAATGTAAACACGGAGGAGTGCCTGATTATGGCAAAATTGTTTTAAAAGCAGTAGGGTAATATCTAATTATTAGCAACAATATTATATGGATAATGAAGTGTGGTTATGCAATTATTGTTGTGGCACTCTGGCATTAAATAAAGCTGGTGTGTGTGCAGTGAGCTGCCCTGTACAGCTATCCTTCGGTCAAAGAGCTGAAATGTAACCTGGCCTGCAGACTGGCTTGATAAATGAGCCAAACACACAAATTCTCTCACCGAGTGTGTGCAAGATTTACACAAGCTGTCCATGCACTTCCTTCCTTAAATGGATCCCCTTTCTCAGACTGATTATACAGCCTTTATTTTCCCTGGTTTCAATTGCTTTTTGTGTTTCCCAATATGTAGAAAACATTTCCTAAAGATCCTAAATCTTCCTGTCATGTCACCTCCCCAAATATTCTCATATCCCACCAGACAACAACTGCCACGGCGCAGATTAATAACAACAGACATCTCACAAAACAAACTATGAGCCAAACAAATCCCAATGTGGAGAAGATTTAGATTGGATCATATATTTGAATTTGGTTAAAATTTGTCCATAGTGCCCACTGTTTGCATCGTTTTTGTACTTAAAAAAAGGTCTTCAAAAGTAAGAAATCTATCTTACATAAAATGGCAGTTATGTGTACACTGGGAACATATTTAATCTTTAAGGAGGTTTAATATTTTAAGGATAGTCGGTATCATATGCATTATTTGTTGATATTTTACCACTATTTAATGTATTAAACATTAGCTGGTCGCATCAGGTAATTAGAATGTTCCATAAAGGGCATTATGCAGTAAGACTTCCTGGGCACTACGTCATTTCTCTTGATTTCCACAGCACCTTGTACTAGCACACACATGCAAGCAGCTGGGTTGGGCTTGGCTTCAGCACTTCCCGGACACAGAGCAGACATGATGTGAGGGAAGGCGAGGGAGGAGGTGTGCCCTGCAGGCTTACAAGCAACTATTTGCTCCACACTGGTGGAAATAAATAAATGAACTGGACTGTGTTTGTGTGAAGCCAATTATGCTTGTGGGGGGGTGACGGTGGGGGGGTGAGGAGAGAGTGGGAGGAAGTCAGTGACCAAACCCCTATGTGCATGTGACAGCAAGAACGGGAGGGAGAAAATTCAGTTTGGGGGTGTACGGTGTAGAAGTATGAGCAGTGTAAATGTTTTCTCATTCCCTTTAACCACCACTTCTTCAGTAACTGTTATGTTCTGATGCATTTAGATGTGGGGCTGTATGGGTTGCATACAAGTCTACAGAGAGATATTTAGAAGTTAGTGTTTAGTTAGTGTATTTCTGTGTTTCGCTGTGCGCCTCACCTGGTCTGTGGAAGGCCAAAGTTCGTCCCAACTCCAACACGAGGAAGACTGTGGACCACCTTCTTTACTGTGGCTGCATCTGGGAAGTTGAATATGACTGCCGCTGTAGACAAGCACAGAAAAACATCTATTCATCATATCAAGAATTATTTTCATCTTTATTGGATCGCATAAAACGACCACACACTGCCACTCAACTCCAGTATCATTACTCAAAGAAATGTGTATGAATATCCATCAGGGGGGCAATAAAAAAAGGTGAAATTTGAGCAGGCGCTGTCTTACTTCTGTTGGCCATGAAGATTTCCAGAGCAGTGTTCTGCAGAAGGTAGCGTCTGGAAAAGACTGCACGGATCTCTGTGAACAGCCATTTTCCATGAAGACCTTCTGTGTAGGCTAAAATCTGAGAGACAGGACGGAAAAGGAGAGACCAAAAGGAAAAGGGGTAAGGAAAATGGAGTCAGGAAAGGACATTTAAAAAGAAAGAAAAAAGAGAAGGACACAAGAGATGAGAGAAGGCAAAGAAGAGCAGATAGAAGGCGAGGTTAGTTCATTTTTCACACACGCTGGCACGATGGCCTTAACAGCACGATTAATGTCTTTTATTGATCAGCCTCAATGAAATAGAGATCCCTTCAGCAAGAGAATGGAAGCTATTCAGCTGAAGGAATTGAAGGAACTGTTTAGTTCACTAAAAGATAATCCATAATACAGCCTGCAGGTGACTCGGAGCATCCGAAACATATATATAGTAATGGTTTGATTTGACAAGGATGAGGATAAGAGCCCATTCCATGCTCAACATCTCATTAGACTTTTTTTTTGTATTTCGTTGGAGGTAACCCACACAGGGGTCAAACAATATTATGTTCGCTAGCTCCACATTTAAAAATGCTTCGATGAGCTGAGCTTAATCTGTCCCTATGGGGATCGCGGTCGCTGTCAGACTTGTTCTGATTTCTGCCACAGAGCCCGACAGACCCAGATGCTTGGCCCTGCCACGGGTACTCCTACTTATCTAGCGTTTAGATTCACCACCAACCTATTTAGCACGGCTATGTTAACTAGGCTTTTGTTTCAACCTCTGCTTTAAGTTTCAAAGGCGTCCACTGACAGGGGGCGTACAGGGATATGGCGGAAAGGTAAAAGGGGCACTTTAGGCCGTCACAGCATGGTTCAGAGGATGTGTTATTAATCAAAAATATTCAAATGTGAGCTAGCAAGCTAGGACTAGTGTTAAGTTAAAGGAGCTCATTAAAGGCAAAGGACAGCAGAGGGGACCAGCTGAGGCCTTTGTCAGCCAGCTGAGAACAGCCTGTCCCTCGCCGTCTCTATGAGGAATAAGATCTGCCTGCATCACAGACTCACTTCAAAGTCTCTGGAGTTCAATTAAATGTGGATTAGTGGCTTGGAGAAGCTGGCCGAGGCTGCAACCACCAGCCTCCTATCTTCCTTAACAGGGGCTCAAGATGACTATACCAGTCACCATCCGCCTGCAGCCAACTGCTCACAAAAGATGCTGTGCAGCGCTCAAGACTAAACGGCACAGTTTTCCTTTATCATTCAAAAAGTAATTCATAAGGAAAATCACTTTACGGGAAGTGAAAAAAAAAAATGCTGACGCAAAGACGTTAATTTATGATATTTCAAAAGAAATATATACCTTTCTTTTTATTCAGTTACATTGAACTTACTCTCAGTGTAAACAGCAGACTGAAAGTGACTCATGTCTGTACAGCAAATATGAAGTTACAGCCAGCAGCTGGCTAGCTTGGCTTTGACAGGAAACAGAGGGAAACAGGTAGACTGCCAGCCGGTAACAACATCCTATGGTTTTATACTTCTGTTTTGGTTTGGATTAAACACTTTTTAAAATAAATTGTTAGTGTCCTACCGAGGCAGAGGCTAAAGAAAGTAATGTACAAATCATTATTTAAAATGTAGAGGAGGTACGTTGAGGGCAAAAAACAGACATGAATATTGTATAAATATGGGTCAGCATAGCAGGTCAATCATCATAACAGATCAGATCGTTGTTTATTTAATTCCAAACTTACAGAGATAAATAGTAGAATAGGAATTGAATTAAACATCCTCTAGTATTTGACAACATGCATAGTATATATGTCTATCAATATATAGTCATTTCATGAGATTTGTATTTTAGATGTGAGCAATTTAATGTCTATATTACAGGATTGGATTATTAGAAGGCTGCATTTTCAACAGTAGACTGTACGTCATGAACAGACTTAGGGACATAACTAATCACAGCTTCTCATTTATAGTCTTTTTGCAAGTTGAGACGATTGAATTAAAACAAGCCAGGACACAAAACAATTTGTTTTCTCTACTGACAGACATGATAGCTATGAAATTATCATGACAAGAAAAAGTTATTATTTTTTTATAAAGTCAGCTTTTCTGCTTCTGTCTGATAAAAAAAATGAAATTCCTGTTTTCAGGTGTATGATGAGTGAACACTTGGAAAGTAACCTTTCACCTCCAAAAAGGGAGTGGTTGCCTCATTTCATCCCCAGGAGTATACTCGTAGAGCTCAAGATGGATGTCAAGAAGACGTCCAGGGCTGACGTGATAAAGTTGCAGTCTCTGATTCCACAGATAAATATGACAGCAGCGGAGGCAGCCAGATATCATATTTGTCCCTGGACCAATGAATCTCCTGGAACGCTGTAAATAGCACTCTATGTTCCCAAGATCATTGTCCCTATCGGCGGCGCCCTTTCCCTTGCAGATGAAAAAGCCGAGCGGGTGACAAGGAGCGTGACAAACTATCCATGCTGTAATGCTCTCCCGCGCTGACCACGTCTGGATAAATTACAACGGTGTGGAGGTTATTGTCCGAGCTGGAATTATGGTTGAGCCAGCTTCCTCTGTGATAAATAGTACTGGTGGAAGTGGATCAGTCAGACTCAAAGACATGAGAATGAGGTTTTTTTTTTTTTTAAAGACCACCAGAATCCGACTGTGCTAGGATGTGCATCACATTTAATTTCCACTCTTAACAAAAAATAGCCTAAAAATGATAATGAATACAATGACGGAGGTTAAAAAGAGGACAGAAGATTCCAGAAAGGGAACATAAAAAAAGATCAAAAGCTTGTATGTCAACATGATTGGTTGAGAATAAAGCACAGTTTTATTGATGTTTCATTTCAAGTGGAACATTATCCATGGATTCAGGTCTGGAGTGTCCCGAGATCAATTTCAAAGCGTCACGCGAGAGGACGCAGCCAAACAGAAAACAAAGGAACTAGTCTTGATTGCAACGCTTTCTCCCAGTCTCTCCCTCCTCCTCCTCCTTTAACCTGTTTGTGCGCAGGCTGCTGCTCATTTCTGAAGCACTGTCGTTTGTCTTTGTCAGATGCCCAAAAGACTGCAGAATGAAGAGGGACACATGAAGAGGGGCAGAGTGACTGTGGATATGGTGTGAAGCCACACACACACACACACACACACACACACACACACACACACACACACACACACACACACACACACACACACACACACACACACATTGCAGACAGTCCTTGCCAGCGAACCCTCTTCATCGCCCTTCCCTTCGCAAACACGGCCTCCTTTAACAACCATTGCCTCTTCAGAACACAGTCAAGTGGAGGAACCTGATGACACCACAGATGAAATATAATTGAAACTGCACTCAATAAAGCAGAGAGTTGGAGGAGCACCAGACCAACTATCAGCAGCATGGTTCAAGATAGATGAGGCTCTCAGCCGCCTTCGCTGTCGCCAGGCTAAGCGTGTGTGTGTGTTTCGAGGCTGATAAGACACTCCACTTGAAGCATACAGAAGCCACTGCCAATTACCAATAAAGTAAATCCTTGTATGCCATAAAACATGAAAAAGTCTCATTTTAAACACCAATTGTCATTCAACATAAACAGTGTTTGATAAGTGGTAGATGCATATTTGCTCGTTCAGTTTAATGTGCTGTGCACCCTTGAAGGAAAATGAGGTGATTGAAGTTCAATTTGTTGCCTGTTATTAAGTATTTCCGCATGGCTGCCTCAGTTAAAGGATAATGGATGAGGGATTTATTATTACCTTTTGGTCAAATGAAGTGGTGTGGGAGATAAGGTGATGAAATTAATGAGCGGGAGGAAGAGAGGTGATCCATCAACATCAAAACGGAGACGAGGGACACGCGGTATTGGGAGAACTTGATAGAATTCATACAAAAAAATAAATAAACCTGTGGACTTATCAGCATGTAACGCTGCTTATTGCTTTTCATTTCCCAAAAGCTGTCCACACTCCTCGGCACTACACACTTACCCACGCGTCACAAAATTACTTTTGCATGCAAACAATGGGCCGAGGTTGCAGACTCAACGTTAATTAAATGAGACTCCCCCTTTTTCTTCGTTAAGTCACGAATGCAAAGCCAGCCACTGCATTTCGTAATATCATAGCCATGGCGTTTGTGAATCTTCCACACTTGACTGACCACAGAATCAAGCCATCTACAATGACCACAGTTTCCGTTTCAGTTTCAGTGGTCCGAGACGCTGACGTTTAATTTATTGCTGTGACAAAGGAGAAAGAAATCACTGGCAAACACAGGCTGACATTTAAGAGCGTTTTGACACCATCACCTGGTGCATTCACAAATATACGACAGTTTACAACACTTATAACCCCACTCTCACTATTCCTGAGATATACATTCTAGTTTGCCACCTCCCCCTTCGCCTCAACCCCCACCACCCTCTGTTCCACACTGGTAAACGAGGCCTTGTCACTCCCCATCAGTAAATGAGTTCATCGGACTAACGAGCAAGCAAAGGGCCCCGACACACTAACAAGGGTCTGTTGGCTGCCTCTGCCTCTGGACCAATCAGGACCCTCATCACCGTTGACACAAAGCCTCCTAGAGCCCTCTGGAGCCAATTAAGACAGATTTTGCTTTTGAGATTGAGTGATAGCCAGGAAAAAAAAAGATAGGAGGGCACAGGAAGGACTGAGAGCACTGTACTGGAAAGACGGACAGAAAGGTGCATAAACATATTTCCATTGTAAAGATTCACTGAAAGAGGTGTTCAATTGAATTATAATTAGGTGTAGTTTGAAGCCTGAGCTAAAATAGAAGAGTCATTCGAGGGGAAAACTATGCTCCCTCACCCTAAGAACCTGTAATCATATGACTTTAAGACACATGACTCTACTTTTACACTCCAGCAGTTATCCTGTAGCCTTTGTACATCAGCAAGAGCATAATTCAACCAACTGGCCTCAACACCATCTCTGTCTAGTCATGTGCTCCATGACTATTGAACTATGGGAGTATAGTGCAACTGGGTAAGCAGCGAAAATGCAAAACATTTTCAAAAGTATGAAAAGGTGATATTCCCCAGTGTAGATCAATTAACAGCACCCACAAAGGTACTTCTTTGAAAAATGTGTTTAATATGCATGACACATATGCTTTTTGGTTTTATTGCCAAGAGTAAGAGAAGAATGACACCGCTGTCATATATTTTCCTGGTAACCTTGTTTTGACAACAAAACTCCAGGAAGTCTTTGGATTAGCCAAGAAAATGGTCCTGAACACAACTCTTTGGTAAAGCCATAAATTGTTGTTTTTACACATTTGGTTTGGCATGGATTACATAATAAAAAGCATGTTAATTAGTGAGTTTCAAAGGTATTTTTAAGTGTTATGTCTTATATTTTTTATAGACAATTTAGGAGTGGTAGCTAAACTATGCAAACTGGCTTATAAGCATATTAAACTGGTATAATACAAATAAAGATTGAGTCACAATCGCCCAGAAGTTTAACTGGCCCCTTTTAAGCAACCAGTCCACACTTCGTACTTCATAAGAGCAGGACTTGAATAAGCTACACACGTCGACTCCAAACCGCCAACCTTTTGTTTAATCAAATCAAATTTCTAGTCAAATGTCTATATTATCTAGATACCTAGAATCTTTGTATAAGAGAGAACAGACAATGCTGAATACTGGAAGCATTGTCAACCACCTTCAATTAAAGTAGTCAAAGCCATTTGTATGCACCAATGAATGAATGATGGGCACAATTGTTCTACCATCATGTAAGTAATTCAAGGTGTAACCACTAGACACACATAAAAGCCTATTTGCCTTTAGGACAGTAAAACAAACTACAAGCTAAAAAGAAATAAACATAACTAAGAAGCTGCGCTCGAGTGTGAGAGAATTAAAGCAAAATAAACAAGCCCAGCTTGCAGCAAGTGTAGGTTATGAAGCCTAAAGGCTCAAAGCATTCAGTCCAAACGTCCCCCAGTAAGGGTTTGCACTCCCTAAAGAAAGTTCCCTTTGAAAGGATCTGTGGGGCCACTTAGTCTGAATTTAGCCTAATAAGGATTAAACCCCTTTTTGGACCTTTTCACTGTTTGCTAACAGGTTAGCCTTTTCTCCTCTCCTTTCCTTAGCTGCTTAGCCTTTTTGAAGTGGGGACAAAAAAAAAGGTCTTGTGTGGATTTAGGGAAATGCTGCAGTGATCTCGGGGTTAATTGGTAGAGAAGTGAAGACTTCAGTGCATTAACTCATTAAACATTCAGCCTCTGGGCATTAGCTATAAGGACGAAAGCCTCAGAAGAGCCCTGACACATAATAACACTAAAGCGGCAAGTCTAAACACTAATGGTGTCAGGGATATACATAAACATGGAAATCATAAATGAAAATAAGCCTAACCTCTGTAAATACAACAATGTGAGCCTTTTCAACACAAACGTGTTACATATTTTGGTAAGTTACACAGAGATAGCTTCAAGGATTCCAAAGTACATAAATTGTCTTTTCTTGTTTTTCTTTCCTATTTTAAAAATCAGAGCTTTTTTTTTTTACCCCATTGCAGCTTAGACTGGGGCCGCAAAGGGCAGAGTTAGTTGCTCAAAGGTGATGGGGAACAAAGGATGGATAAGGCCACATAAGTGAAAGGAAGAGGGGTGTGAAATGCCCCAGACATCCACAAATTAAGAAGATCATCTCTTCTGTTTTTGCACTATATGCACATTTAAAACTCTCATCTAGGACACAGTGCACATAAAATGCACTCAGCTACATACAGTACACCACCAGTATTGCTGGTCACCTGTTGAGTGCACTGAAAGGGTTTGAATACGTTTCTTGATTCGTCATGCTCATCAGTAAACAATTGCACATCAGGAAATGGAGTAAAAGAATGTTTAGGCTTTTCACCGACATTCAGAAAATCGAGGAGACAGCACAGAGCCACCGCTGAAGCGCAGGAGGTGCTTTGGCCTCAATGCTTTTGGCACTCTGTTCCCCTATAAGCCGTCATGGCAAACATCAGACAGGTTAAGATCGCTGACCGGCTCCTATCGCATTCTCCCCGCTTTCCTTCAATCTCTCATTTTGCCATTTCATGATGGATAGGCCTTTTTTTTGGGGTTGGTGCGAGGCTTCGCTGAAGTAAATTCTTTTCTAATCCGGCTTTTGTCACCAGCTTAAGCGGGTGTGGGGTGAAAAGTACACCCCTGTTGGGGAATTCGGGGTTGGTTGTCCGAAGCAAAAAGAGAGAAAGAGAATGGGACTTGTATAAAAGAATCGCAGTGGAGACTTTTAAGAATTTGAAGGTGACTCAATTGGAGCTACAGGTTTATCAGTGACAAACATTTTGAGATACAACTGTAAAAGAGTGAATTTGATTAGTGTGCATATTCAATATTATGAAAGGCAGATGAATTATGAAGGAATTAAAATACAAGTGAAGTACAACAAGATTCACGTGGATGTGCTTATAGTAAGAAGTCCAGCACGCATGGAGCAATATTATAATTTATTTGCAGTTGTGCTTTGCCTGCCTGATGAATGCAAGAGCAATATTCACTCTCCTTCATGGTCCTTTGAAAGCCTAAGAGATCTATGAATTCAAATCTAATTATACTGCATTTTATTCTACCATCTTTCTTCTACATAGCAGAAGTAAAGCTTGGTTGTGCTGATGTCTGCTTGAAATGAGTCTTGGATGAGTAAGTAATCTGCAGAATGTCCCTATGGATGTGCCATTTCAACCAGACTGGATGGGTCATTAAGCATAATGGCAAAGGAGGCACCAGAATTCAGCAAAGTAACAATGCTGCTCTCCGGCACATGAGATATCTTTGCACAACAGTGCAATCAGCTTACCTTATAAAAACAAATACATTTGGTTAAAATTTCTCTTGATTTCTTTTAGGAATTAACAGCCATGATAAATATATTATGTCTTCTTTCTGTCCTTTTGCTTTCGTATTGATGAGGCATTCTACAATTACAAATACTGATAAATGGAGGCCCAATAACGAACCTATTCACTCAAATTCTCCAACATACGGATCGAGTTTCTTCATCTGAAATGCCGCACACACCTTTTTGACAAAACAAGACCACATTTAAAATTCCTATTCCCAAATATGCCGGGCTGGACATCGATTTTTCAATTGGAGCTGGATGTCTCTCTGACCTCAGCTGAATAACAGAGGCTTGTGTGAACAGCAGGTACACAGGTGCCGATTGTAATATCAGTAGCCTACCAGGCAGACTGGCATCCATAAACAGGTCTATCCATCAGGCTGGTGTGTTGCCTTTGACATGCGTGTCAGAGGCAGACGAAGGGAATAAATGATGGAGAGAGGGGATCAATCAAAGAAAGGGAGGGGAGGCACCTGCCCCCTGACTGGCCCAGTCAAGCCCAGAGATGGAGCATGATGGAGGGGCTAGGCTCAGGTGCAAAGAGGGGGTGGCAGCTCTTTGTCTGGAGGTGCTTGGTTAAGTGTGAGCCGGGTCTCGGCCACAGTGGTCTGTGGTTGAGTTAAGGTCCAAAGTCAGGTCACAAACAGAGGGATAGAGAGAGACCACGCATGTTTATTGGCGAAAAGAGATGGGCTTGTTGTTTGTGTGCCTGTGTGGGAGGGAAGAGCAATTGTAAGGGAGACATTAGTCATCATTAGGTGGAGAGATGACAGTGTCTAATGGTTCTTTACGCGACTGCCAATGTGGCAATCGTCTTTCCTCGACCTGTCCTACCTGGTTACCACTCACTGCAGAGTCATTTTGCACAAGCTGCACGCTTTACATCTCGTTCAAGGCTAAAAAAATAAAAAAGACTTGGGAATCTACAGTCATGCTAACTGACCTCTTAGGCTGTACTTTGTCACCGCGATGCTTTGAGTTAAATCTTCGTTTAGCATGTTAACATTCGCTAATTAGAATTAAACACAAAGCTGAGGGTGACGGGAATGCCATTTGTTTTGAGGAGTTGAATTGATTAAAATGTCTTGATGGGGCTACATAGAAAGTTAAAAGGACCATCAAAGTTATTACAATCCATCTTGCAAGTACATGTCTACATACATGTCTGAATTAATGCATCCAATGGTTGTTGAGACGACTCACTTACAACCCCAAATGTCAACCTTGTTGTGGCACAAAGGGAAAGTCAACGTATCACTACAGTTAATTAGGATTCATCATCTGGAAACCATGAATGTCTGGACAACATTTGGTACCAATATATGTGATAAAAAGTTGATTAATATTACTGGAGAAGCAAAATATTTGACTTGATGGTGGCCCTAAACATGTATATTCAAGAGTTCTCATCCTACGGGGACCATGAACGTCTGTGTGATAATTAATGATTATCCACCCCATAATTAAGATATTACCCTGAAAACTAAAAAAGTGTCAACCTTACAGTTGAGGAAAATTTCTATTCACAAATGTAAATAGTATTAATCTGAAGATCACAAATACCTGTAGAACATTTTATGGCAAACAAACCACTAGTTGTAAAATGTGAGTCTGAACCAAAGTTGGGGAACAAGCAACTGATATACCAAAGCATCGTCTTTCCTAAACTCACAAAATAAAAAGGGAATCATCTTGAATTCTGCACATATGTATATTTCTGTTGAACTCAAAGTCTGTCAGAAGCCAATTCCAAAGGATATCTGACAAATACAAAGACCACGAGCAAATGGATGAGACAGTATTTTGGCTTCTTCAAAGCTTTGAGGCCCATCAGTAACAAGTCTTCCTCTATCACTCTTAAACACCCAACATATGGCCAGAGGACCGCTGACCTCATCCCTACAGAATGAGTTAAGCATCACTGATATAACCTCACTCAAACAACTGGGACGCAATACGAGAGAGTGGAGCACAAACATCGATGTGGTTTGAGACTGAGAAGGGAGGAGGTGGTCTACGTATGCGTTTAGTGTTCGGGAGTCACAGATGAAGATAAAGAGACAGTAAAAAAGGTAACGCGACTTTACTGCTCTACTGGGGAACAGAAACTCACTTCAGGAAGCTTTAAACCTTTATTTGGCCTTATCTCCTCTAATTGGCTTAAATCATTCGTAATTGTTTGCACATGTTGAGCAGCTCCCGAAGCTCGGACTGTGGCTTGACATAAGCATCGAGGCAAATCGAGAGGAGCAGCATGATAATAATTGGGTTTCCTGATGACTGGATGAGCCAAACTGGGCTGCGGGGAATGATGCTTGTGATTAAACTGACCCCGGATGCTTAGGATTCGAGGAAAGAGAAAATCAGAGAGGAATACATGACGGCTGTGATGCTAACGAGTCTGTCTCCGGTAAGGAAATGTTCCATGTCACACAGGTGCTGTAATTACTGTACCTGGCAAGCAGGGAGGGACAGACCGGGAAAGAGTGACGGAAAGAGGGGCAAGAAAGAGAAAGAAGGTCATCCCGACCCATCACTCTGCCGGTTGTTGTCGTGGTGTGGCTGAGCGATTTATTGACCATCCCAGGATGCACTCTGTCAGAGCGGACGAGGAGAGCGAAGGGAATGGATGGTGAAGAGGCATGAAGGAGAGACAGAGGGAGGGAACGAGGGATGGAAGGAGGCCAATATGAATGAGTGAGAGTGAGGGGATCCGTTTCCTTGGGCTCATTGATAATGACATACCTGCTTGGGCTGTCCGTTAGTCCTATAGCACACACTACTTAGGCTCTAACTGGAAAATCAATAGGCTCCTCTCTCAGAGACCTCTCGCTGCCATGGCTCTTTGTGATTGGCAGCTGCAGCCGAAGGTCGTCCCTGGTGACCATGAGAGTTTGGCGGAGCGAGCAGGGGGAGGTGGGAATGGTGCAGTCCCAGCAGTTTGACACTTTAGGGAGAGCTTAACGATATGGGACCGGTTGCTACATAACACTGCGGTGGTTTTCTTTGACTGAGAGACCATCCATTCAGCCACTCCAGCTAACCCCGAGAAGCCGTCACCACCCCACTAATTAGAGTTACCAATGTCTTCTCAATGGGGGTTTTATCACTGCATAGTCCAAGGTTGGACACTGACCTTTAGGGAAAATGTACTGATGTTCTTTCCAGAATACTTTTCCTTCTGGCCTTTGGATAAAACTTTGTTTTAATCGTGTGGATCTCCACAGGATTCAGAAAAAGCAGCAGTTAAAACTATTATCAGTTGGGTTTTTGTGAAGTTGTACTGTTCATTACAGTGACTGGTGCATACAAAATGAGGTCATATGATTTAAACATTCACACATTACACTCCAACATTGTGTGATTTTTTTTAAGAGTATACACTCATAGTGTCACTTAGTGCACATTGTAACGTGCCATTAGCAGCAAGGCAGAAGTTTTTACAGTCTTTAGAAATTTTATGTGGTTGATTTTTACATTATTATAATTTCATTCACTTCTCCATCAACTAATTGCTCCCTAAAAGTGTCCCAGTAGCATACAAATAAAGTATATGCAATGTCTTACAGTTGACAATGCAATATTTTGCAGTTAGAACGAAAACATGTAATTACATGTACTTTAACTTTTTATATTGACATAAGTATACAAGTTAGCTCACAACTTAAATCCTACATTTTTGGAAAATTAATAAATGAATATAGAAAACTGTCAAAATATTTCTAACTTACTTTGTGTATTTTTCTATATATTAATGAAGCTGTATTTTCACTTTGTACATCAAAAACAAAATTAGAAATAAAATTACTTTAATGTGAATTCTTGCACTTTTAAGTTCACTTTAGATTTTTTTTCGCCGCTATAAATGAACAACATACTCAATCCACACTTAGAATGAGTTGAAACTAGTCAGTAGTTTGCTATCTGGACACAAAAGTAGTGAATAACACACACAGAGTGCAATGGGGATATAGGGTACGGTTCCTCCAATCAGGTTTTTGCTGGCATTTCCTTTGACCAATCAGCTGGAAGTAGAGCGAATTTCACTTCCTCATTCATGCAATATTAGTAGTCTCCAGGAGTGGCTCTGCAACAATAACTCCTCATGCAATATTGATGGCGTGTGTCTAAACACAGAGAGGGAGCCGCTAAACACAAGCACACGTACCAACACACATCTGCTCCGTGACTTCATCAGTTCTGCTATCTGCAGAGCAGATGCAGAGGCCTGCCAGGCAATTAGTTGCCTGTGATGATTTTCTTTGAGCCCTCTCTGGAGGGAGCAGCTGGGTCCATCCGGGTTTTCGGAGACGGCAACAAAATGTGCATTAAAAACGTACTCGCTCAGTTCACGCGTGTGCTGATGTTGGTCTATGCGCACGAGTTGTTAGTACTGAGCCACTTTCCCATCATCTATCACGTTTCCTTATCACTCGTTTGGAATTACAAAGCACACTAACCCCAAAAAAACGACAAAGGGAGGAAACTTTCTATTGCCTTAATCTACAAATATCTTGCCATGAAATATAGCAATAAGATGGAGAGATGTATTGGACCAAAGTCATTGTAAATACATGTCTGCCACTCTGCTGTAAATGATTTCAGCGTACTGTTGCTTTGTATTTATCACATATACAGTACTGTCAACAAGTGGATGACCAAAATTTGAATTTCAGTAATTGCGAAAATATTTTATGACATTCGTGAAACAGAATCATCATATAAAAAGGGACCAAATAGGTTTCAAATATGATTGAAAGACAAATGATGTGTTTGAGGTTGTTGCACTATTTGTTAACCATTTCCTGAAAACAGAGTACTACACACGGTAATGAGCCACCTGGGGGTACTCTGGGAGGAAGAGGGGAAAGAAGAAGATAGCAGGACAGGCGGCCAGAAGAAGAGAAAAACAAAAGATGAGAGGCAGTGAGGTTACTCATCAGCTGGCAGAGATTTGCACAGGAATGGACACTGTTTTGTGCTCCAGAAGGGATCACCGTGGAGTGGTCACACAGACTCAGATCAAAGAGCTCTCTGACAGGCCCCTGATCTTTTCTCCCGTCAATATTAACCAGGGGGGGAACCACAGATAATTCTCAACTTTTTTAGTAGATAAAAGGACACAAAGAAGGAGCAAGAATGGATGAATGAGAGAGGTGGCCTTTGTCATTATTCTATAAATGCTTACTATAAAAAGGGGAATAAATGGAGAGGAAAAATACAAATGGATAGAATAGAAACTAAAAACTATCCCGAATGCCCCCAAAGTTTTTCCCGGCCTTCCCGGTAGTGTGCTGACCGTACTTCTGTTTCCCACCTATCTGTAGTGCAGAGCGGCACATAGAAGGTACATACTGTTTTCTGAGATATGACTGACCTTTCCATTTCAACTGGTAAAAAAAAAGCCCACTGTATCCAGTTTATTCTAAAATGCCAAATAAAAATGTCTCATCCCTGTGGCATTGAGATTTAATTAAACAGTTAGCATGTCCTTTGTAATATTTGGACAATTGCTCTCCAAGTCGATTAATCTCTCTGTAGCTGTGAGCTTGATGATAAAAGTCATTCAGAAATCAAACAGCCAGACATTTTCTTTCTCATTCATGTCTTTTGGTTTCCAAAAAAAAGAAAAAAGTGCAGAAAATTCATCTACAAATGTTATCATATGGTTTCTAGAACAATATAAAGTTTGAGTGGCAGAAAACTAATATGTGACCCCAAAAAATCATATTAAATGAGTTTTAAATTGTATATTTTAAGTGTATTTGTTGAGATATTGCTCAAACTGAACTAAATAATAAATTCTACATTTTTGTATCATAAGTTACTTTACACTCCCTGAAGACTCATCAAAAAAGCTAAATGATGAAGTCCAGAAGATGTGTAACTAAGGAGGGGGCTCATTAATCTTTGCCTTTTCTGAAATGTTTGTGGCTCACTTGCATAGTTGGCTACTTCATATCAGTAAATGGGTTTCTGGAAATCATTGCTGAATAAATACCCTGCATTATGTAAGACTACTGTAACAAGTGTTACAACATTCATGCATATATATTTTTTATTTCACTTAAAAATAGCAGTGTTTGGTTCTCATGGCCTCTGGATTGCAGTTTCAACAGGTGGGATGCAGAGAGAAGACATAGAAACATTTTTCCATGATATAGCTATTTCAGGTTCACAGTCGACCTTATTGTCTGTGATCCAGACTTCAAGGAAGCCATTCAAGATATAACAGACTGAGGTGTCTGTTTACTGTAAGTCTGATTTATTTTCTGAAATTGAGAGAAAGATTGGCTTTTATAGAAAAGATTTAGCCTATAATGTCGCTATGATAGGGAGGAAGTCACCTAAAAAAAAAAAAAGATAATCACTTGAAATTAAAACACGTATTTAACAGAAACCTTGAATAATAGAGTTTAAAGTATCAGGGGAAACTCCATTAGGTCCATATCATTTATATAAATTATTTATACGCAAATCGCCTGTAACGACCGCGACCTCGTTAAGGACTGCGAAGGTAAACAGGCTGCAACAATACTTCGCCTAAACATTTCATGACATTTTCACTGCGGGTTATTTTTACATTCCCAGCATGCTAAATATGTCTCGCACCGCAGCCGCGTGTCTGCGGGAGATTGTAATGACTTCTTTAGTCCTCTCACAAGAAGTCTGGGTGACAAGGGGACTTCAATTACAACGTTGGTGAGACCCAATGGTTAAATTATTCAGTATGGACAAGGTTCAGGGCGATAAACCCACGGGCAAATTCACGCACGCGCGCCATCGTGTGAGCGTGAGTGTGTGTGTGTGTGTGTGTGTGTGTGTGTGTGTGTGTGTGTGTGTGTGTGTGTGTGTGTGTGTGTGTGTGTGCGTGCGTGTTCGCGCGAGGGTAGCCGTCTTGTTTTAGTTATTTGGGTCAATCCAAATTATTGACTGTGTAAATAAGACTTAATGTTCAACAAAATGCAAATAAATTGATTAGTTCAAAACGTGTATGTGGTGGTATGACTAACGTTAATATCTGATCCTTTCAGTGTCGGTCATTCCCGAGCTATGCTGCAGGTGCACGTGTCACATTTACTATTTTAAACTTGTATAAAAAATTAAAAAACGGCTTAGTATTTAACAACTCGAAATATATAGACTTTATAAAATAAGACACCATTGTATATGAATATGATTAAAAACACAAAATCACTAGAGGATTAGAAAAAAATAAAAGGGATTTAGAACAAGTAAATGAAGAGCAAAGGTTAAAAAACAACAACAATGGCATGAATTTAGTTTAATTTTCAAGTTGTAATTCCATTTACAATTAGTATGACCGCATGGCCCTGTTTGATGTTACGTGTCTGATTGGAATAAAGGAAATCACACGTTAAATATATTTATAGATGCAATACATTGTCAGACTTCTTATCCTAAAAGTGACATACGAAGTAATGGATGAGAATAAACGATACTTGCTGTCAATGAGAGGAAAAAAAAACACGCTGCCGTTACAGAGCCTTTCACATGTGAGAAAACCACGGGGGGGAAAAAAACAAAAAAACACTCAATTAAAAACGGCGAGAAAACGAGACTCAGAATAGTGAAGTTAAAGGCTGTCACTCATACTTTGACTATACTCCTACGCACGTAATTACGCACAAAGACCAACACTAAAAAAAAATATGTTTTTACTGCTGCATGTAAAGAGTATACACTTGAATCTGCCCCGTATAAACCGAGTGGGTTGCGTGTTCCTGTCTCGGACCGGAGGCAGTGGACACGAGCTCCGCGCGCCCCGCCGCTGCCGAGGCGGACCGGAGCTCCTCGCGCTCTGATTGGCTGCCCGCACTGACAGCTCGGCACATGATTGCAGGAGAAGAAGCCCGGCCCCCTTTCACTCTCGCTCAAGGAACCATTCATAAACTACACCAAGTCCAGCTCACAGCTGAGTGTGGACGAAAAAGTGAGAGGGCACACAAGAGGAGAGAATAACGGCACGCGGAAGATGATGGTCACGGGCGATGTTCGCCTTTAAATCTGCAGCACAGGACACGGACGGTGACCCGAGACCCGAGCATGACTCGACCCAGCGGTGCTGGAAGTGCTGTTGAGTTGGACTGATTTTTTTTTTAGCAGGCTAACGCCGTTGCATCCCTATCCGTTTCCTCCTCCTCCTCCTTCTACTGACGTCCATCCGCTGCTCACAGCCAAGCAACTTTTGAGAACACACTTTTCCTGCACGGGGAAGCGTCCGCCTCGGGCTTTACCGGTAAGCGTTGGATCCGTCAACGTACTGCGACTCCCCGGTGTACAGCCCGGACCTCTGCCCGAACATGATCGCGACGCAGGCGAAGCTGGTTTACCAGCTGAACAAATACCACAACGAGAGATGCCAAGCGCGCAAGGCGGCCATCGCGAAGACCATCAGGGAGGTTTGCAAAGTGGTGTCGGATGTTCTGAAGGAGGTGGAGGTGCAGGAGCCCCGCTTCATCAGCTCCCTCAGTGAGATAGACGCGCGCTACGAGGGGATGGAGGTCATCTCCCCCAATGAGTTCGAGGTGGTGCTTTACCTCAACCAGATGGGGGTGTTCAACTTCGTGGACGACGGCTCCCTGCCCGGCTGCGCGGTGCTGAAGCTGAGCGACGGCCGCAAAAGGAGCATGTCGCTGTGGGTCGAGTTCATCACCGCCTCGGGCTACCTCTCGGCCCGGAAGATCCGCTCCAGGTTTCAGACGCTGGTGGCACAGGCCGTGGACAAATGCAGCTACCGCGACGTGGTGAAGATGGTGGCGGACACCAGCGAGGTCAGACTACGGATCAGGGAGAGGTACGTGGTGCAGATCACCCCCGCCTTCAAGTGCACTGGGATTTGGCCTCGCAGTGCTGCTCAGTGGCCCATGCCCCACATCCCCTGGCCCGGCCCCAACCGGGTAGCAGAAGTCAAAGCCGAGGGGTTTAACCTCCTCTCCAAAGAGTGCTACTCGCTCACGGGGAAGCAGAGCTCCGCGGAGAGCGACGCCTGGGTCCTGCAGTTCAGCGAGGCCGAGAACAGGCTGCTCATGGCCGGCTGCAGGAAGAAGTGCCTGTCCGTCCTGAAGACCTTGAGGGACCGTCACCTGGAGCTGCCGGGACAGCCGCTCCAGAACTACCACATGAAGACCCTGCTGCTGTACGAGTGCGAGAAGCACCCGAGGGAGACCGACTGGGACGAGTCGTGCCTCGGAGACCGACTGAACGGCATCCTGCTGCAGCTCATATCCTGCCTGCAGTGCCGCAGATGTCCCCACTACTTCTTGCCAAACTTGGACTTGTTTCAGGGAAAGCCTCACTCGGCCCTGGAGGCTGCTGCGAAGCAGGCGTGGAGACTAGCGAGGGAAATCCTCACCAACGCGAAAAGTTTGGACAAACTATGAAGTGATTGTCGAGACAGAGCCGAAGAGACTTTTTTTGGGATAACACTTTCAGAGAAGGACAAATATGATTCTGCAACTCCGATTCTCCGAGCAATGTGAAAAAGAAAAAGGAAAAAAAAAAATCAGTAACAAAATAATGCAGCGAGCAAAACACAAAACCCTTTTTAAAATGGAGCAATTGGGCCACTGCCAGAGAGGAAGTGAAGGTACATTTTCAGATAAATGTAATTGACTTTCAGTTGTCTTCTTTAAATGTTTTCACAAAGTGAAGAAACTTTTATTTAAATATATGCACAAAATCGTTAAGTGAAAGAAAACAAAATGTAGCGTGCCAAGTTCAATTTTTTTCATTATGTGACTTTAAAAGAAATGTTAATAAAATTGTTGCAAATTAAATTACAACTTGGCCTCGTGTCTTGGCGTGTTTTGACAGCTGATATGACAGGCACATCTGTTGCATTTTATTTTTGCTATTGTCTGATGAAGAGAATCATTAAATGATTCATTTTGACGAGAGACAGCTGACCTGGGATCAACGCTCAGGAAAGAAAGAGGGAAGCTTTTGCTAAATTTAAAGAAGGAAGGTGCACAGCAGACTTTAGGCCATACGTTATTTTTTTACAGTGACAAGGCTCTAAAGGATTTTCGAATGAATGTAAATCAACGGACTCGTGTTAATATATGGGCCTGGGAGTATCTCTGCTTCAACAACAGCACGAGCACATGTAGGCCCACTGCGAAACTCAAGCCTTAATCTGATTCATGTTGCTTTTAGATAACAGTGTTATCGTATTGGACACCTTTATTGTAGGGATTTTAATTCAATGAATTATTATACAAAAAACACATTGAAATAAATGCGGATGTTATTAAAATCATGCTAATTGCGCAACTGTACATGTTTTAAAAACAATTAAGATAATGTTTACGCAGTGTTAAACGGAACCAACCACCTGTGGGGCCAACAGGCTCCCGTAGTTAATTTGAAGCATTATGGATATTACTCTAGAATTTACTGTATACTATTTATTTAATCAGATCCCCATACGTACAATTAATTTATTTATATTTTGAATTAGTTTTTTTTTCAAGGAAAAAGAGCAGGATGATTACTAATGAGAAGGCCTCGTCCATGTGCGTTGTTTTACCCAGCACGTTTGATCATTTATTTTCTCAAAAAAACACTGGAATTTATTTTAGAAAATATTCACGAAGAGAGCAAAAACACGTTTAATACCAAAGCAATTGCAAAGAAAGACAGAAAGAACAAAACACGTTGAATTTAAAATAGTTATAGTGTAACTTCAGACAGACTGACGAGACATCCATCAATCGATCCCTGGAGCTCGAGTCTCTTACCTTCGGGTCGATGGCCCTGAAGCCCGGATCGTCCTCGTCCACTTCGAAGTAGAGCTCGGAGGCGGTGATGGACAGAGTGCCTTTCATCACCACGGCCGGAGCCACCAGCTGGACGCTGGTGCTCAGGTTTACTGGGCCTGGAGGACAGACACATGCCGGTCAGAGAGACAGGCAGCGCTGCGAGGAGGGGACAGGGGGGCGATGCGCTGCTTTTACGCAGCAAAGGTAAACATATAAAACTCAACAAGGGATTACGCGGAGCTGTTGTTTGCCCGTTAGAAACACAGCGGGGGCCTTCAGTGCAGCACGTGGTTCAGTAATAAGGAGGTTAAGATAAACACGCCTGAGACAACGAGCGCTTGCGTCTATGTGGAGAGTTGAGAACGATTCTTGCAGAGATAATGTTTATTACAACTATTTTCAGTGGATTCAAATTAATATGGCATCTGTAGTTTTTTCTCCTGGAATTGATAATTCAAGATAGAGTTAGATAAAATAGCTGCCCGCTGTATGAGACACAGCAATCCGAATAAAACATCTTAAAACTCTTTTACGAAAATGAACGATAAACAGCGTCCCACATTATTGTCGGAAATCGACTGTCAGTCAGGACGCATTGATTGCGTGCGGCTGAATGAAGCTGTGTTTAATCTCTCATCAATCTTAATTTATGCCAGTATGACAATGAGCGCGCGGCTCAGGGGATCTGTGGCTGTTAGCGCTGCGCACATGCGCCATTGTGTCTGCAGATGTGCGCTGCGGAGAACCGAGGCTCCGAGCCCCGCTTGATTTCCCTGAGCACCCTCGGCACACGTGCAAATGGTATACACAGATATATATTTATATATTTACCCCTCTGCCGCTCGTGAACCCCGTGAGTATACTGACATGTTATCCGCGGGTTAAAATAACATTTTTTTTTTGTTCCATTCAGTCAGAGACATTCAATTACACCTGAAGCAGACAGCTGCTTAAGAGGAGAAGCAGAAGCTCTCCAGACTTCTCACAACACTTTATTAGACAGGATTCAGCGTTTAATCCTATTGTCCTCCAGTTGCGTCATTTTAACAGCACTCGGAACTCCATTAATGCAGCTTAGTCTGGTGAGCGCTGTCACTGCACATGAACAAGAAGAAAAAATGCGGATTACGCTGCAATCCGATTAGCGGACTAAATTATATTTAATTAGGAATCTTTAAATATCAGACGGATCAAAAGCAACAATGGACTGGCAACATTGTGAGCTGGATAAAGTATAATATAAGGTTGTGTTGACTTGGTTTCATCAGCATAGCAGGCTCATGAGGGGAGGTTTTATTTAGGATCCGCTGCAGATGATGTTTCATTCAGGGTAAACTCCTCTTCTGCTGGATAGAACAACATGTTTAGAGGGCTGCTGCTGCGTGTGTGTGAAGCAGAGCGCCAGTGGCAGACAGAAACCTGAAAATACTGTGTTATCACAAGCAGTGGTGCCATAATGAAAGAGTTGTCCAGAGGTATAAGGTTGGGTAAGACTTTAAAAAAAAAGTTTTTACTTATAGGGTTCATATCTAAAACACACTGATATTAAAGCAAAACAGCAACAATATTTGGGGAAAGTATTAAATCCTATGGGAGATGTGGTGCACACGACAACATACTATAACTCACTATTCTCAACAGTGGAACTGCATGTGGAGAATTTTAAGCTCCATGAAATATGACAACTAGCATGTTTCCTTATTTGTGTTTGAGCTGCAGGACCGGGAAGGGTGAGCGGGGAAGAGAGTGAGACGTTTCTTTACCTGTTAGGTTGTCCAGGTCCTTCTCCTCTAAGGATGACAGAGTGTCATCGTCTCCGTCAAGCAATGTCTCACTCTCAGAGTTTTGATTTCCCAGAGCCTGGTTTCTGATGGACTGCTTGCCTTTGAGAACATCCTCCTCGGACGCTGGAGGGGGGGAAAAGGGCTTTATATTTTGTACCTTTAACGCATTTCAGTGTTACGCACAACCTCAATACAACACAATACGAAATAAATGTACCCCCAGTAAGCATTTTTAAACTTAGCTTCAGTGTTTGATGGCTTTCAAACGGTTAAACGATCAAATGTTTGTTTCAGTTAAAAATACAATTTGCTCAAACATCCGGTTCAGACAGCTTTTCTCTGCAAAAACAGCAATTCAAAGAAACCATGAAATCAATAAACTATTTCAGTGGTAAAGTTATATTTAGATTTACTAAAAAGTGGTTCTAATTTGAGCCATCATAACATGATCTTTAGATAGTAGTGGTGTCGTGGTAAACAAAGAGAAGGCTGTCCATTCAAATCGGTGACTAGCGCAAAAAATTCACATTAAATATACATTTTAATCCAATCTATATTTTTAGAATTGCATTCATTTAGCACTCTTTATAAAACAATTGAGACTAATTAGTAAAGTAATTTATGAATTTAGGGAAACATATGTTGACTTTCAAAGCTTCTTCAAACAGAAAAAGGTATAATCTTTGTTAGAAGTCGGTTTACCTTCTGATAAAACCGTCTGAGCGCTGCTGTTTAACCTACATTCAGCATGAGGAGCCACGCTGACCTGTGTCGCATGTTCAGACTTCCAGAGCTTTGTGCAGGCAGACAAACCCGAAAACAAGGAGCAACACGAGGCAGACTAAAGACTGACATGATGAAACCCTAAACGCATCAAAAACAAAAACACCATTTCACACAAATATCCTTCAAACACATTTTAAAAAACAGAATGAGGGTTCACACACCGCCCATTTTGATCTCAACTCAACGTGACGTGAGGTTCCCGAATGGATTATTTAAGAAAAATGGTAATCTGCAAACATTTACAGAGCCCTGCATTCCCCAGTGGCGCATGGTGAGGATCCACAGAGACGAGTCTACAGCACAAAGACGAGCTGGCGAGTCCTCCCTCTTTGCAAACATAGCTGGCAATACAGCGAGCGCTTTAGCTGCTTCTGTGTATGTTTTCTAATCGGGCATTCTGGAGAATGCAACACAGTTTTAATCCAGTGAGACGCTGAACACACACTTAGTGGATTTTATTTCTTCATCACCACCTGAGGGGAGATCAATTGCACTTCCTGAAAATGCACAACCGCATCATGTGGCCACATACTTTTGAAACTGCTCGAGGAGCGAGGATAAAAAATCTCTTGTCGTGGAAAATATGCAGCTCACTGATATTTAGAATGGTCTTCCTGTAATTAAGCCTCCCTGGAGGATTCTTTAGTTAGCGGCACTGAAATTACTACCAGCTCCTCTAATACGTACCACATGTCATTGTATTCACACCAAGCAAGTGGACAGAGGACTTATCACAAGCTTAAAATACAGAGATTTATCTCAACTTCTATGCATTTTTAACCGTCAACATGCTCAGCAATTCTCAAGCCCAAGTACTGTCGTACTAACATGGAATATTAACACACACACACACACACACACACACACACACACACACACACACACACACACACACACACTCTAACCTCGAGACAGGGCTGATCCACGCTCCTTCTATTACCCACAAGCACAAGTTATTAATAGTTCCTCAGTATAACACACACACTGAAGTAAGTGCAACAAAAATACTGGCCAGTCAGCATGAGTGTAGCGAGAAAAGCTATTTTGACCAGAGTCATGTCACACATAAAAGAAACGTGCAGATAAGTGACAGCCTACGCGCTAACTTCTCACTCTTTCTTCCTGAAGTGGATAGAGTTTATTTTTTTCTTCCTGTAATTTGACAACTCTGAGGTTTTGGTGTGTGTGTGTGTGTGTGTGTGTGTGTGTGTGTGTGTGTGTGTGTGTGTGTGTGTGTGTGTGTGTGTGTGTTGTGTGTGTGTCAGAGTACAAGCTTTTACCAGTTGGATATAAAATCAAAATATGCAAGTATATAATATGAAATTAGCTAAAATTAAGTGCTATAAATAATACTACCGGCAATGGAAAAAATAAATAAAACATTTAGATGCAAACTTACATCTTAATAAAATGTCATCATGCTTTTAAAAGATTGCAACGACAAACAATCTTCGCGAAGAGCAGAGCAAACGCTCTCGCAGGGCACTTGAGCATCATCACTCATCACACAGCGAGCAGGAACGTGCATAAATCCCAACAGGTTACACTTTTCCAAGACCCCATTTCCCGACTGAGAGGTTCAACTACCTGCTTATACAACTCGGAGGCATGCATGGTCACAGCAATTACATTGTCAAAATTAACAAATTTGTTTTTAACGGTAGCGTAGCCAGGAGTGTGGTCATGAGGCGAGTATTGATTACCAGAACAGAGACATTAGTCTTCAGGTATTTACTCTGCCACCTCTGGTACACAGGCCTAGACCAGACCAAATCAATCCTCAGAAAAGATGGTTCTTTCCAGGCATAAATGCATAAAAGTCTACTCGAGCCTACTGGCAGCCACACTCTCCCGTGGAAATCATCTTGGCGCAGTATGAATGATAACGGTTGTCCCGACCCTTAATGCAGAAATGGACATTTTCTCCATGTTCAAATGCAAAGACATATCCCCGTCTTCTTAAAAAGGAAAAATAACTGTTACAATAGATCACTCAGTAAAAAATGCTAAATATTTTCCATTGCTTCTAATTTTATGATCAAGCGTGAGATTTGAAAAGTGCAGCCACAAGTAGCAAGAAAATTAGGGTAAATTCAGGCTTGATCTTATACTAAATATTTTCTTAGGGGGAGAGCCTGCATTTTCCCCTCTGCATCTGATGAATATAATTACAGCCAGATATGACCTTTGTGCTCTGTTTGAAAACTCAGCCCTGCATTCTCATCTTGAGCTGCACTTCCGTAACAAATGTCGGGTCGACTAAAACAAGACGAAAGGTTACATCAGAAAATGGATGCCGGCGGGCTTCAACGTCAAAGAGTTATTTTAATGATATATTCCCGTACTTCAGCCGGGCAGTTTACTCTCCAGAGGTAGCGGACCCTTGCAACAACGGCAGGCTGCTGGCTATTTTAACACAAACATGGCTTTGGAATTGTTGTTTTCAGGAATTTGTCTTTTTTTTTCCCCCCCGCCCCAGTGAAGAACATACACACCACATGAAGTGAAATAGTCAAATTGAATACGAGACCAAAATAACTGAACGACAGAAAACGATCAACACATTTTCATCAGCTAAAAAGAAGTCAACGACGGAGCACGAGTGATGCGTCTGTCCTCTGTCGTGAGCTAGCTGAAGGGAAAACAAGGAGGAATTAAGATGGAGACAAAGTAAAATGCAGAGGCTTGCAGCAGAAGAGCAGCGACCAGCTGGCCTCGGTCTCCAGCTGCCGCCACGCTACAGCCATTACTGCAGACCAGGAGTCTCCCAGGATTCCCTGACACTTATGGCTTTAAGATCACATTCGTATTGACTCCTGTCACACCTGCCATTTGTCTTTGGGAATGATGTCACATTTAAGGGGATTTTTGCAGGAGACACATTGGAGGACAATTTTGGTCCATAGACGGCCATTTACCGGCGAGAGTATTTGATTGAGCTGGTAAATGCAGGTCCGGCATGACGATGATTGCAAACCCTGGTGTGTGTGCTGGATTCTACGAAGAAATGAGGGATTAAGGGCACTCCAGAAGAGAAATGTGACTCCTAGTGTTAATGCAGGGACATGTGTCATTTAGATATTGTGGTTATAAGGGACTGCTGGGAATGTGAAGTTGCTCTCACATGAAGTTTATTGAAAATCGCACCTGTCTTTACAGGGAAGCGCTCATAAACAACGAAAAATTGATCGGCCTCATTCAAAAACCAAAAGAAAAAGTAATCAATGCTGCTAGTTTAAATGACAACGCTGTACATTTGTTATTCAACCTGAATTGGTTGAGTATTGACAATGTTTTTTTTTCCCATACCCCATTAAACTTTCCCTTATCTTAACAGGGTCACGATACAATGTGGATTATCTCTTCAACGATGTTTGGTAGACTGCAATTTGTGTTTACTCGTGTAATATTTAAGTTGAAGGACCAATACAATTTATTCCAAATAATTATTGAGTTAAAAAATTAATTGTAAATATACAGCGCGAAACACATTTTATTTTTTACTATCCTCTTATATTTAACTCTGATTTAACAAACTATTCTGTGAAGGAATGCATCAAAAGACGTAAATCTCCAAATTATCCTTCAGTCAAACACATTAAATCTCAATAAGGGAACAAAATATAGGAGCATGAATGCTACTTACCGCTGATATAAGCCACTGTTATGCAGCAAAGAAAAAAAGAATAGACACAATTTCACATTTAATTTACAGTCACTTAGCTCAAAACTGAACTTCTGAGCAAAACATGCAACAGAAACTGTTGATTATTAGTCCAGCTTAGCCTAATGGGAGGCAGAGTATGAAAATACCGTAGTGAAATATAAATGAGGGTGCTGTTTTACCGTCTTGTTGTACAATAAATCTTTCATTGCAACGGGAAGACTCATTTTTATTACCGTGTACCTGGTGCTACCACCAAGTGAGTAAGAAAGGGAGTGCAGGCAACAGGAAGGGACTTTGTGGCGGATGGGAACTGACCGTGTTCGGCCGCGGCTTTGAGCGTAGCCCCTGAGTGAGTGGATCCGGAGGGGTTCCTGATGAAGCGACGTCGCCGCCTTAAATCGTCCTCCCAGTAGTCCAGGCGCCAGAACTCCCTCGGCCGGCTGCAGCGAGACAGAGGTAGCACATGTGTTAGCAATTACCAGCCAGCATGGTATAGCAGCCCAGCATTAGCGCTTGGTCCGAGCAGGCGCACATAAAGACAGCATTGTGTTTGCGGTGTTTTTTTTTTTAAAAACCCACAGAAAAAACTCTTTAAAAACATTCACTTGGACACAAGGGTGCAGTCCAAATCATTGTACTTGACAATGACAGTATCTCCATCTCAAGAGAATAAGGTGCTCCCCTTTTTATTCATGTTTCCTCCTCTCTCTGTCAGATGGTGAACTGAGCACTAAGGCCATCACAGTGGAAGGAGCAAATGCCAGCGTGATCATTTTCCACACACTTCTCTGGCACATGCCTCCATTCTAGGCTCATTTCAAGCCCAGCAGGATGCCTCTTGTCAGGGCTCATGGCTCGCAGGATAAGGAGAAGGCCATTACAAACACAGAGGAGGGGGGTGGATAGCATTACCAATATTAATCAATGTCTACAGCACCCGTTTTTCTTTCCAATTTACATCTCCCTTTCCCAGGCCCGGTCAGTAAATCATTGTGCTCAAGGCAAAGAAAGTGTTAACTTTTAATGAGGAGTCATTGCCACATAGCATTGTACTTGTACACAGTGTACCTGTCTATAATGAAATATCTCTTCTATTTCTGAAAGTGGTTTAATTAAAACATCATCTGAAACATTCATTAACCATGGCTTGGAGGCACCACAAAGCAAAATAAAATCTATTTCTTCATTACATGAGAAATTGTTTCTTTTCCAGATTAAAGGGTTTTTAACTTAAATAACTTTGTTGTGAAAAACAAAGATGTTTATAGCAGCACAAAAAAACCTACGCTTTAACTGTAAAACAGCTCATGCGTTAAACAACTCAGTCGGGAGGGAAAAACAACAGGCGCTTGGGTCTTTAGTGAGACTAAATCCTGATCGTCTGACTCGAGTCAAATAGTCGTTTTACTTGTACTAAATGTTCTCATGAGGAAAAATACTTCTAGGAAATAAGGAAGTCCGAGTCTAGTCCTGGAGTTAATTTGGTTGGTATTTGTTCAATGCAGATATTCCTAAAATCCACAACAATTGGCCACGGTTTCGTAAAATACTGTAAATCTTTTTAATCCTGCTAAACTGTGTGAGAAATGAAAACAACCCCAGCAGGATCTACGCTCTCAGTAAATTAAGCTATGTGCTACCTACAAACCGTGTGGGTGCAATATGTTTTTTTTACATTCCCCAGACTAACCTTTTTTGAAAAGAATAAAAGCACACAAAAAATGCTAACTGATGTGACAATAAGACATACCAAGATTTAACCCATTCAAAATATATCTAAACTAATAAAAACAAAACCATGACCAGGTTATTCATAACTGGCTGCAGTGTATCCTGTGAAGGTGTAAAAGACACAGTTTATGGTTTCAGTGGCATAAACTATGACGGGAGAACCCCTCCATGCTTTATGTGATCTCCTCTTGTACGCTGCTCCGGGTGGGGGGCTCCTCACAAATCTTCAGTCCAACACCAATAATCACACAGGGGCCTCTAAAAAGGGAAAGGTGCTTTACGCAAAAAAAAATGAATACAATTTCATGCGGGTCCTTTCAAACCTGGCATGCCCTGGCTAATGAAAACCATTGATTATTTGATTTATATAGAAAAATCGGTCTCAAAATGCTTGGTGACGAGTGGAGGGCTGCTGCTGCTCATATCTCGAGTGCATGGAAAGACAACCACTGAGACTACGATACGTCAGGCCGTTTGGGACATTTTCAAAAATGGCGTAAATGGGAATGTAGATTTTGTGCATTCAGAGCAGTGAATCAAGAGTATGCAGAATGCAAGTTGGAAAAGACACAAGGGACGCAGGTCTGTGCACCACCAGATCTCCCACCAGTGACAAAGACCCTGCTCCATGTTTGTGTGCGATAGTCTCCGAACACAAATGGCCACTTCATCATCCTGCCTGCAACGGTATTCATCTATGAAAATAATTATCAAGGTTGTGCATGGCGCACGGCTCCGAATCAGGACGCACTCGTCTCTCATCTCATGGAAGAGGGGAGGGGGTCTGTCTGATTCACACAATACACATTAATCCATCAGGAGGGGAACCATTGGCTGCTGTAATTAGTCAAAGCATTGGGAGGGGGGGGAAAGAGACCACCTCTGCCAGTCATATTCATCTAGCTCCATGAACAGGCGACAATGGAAGTCCTAATGATGGGGTGCTGGAAGAAGTGAACGCGCGATGAAAGATACCTCGTCATCAATCCCCAACGAGAGCGCCGCCGTAACAAGAATGGAGACGTACAGCGCTCTGCAACCCCCATGCCGCACACTGAGTGTGTTTCCACAAACACGATAAATTATTCAGAGCTCATCCATCCTCCTAGGGCATCCGTGGCAGAATTTACTGAAGCACCATTCTTCAAAATAACAACAATTAAAATAACAAAAGGGCCGGCGTCGTGCTGCGGCTCACGCCAACCACTTGTGTAATTAGTAATTAGTTTGGTCATAAAAGGTGTCTGGAAGGCCGGCTCGTGGAGCCTGAAGTGACTGTTGTCTGATGATGAAAGTGAGTAAGAGAAAATCTGACAGACGGAGAGAGTGCGGATTTAAAAAACAAAAAAGACAATTTCTAATGTCGACCATATTGGCAAATGATGAAAATAGTTGTATGTGAAGTAGTAAATAGTGATTACCTATTTTTTTTTTCATCGTTTGGATGCTCTTCTGGATCTTGGAAAAATGTTTACCAATACAAAGGACGAATGGCGAAGTTGAAGTTCCCCGTTTTTATGTGGCTCTGATGCTCATCAGGTAACAAAACAGTAATGCCTTCAATTTAATAAGCTTTGCTGGTGGGCTCTTTAAGATGTTAATTGCACTACTGTACATTACCCATTGACTTCATAACAGAGCAGGCGACCTAAGACAAACAAATGGATTAATTATGTGCTAGTTCAGGATAAGTAAAATGCTCATTTTGAAAGATGAGCATTTAGAAAAGTGGAGGGACAAGTGAACTACATGAACGATGTTCTCCACAATAAACTATCGACCGTCACATGGGAGCATTTTGACAAACGCATATTCATTTACAAGCATGTATGAATCCCAGTATGCTTCATTAACATAAAGCCATTCAATAAAAGGTATATGATAAAAAAGCATCAGAAACATATAACTTTCTTTTTTATGCATTCTCCTTATACATGAGTCTCTATATTTGTGTTCTTTGCTTTGTTGACTACGACAGCATCCTGCAGCACCAACCTCATTTCCCTTGAGGGGTATTAAGGTTTAATCTTGTCCTAAATATAATACTAATCTGGCATTAAGAAACACTAAAATAAACAATCCCAATCCACTTTCAAGTCACCTCTATTAATCATCATGTGTTGTTGGGATTATCAAACGGCTAGTTTAAAACATGTTAATAGATTCTCTCTGCCGGTCCTGAAGTTTCATAGCACTGCTATTTATATGGCACAATTGTTCATTTGCTGACAAGGACAAATGACTCCCATCCATCAAGATTCAATTAGACAGGGTGGTTTCAGAGACACATGTATCAGTTTTGGGTTGTTTTTTTTTTTTGAAAGGGGGGTGGCGGTGTAATTCCAGTTTTTTAAAAGTTTCTTTTGTTTTTAAACGAACAAAATAAACTGATATTAGAACAAGAAAAGCATCAGATAACTTTCTTGGCTATTTTCTAGTATTTCATTTGAATCCAGCTGTGGGGAAAAAGGGGTGAATACGAAGAGGTAGAGAGCATGTCATTCTTTCTGCACGGGTTTCCCTTTAAAGGATTTGATGTTATGTAAATGATAAAATGACCTCTATCAAAGCAAGCAGGATAAGCGGAGTGAATGTGCTTTCATATATCACCACAAGCGACCGCTCTTCGGCACAAACAGTCATTCATAACCTTTCTGCAAAATTAATTTGGGTACAGTCAATGAAAGCTGCATATGCAGGGGACATTTCTCTCCTTCCTTATTTTATATTAATGCCAGTTCCTATTGGCAGCCCTCAAATTGCTCAAACATTGCTGCTATCCCCAAGATCATTTTGCTTTGATTTGCATAAACCATGTGTTTAGAAGAAATGGGAGAGTGGCGATAGATTGAGGATTTGTCATGTTGAGGACTGGTTGCTTGAGCACTGGCTCTTTGTCAAACGGTGGCAGCGATCACATCGATGGCATCTCCAGACTCAAATTAAAATGAAACCGGACCAAATACCTTCCCACTGAAATTGTTTGGCATGATTAAGTCCCGCCGAAGTGATTTTCTACATGTGCATTAATGCCGTGCCTTCCCTCTCCAATGAGGTTTAAAGGGGGCCTTCTACATGTGTGTGTATGTTAATTCACCTCAGCTAATGTTGTTGACAACGTTCACCAGAGGTAATGTCAGGGTCACAGACCCAGCAACATTTCCATCTTATCCCCTTAAATGACAAGCGCATGGATAATGTTGCCCACCCTTATTATTAATCCCAGGATTGAATAATTTCATTTGTCTATTTTTTATATTAATTTAAATAACGGGATCCAACACTACAATAGATCTGCGATGAAGAGTTGAGAAAAAAAACATATTTAGTCAAAAAGTATGCACTGGATTAAAGAAAGAACAAATGTACTCCCAAGCTAAATATATACATGTGAGCTGAATAATTTAACCACACTGAGACAAAGTCCATGTACATTTACATCCTTTGCTTTCATCTTACTCTTGTTAACTTCCCTTCCACTGAATTTTGTTGCGAACACACAGGAGTGCACACACTCATTACCGAGACAACACAAGCACCTTCCACTCTTCCCAATTAACTCCAATTTATCCAAGAGCTTTCAAAAAGCGATTTGAAAAAAAAAGAAAAGAAAGAAGAAAAAAAAGAGGGACTGATATTGCATCTCTGCAACATCACCGGCTTGCGAGGATCAAAGTACTCCCATGGGTGGGAGGCAAAAGGCTTCAGACTCCCCACAATGCAGTGCAGCCAAATGAAATAATGCAAATCGGGCCCTAATTACCACCAGCTTAGTGCGCAGCTTCCAATTAGCAGCAATTACACTCACGGTGTAAATTCACCAACAAAAAGCCAGACAATTACACACTAATTATTTCAGATTTCATGGGCGGTAGAAGAGAAAGCATTGTGTTTCATAAGGTAGTAAATATTGACCAAAAACCAGAATCTTTAACATACGCTAAGAAAGCATTTTCAACCAGAATGAAAAATGTTGCACTTGATTTTATTGTTAAATATTAAAATGGCTTCACGGTTCGCATCATGAGAATGATCCCACTGCATAATGAATAGTGTGTACAGACTCTTCATGCTACATCGCTAAAGTGGTACCATCTGTATTTTTGATAAAGGGTCACATTTTTCGAGTGATTTTGACAACATGCATTTAAGGCCATTTATCACCACTACTGCGAGGTAATGAGGGCAGCCACTGGACCAGAGTTGCATAATTCTGCCATTACCGGCCCATTGTAATAATCTTCTGACCTCTAGCTTTCAGAGCTGAACTTGAATGGTGTGACAAATCTGAACAAATACACAACGTTTCCAAAACAAAAACATAGTGGAGAAGCTCAAGGTCAGCTGAGATTGGGAGGCGGAGCTTAAATGTAACGCACATTGGCCCATGCTGAACCTTTATCACCTCCAATGTCAAAACCAGTCAAATTCACTAAAAACACTTATTTTTAAATATACTATTTTAAAAGCAAGACATTCCAACATATTTTATAATTCCTAAAAAAAAAGGTAAAAATTAAACTGATCTTGCTTGTTCAGTGAGTATATACTTTATAAAACAATCTCTCTACAATAGTCTGTTGTAAGTCCTGCTTCAATCTCATCGAGCGAGACTGTCTGCTATTCATGAGCACCTACTCCCCTCTCTCCATCATACGGCTGTGCTCATTATACAGCACTTACATTGTCGTGTGTGTGTGTGTGTGTGTGTGTGTGTGTGTGTGTGTGTGTGTGTGTGTGTGTGTGTGTGTGTGTGTGTGTGTGTCAAGTGCAGCAATTGCTTTGCAAGGTGATTGAGACGATCATATAAACAGAAGTCTGACTAACTATAATGGCGATGTAGTTATCTCTTCATTCGAGAAAATAATCTAACAGAGAAGAGGAAGACAAAAAAAAAGCATCAGCGCTGAAGTCTCGAATTATGAATAGTAACATTTCTTCCAGGGATTTATTATGTTGCCGGTAATGGGGATTTTATATTGTTTAATATTGCCTCGTGAACATCAGGCATTGTACTCTTTCAGCTTGATCACACTGTTAAATTGCTTAGAATTTTATGAGACTTTGTGAAGCTAAATTCTTATTCGGTTTCCTTTAATCTTTCAGCTCTGTACCGAGTCCATACAATGTACACAAAATCACACGAGAATAAACACAAAGCTCCCAGCATCTATTATCAATGTCAGTTCTTAACATCACAGATCTCGCACATTGAACTCTCCCGGTCTGATCCTCTGGAGGTGTTGCTGAACTTGAACTCAGACGCAGAGGTGGGGTGGGTGGGCGTGAAGTAAATCTACAGCTGAAGATCTACGAGGGAAGGACCATCCTCAGTCTTCCGCTGCCCTCGCCGCGCATGTTGCTAAGAAAGAGCTGGATTCTAAAGATAAAGGCCATTTTTTGGGGGGGCAAATGGTGAAAGTAGCAAAATAAATGACCTGCTGGTACCATGGCGTAATTACAGTGGCTGGAGGAATACCAATCTATCACACGGTCGAGGGAGGAGGGGCTGACACGCTGCAAAGGGGTTAGTCAAAGGAGATAGCCTCTGACTAACTACTGGCCCCGGACAATCAATACTCTGCAGATATTGCATTCAGGGATAAAGGAGGGGATGGGGGGGGGAGGAGAAAAAAAGCCCTAAAAACTTCCCAAATGGCTTTTCATTCAGATATTGATCAGCACCCTTTTATCATGACCTTGCTCCACTAAGGCTATATACTTTCTTAAGGGTATATGAAACTCATAAATCTGAGAGTTGCTACAGAGTCACACTGGGCCTGTGAGCAGCGAGGCAGGGCGGCAGGACGGTGTAATTGGTCTTTCAGGGATGGCGGCCCTCTTTCATACTTCATAACAAGGATCCCATTACCTTCCTGAGCCGAGAGGAGGAGGAGGACGAACGATACTGAGGGCGTTAAATCGAAGAAGCGGGTCTGAAAGATGTAGAAAGGTTAGTAGAAATTGGTTAAACCGAAAAACCTCTCGTCACGTCTCACCTGCGGTGTCTGTGACGCACAATGAATAGCAAGCCGGCGACGAGTTTACAGCAGAGACTCACCACCGAGTCACAAGTTGGTAGAGGACCTCGTTTTAATAAATAGAAATTATCCCGTAAATTCACAAATTTGTGTGTTTAGTAAGGGAAAAAACACACAAATATGGTTCAAAATTGGTGTAAGGCTAATCGTAAGTATAGTTATTGTCACAATAACAAAAAATATTACCAGCTATAATGCAGAATGCATCTCAAAATGAAGAGTTGCAACAATTAAATGAAAAGGTGCATTGATATAATTGCTCACAATCTACTACAAATGGTAAACATGCCAACTGGCTCAAACAGAGAACCCAAAAACATTACCGCTCATATTCACAATAATGATTAAAAGCACGTTTTAATTGAGCCACTTGCCTTTTTCTTATCTTTTTTTTTAAAATGATCCATTGAGTCGTTTTTTAAACTCGGGTCTGACCTGCAACACTTAACCATGCGAACATATGGACATCATCAGCTGTTAATATGTTCCACCATGACACTCTGTTACTATTCCTTACGGCCCCAGCCACTGTACTGTATATACAGTCGAGGTAAATGTTATCATTAAGGCTATATTCTATTCCATATCCATGAGCCAGACTGCACGGTAGGGCCTTCCTGGCACGTTATTTTATGAAACTGATGGAACGCAAGTCTGTCAAACGGGAACGGTCTCCACAGAGACTTAAGGAACATCCCTTTTGTCCCCGTCACAACTTTTCTGTCCCAGACACATGTCACTGTGCATGATTAATGAGGTAGAGGGTTTCACATCAAACCCCTTTAAGGACTTTAGAGACGGAGATCCCTGCTTGATACGAGGAGTCTTGTTTACGAGAAGATGAACATAACGGCGGCCCATGCGCTGCTTCGTGCAGTATGTTTATGCTATATGTTTATGACTGCATCGAGGCAGATGGATGAACAAAACTCGAGCCACCGGCTAATTGGTTTTGAAGTAGCCGGGGCTCGGACTAAAGGAAACAACTGTCTCTGACTCGGAAGAGACGGGAGCTTGGGAGCGCTGCAGCTGCCACCACTCAGTACATCGGGTCATGTTGGTGTTTAGATTGGACATATTTATAAGCAAACCACGAGCTATTATCAGTTATGAATGATCCGCTAAATACTGGACAAACTTCTGGAATGTTTAGATTGCGACGGGCTCATTTTAGGGATTATCTCATTTAAATATGATTAAACAGACGTCAGGATTTATTGTTGGTGAAATCTGTAGCAGTAGAAAGGTGTTTGGAACAAAAGGATTAGTTCCGAAGATTAGAATAAACACAATAATCAATGTTTGGAAATGAAGCAATTAGAACATCTGGTGAATAAATCAGAATCAGTAAAGCTTGGGGCAACGATGTTTACTCTTTTCGCAAATGCAACAAAAGGCAATCTGATGATCAGATAAGTCGGCAACCGCAGAGTTTTCCATCCAGCAAACAAGACGCGCGCTCAACCTTTTACAAACAGATTTGTACGATCACTCATCGCTATGGTTTAGTGTACACTGCAGCGAGAGGAAAGGATGTGGAAAAGAATGTCCGCCTTGTCTTTGTCTCCATCTTAACTTTTGATGCTTCAGTAACAAATATCTCTCTCCATCATCCTCTGTTCCATTCATCTCCACCTCTCCCTCTCCCTCTGTCTGTCTGTCTTCCTGCCCCTCACGTGTCATGCATTTCCGAGAGTCAGTGTACTCTAAACAGTTATGTTCTTGTTTCCTATGGTTATGATCTCCACTGACGTGCTGGAGTCCCATTTCCTTTTTCAGCTCTGCGTGCACACTACCAGCGTGGCCATAATGTACAGCGTGTCCATAAAACATGCACGCAAGGCAGCGCCGACACTGAGCAGACTTCGGCTTTAACACATGCATTACATTCAGTATTATGCATCATAATTGTGATTTAAGTCTGGACTGAAAGCATACAAGTAGAGATGAATCGGGCTGCAGTAGTTTCTCATGCAATCATTTATTTAAAAAAAAAAGAAAAAATGCTATGTGAACATAAATGTCCTAACCGTAGTCAGCATAACTGCTGTATGTTCAGAGCATAATTAATTGATTCCTTGGGAGGGTGATACAGTTGCAGTCCAGGAGGAGGCTCAACGAGTGGAGAAAAAACTAACAAGGCTGCTGGAACTCCGTAGAGCTGCAGTATTACGGTTTATTAACTGAAGAGGTAATGAGCTGAAGTTGTATTCAACTTTTTAATACGAGTGATTAATCAAAATAAATTAAAAAAGTGCACATTCTTTTTAGTAATTGAGGAATTTAATTCCTTAAGTCAATTTAACGGGTTGCATTAAAGTTGAAGGAAGCTTTGTCATGTGTGCAAATTAAATTTGCACTTTTGGAGTTTCCTTATATTGCAGTCTTCATCTTGAGGGGGAGGTGGATATACAGAGAAGTGCTAATTTGCCTTAAATTGTGCATCTGCCACCACTTGGTCGCATACGTTTGACTAATTTACAAGAAAAAAAAGTCAAACATCTGCTAGTTTCAGGTTATTAAATGCAGAAAATTGTGAGTCAATATTTTCTGAGATCACAGACTACCACACTACCATGAATCGAATAAACACAAGAACAATGCAAAGATTGACAGTTAAAAAAACAAACAAAAAAAAACTGTAATCAGAAAATTAAGAATGAATTAACCACAAATTAACAAAATTTAAAAAAAAAATGTAAATGTGTCATTATCAAACATGAACGCCAAACACTCACTGGTTCCAGTTTCAGAGATGTCATCTTTACTTTTCTGTTTTTATTACTGCTAATTAGTCATTTCAGGCTTTCGGACAAAACAAGCAATTTTGAAAAAAAATAATAATTAAAAGAAAAATAATCCTGATAATAATTCACAATGGAAATTGTTTATTGCAGACTTAATAAATATAATGTATATATAGTACTTGCGCTGCACTTACTCTGCCCATGCATCACATAGTGCTGTTTATATGATGGGGATGTTGCGTAAAGGAAACAATATCTCCTTTACTAAAAAGAACAAATAACTCAAGCGGTAGGACAAACCCTCAGTACATTGAGTCTCTTCTGTATCATTAGTGGATGAAAAGCAAAAGCCTGTTCTAACTGTGAACGTTCTGCTCCGGCTTCTTTCCCTCAATGGTGCACTAGAGAAATGACATAGCACAAGATAAAATAGTAATGCTAATATCAATAGTTTGTCCATTACAGGTCAGCTAACTGTCCGGCAGAACAGTTACAAAGCTGTTCTTTTTCGATCTCACAAGGCCGATCAATACGGGGGCATACTGTTTCAATTTTGCCGGCATTGATTTTCTCTATAACACTCCAACCCTAAAGCATCCGTCTTTCTGAAGGAAGGAAGATTTGATTTACTGAAGAAAAATTCGAGTGCACATCACAAAGATTTTTTGCCGGGCGGGAGTGTGACATGCCAAAAGATGGATGTCCCTTGGCTGGGAAGCCTCTAGCCTAAGGGCGTCCATTAGAGCAGTGGTGCTGCAGAAAATGAGCTGCTCATATGAGGGAGGAGGAGCAGAGGGAGAGGAGTCGGTGCTCGAGGTGCGTGTGTTTTAGGGGGACGAGCTGTACGTGAGGGTTGTTGGAATAAACCGGAGATAAAAAAGGATGCTGATGCTGGCTTAAAAGGAAAGACCACAAAGTAGGAAAACGGCAAAACTCCAGAGCGTATACCGAAACCTCTTCATTTTGAATAATGCTATCATTTGCCTCAAACAGACGTCATGATTGTCAACAGCAGCTCTGGATTTTAAAAATAAGTGTGCATACTGCTTCTACATCACACTTCAACCTTTTTTCAGCTGCAGCCACCTTCCTTCTACTTTCCTCGCTTCCTGCATCCAGAGTGAATTTCCATGGTACATTAGTCAGCCTATTAGAATGCAATAAAGAGAAGGTATGAGAGGGGAAAAAAGAGGAGTAGTGCGAGTCCCCGGAGACCGAGTTGTAGTTCTCCATCATCTGCCCTCATCTCCCCTCTCTGTCCGTCGACTTTGTCTAGGTGTCATGTACATGAAAGATGATTCTTGACCCAAATAAACACCGCAGCGGTCTGGATGCTCAATGGACCCAAGCTCAAAGAAAGAGGGGAAAAAAATGTGATGAGCGATGAGGAGAGAAAAAAAAATGACATCTGCCAGTTGTTTCATTTGTGGCTATCTTGCTAGGTGTTCATTTACTTTTTTTCCCTCCCTCTAAAAAGACAGCAGGCTGGCATGTTGAACACCTGAGTCTCAAGGCACTGGGACAGAAACGTATGGACAAACAGGTAGTCGCCCTATCTGTCTGGCCGTGCATCTGTCTGTCTTGACACTAGATGACAGACAAGGGCACAAAAAACGATAGATACCACCTCTGTCTGGTGGAAGAAATCCTCCCTGGACCGCCGGTGATACAACTGTAGTAGATAGTGAAACAAGAAAGGGCAAAGGACAAGGAGTGGGAGAGGAAAAGAAAAGAAATTGTATGTTGAGAGAAAGAGAGAGAACCGCAGACGAAGCAGGGGAATGGAAAAGGGAAAATCACCTAACACCTCTTTTCTCCAGAGGCCGGGGCCGCTGTAAGCTGGATATTAAGACACAAATTGCATTCAGGCGGGTCACACTGTGTCAGAAGATATTAGATGCCTGCCGTGAGGAAACAACAATTCCCATCAGCTTGTGAGAAAATAATATTTTCATTTTCAGACTCTTTATTGAATGGAAACTTTGGGGAATACGTTTTTATGGCGTGTGAGCAGGCAGGCAACAAAAGGTCGTAATCATAGCTGCGTATTGTCTTTGTGTTCCAGGATTTCATTTTCACAGCTGGAAAAAGCATTGTGCGTATCCGCGCTTCCCCTCCCATTTGTATTCACAGGCAGGGATGTTGCTGCATCACACGTCGGGCTGTTGTATTTGGGGAATTAGGGAACAAACATCTCTTGTATTAGGACGCTTGCAGGCATGCAGGTGTGTGCACGAGTTGTTTGGGGGGGGGTTTTCCCCCCGTGTCCATCTTTTCCTTTTACTTGTTCTTTTTTTTTTTGGAGTTTTCAGCACCAGATGTTTCTCCAGTGCCCGCATACCACGGGCTCTGGTGCGTAGCTGCACCACCTGACCTTCACAGTAATTGGCCAAAAATATTGATGTAATGGCACAGGACTGATTGTGATTTATTAAAAGAGCGCTGCACTCCAAGGCCCAGTGCCAATGGCTCCCTGCGCCCATCGGCAGCCATTAGGAAAACCATCAATAGCGCAACGGCATAAAGGGCCAGTAATGGGGGACTTTTCTGGCCAGGGCTCATAGAACACAATCTCCATAGTAAATAGCCTGGTGTGAGAACACATGAAGACTAATAGACAAAAAGAGAAGTAGATACAGCATATCCTGATGCAAGAGGGAAGGAATAGAATAGAAAAAACAAAGGCAGCCAGAGACAGACTCCTCATCCAATAGCAAACTAACCCTCGCCAGACGAGTCTCTGGAGAGTTGGTTCAGCCTAACAAGCGCGAGCCAGCGGCCGTCTCTCCAGCTCACCATTACCCACTACCTGCACAAACAGCCATCATTAGGGAATAGCTGCATTGGATTCTGCTGCCTATTTGGCGAAACAAACACGCAGAATAAGGTTCCCTCTGTTCTTAATGGGAGCAGAGCTGTTTAAATGGCTTTCATCTCTCTCTCCAGTCAATGCATCATTCAACCCACAGCTGACATTTTCACCTTTGCAAATCTAATTTAATCAAAGCCATGAGTATCGGGGGACGAGAAAGATTATGATGAGATTAAAACCATTACAGTGGTTTGAATAATTTCAAGGCTGAGAGAAATGACATGCTATGAACACGGTTCATGAAAAAAAAAAAAACTAAACAGGTGCATCCACTTGATTAAAGGGGTTTCTCTGCAATGCTCAATTAGTCTGGAAAATACCCTTGCATATGGGGAACAAAATATAATTGTGATGAAACGTAGAAACAAAAGGATTTGTCTTTTTTTTTTTACATTTACAAAAAACATAATCAAACAAAAAATCCAGTGTGCGCGTGTGTGTGCGTGCGCGTGCGCGTGCGTGTGCGCGTGCGTGTGCGCGTGCGTGTGTGTGTGTGTGTCTTCCGTCATTACACAAATTCTAAAGTGTAATAACAATCTTACTTGAAAGGAAAATGACATTGTAAAAACTCCCAGAATGAGCTTTTGCTTTGAGACTTGTGTTTTACCTTTTGGAAGAGCTTCCCCAGGCTCCATGTTTATCAGTCAGGATGTTGACTATCTTCTGGATGAGCTGTGTGGCGGTCATGTGGTCGCGGTACTTGGCCGCTCGGATCAGGTGGTCGCACATCTTCTCCTCGTCTCGCTTCTCCGCTGCGTACTGAGCGCAGTTTGACTAGGAACCAGATAGAAAAGGTGCGTTATACATTCCGTAAGTGAAGGCATCACAAGCGCGCACATTGCAAAGAGGTGAACAAAAGTGTCAAGAAACTGAATTATACAACATGTAAATTCAAATGTGTGCTAGTAACTTGTGCAACGTATGTGGTAAAACCCGTTCTATAGGAAGGTACAAAGCAGACACATATAGAAACTCCACTCTGAGTCCAACCAAATGAAAAGCATGGGGTCATTTCTGTCCGCATGTCATGTTGATTAATAACAGTGGACACGCATTTACTAATGCCCTCCGGCACACCAAATCACATACCCACAATGCACAGGGAGGACATTTTTCTCTGTCGGAATTTGTTATCAGAATGGGCCTTTGAACTCTGCAGCGATGGGAAAAGTAAAACACCGTCTGAAAATAACTGCTATAATTTGAAACAGTGTTTTGATTTCCATCTGCTTCAGAATCAATTTCAAACTCACGCTGCACTTATAGCTTTGAAAGTTTTGTTTCAAAGTTAAATTCGTATTAAAGGTGAGCATAAGAAAAGGGGCAGGGAGAAAAAGAATAAAAACATGCTATGTATAGTAACAGATAGAAATTCATATCAGTGTTGGTGCATTTATATTTTCCTCTTTACGTTGTCAGAACAGTTGCAGCATGAAGAACAAAAGCTCATTTGATTATTAATGCGTCGCCCGTTGTATATTAATGTTCTTATCAAATTAACCTTAAAATAACCCATTGGCATTAGCCGGGATGCATGGCGGAACAAGTGCAACCTGCTTTCCCAAAGTTACCAGTAAAGCGCTTTATAATGGGTCCTCCTCTTCAATTTGAACGACAACATTTCATATTTGACAGAAAATCTATAGGTATAAATCAAATTAGAGGGGCTTTCCTGCAGGCCACTGAGCCTTAATTATCAATCTATGTCTCTTTGTGTGGCATTAATGTGGGCCTTGACCTTCCAGCACGATGACCTGGGAAACAGCTAAATAAAGGGAGTACAGAAAAGGACATTTCAGTAAGGGTTTCACATTTTCAACCAGAGAATGCTTTGCCTTGCTGTGCTTCGTCTGTGCGTGTGTGCGTGTCGCATGTCCATTAATCTTGATCAGTGGTACTGAAGGGAAGCAGGAATTGGAACAAGTGAAAAGCTCGACCAAAGGAAGGGAATAAGAAGATTGTGTTTTAAAAGCTACAATTCTAGGTTTGCCAAGCATTTCATTATTCAATCTATTAAACTTTAAACAAAAAACAATTTGTGAATTTAAGAAAAAGAAACACTTGTATGTATAAAAGAATATTAAAATCCTCCTTTTAGCCAATATAAATTGCTCTGTGGATTTCCGTCCTTTAAACAGATATTAGTAGGCCTATAAAATCCATTTCCATCTGCCCCCGTCTGAGACATGTAAAGTCTGCAGTACTAATCAACAGTGCCGGGTTCAAACTCATAACCATAAACAAACACTTCATCACCTGTGTGTTGAGCCTGCCCAAACACCCAAACCCGCCATGCTGTAATGGGATTTTCTCATCTCCGAAGCCAAAGTCGACTAGAGCAGAAAAGGCTAAATTCACAGACTCACCCTTAAAACAACAACCCAAAAAGCTGAACACACCAGTTGTGCCATTAAAACCCGACGTTGGGTTTGCTCGTAAGTGGAAAAGACAAGTCACCGTTAATTCCCGGGGTCATTCCGTAGATGTGAAGTCAGAGTGCGCCGGGGCATTATGAAGGACTTATTATGTTATGTTATTATGTTATAAAGTGAATAACCAAATCTCACAGTTGGCACCATCCTGCAGTCACTTCTCTACAGGTCCTCTGACAGGATAAAGGGTTAGAAACTAGAAAGGAGCTTTTGGGGTATTTTCAAACAAACAGTTCTTTCTTTCTTGTCAAGGACGAGGAAACATAAGAAATACATTAAAAGTATCTGTTCCTATTTGCAATAAGAAACATGCTTCTTTTTCTTTTTTTTGGAGGGACTGAAGCGGTCAGTGGGTATATTTTGTCAAAGAAAACCACCGTAAAAAAGACACGCTGGGAGACAAGCGCTTCCATTTACAAAGTTAAAAGAGTGCAGCTGAAGAAAAGGGATGGCAGACTCTGTGCCTCTGGTAACTTCCTTCCCAGACAGCCACCGGGGCGCAAACTCGCTGGCAGTGAGACCGTTATGACTTGCGACACTGTAATCATGGGCAGCACCTTCCATTACATGGCCCGGCTGACAGGGTCGCGCAGCGTGAGTGCCGGGCTCGGCCGGAGGAGACAGCTTGGTGAAGACGAAATGATAATGGCTGGCATTAATCGAGTCAATTACACTGAGTCGTGTCGCCCACAATTCATCAACAGTTCAAGTAAATAACTATGGATGTGTGTTGGAGTTTGGGGAGGAAATGGGCTGCTGGGGGAAGTGACGGGGGAGTGGAAGGAACAGTAATCATCTCGAAAAATCCCATTATGAAGAAGATGGCGACATGCACATCCAGACAACGCTTTGAAACGTGTGACTGTTGATCACATTATTGAACCTCTTTCTGACCCAGACAATGCAACGCATCAGATATTTTGATGTTAAAAATTGTTGCTGTGGTTATCACTGTAAACCGCTTGTGTTTTTTTTTTTGTCATGCCGATTCTACAAATAACAAGCAGGGAGGGGGATGAGTTTCAGAGCGGTGGCGTTGCAACAGTCTCAGCCTTATCTGAATGCTGTAGTTGTTGTCAGATGATGCCTCGGCTCCCCTCCTTCGCTCCCTCGCTGGGTCGAGAGGGTTAACCAGTATAATAGGCTGGAGAATGGAGGCTCATTACAAGATATCAGCCCTATGTTTATCAATTAGAGTGACAGAAAAAGGTCCAGCGGTGTTTTCGTGCACACACTGAGCCTTCAACGCGCCAACTGACAGAACCGGGGGTCTCAGGGTTCTGTCGGGGAACGGGAGGAAGAAACAAAACCAGCAGAGATGTTATTAAAGCGCTTGATTTGCAATCTCTTGACACCGGTGGCACATCAGGGCTGCACACTCTCCAAGGCTGGGCTATTGCTCTGCGAGAATCTCCAATTTCTCACATCCGTCGACAAGCGCTCCCAGAGGGTTTCATTTACAAACGGGCAGAGAAACTGTCCAGAAGAAGGCGAGACATCAGGCTTGTCCTTGTCTGGTATCAAAGAATGCAAATATAGTACAAATAAATTCCTCCTGGATCACAATGGAGGTCTAGGGAGACAAGACGGTGAAATGAGAAAGGAGGATGGGGGTCGGAAAACAAAAAGTAGATGCTGAACCAGTCTACCAATTGGTTTCAAAGAGATTCCCTTGCACTTGATCTCTTGGCCTCTAGTTTTCAAATTGCAACATAAAATGTCACCAGGGGAATACAGACAATGGGCTCGGGAAGAAACGAGTGAAAGGAAGAGGAGGGGGAGAAAAATGAGGGCTTAAAAGTACAATGGCGAACAAAAGTCACCAAATGACAATGCCTGACAGCCACTTCAATTCTGAAATGATGCCCCTGTCATGCCGTGCTCCAAGTATTGATTTTTTCCCCCTCCTTTTGGAGCACAGGAGGGGGAAAAAAATAATCTAATCCCGTTGAAACAGATCCCTCTTTGCTGGCTCCGGCACATTGCTAGCGGCCATCAAGGTTAACGCAGGCGCAACACTCATCAAAGTATCTCTCTCCTCTTCTTGCTGCTGCTCCTCCTAATCTCCCCTGCGCCTCCCCTCACAGTCTGTGGCTGATCTGTAATGGACTGGTCACCATGCTCAACTGGCAGCCTCTTCATCTCTTCTACCCAGAAACCTCGTCTCTGCAAAACCGCACCCTGTTCACGCCACATCAGTCTGCATCGCTGCCATCTTTTCACGACGACTCCAGCTCGGCTTCAAGGTCATGCCACAAGAAAAATCGCTCCGTCTCTGAGGTGAAAAATAGTCAAATAAAGAGAGGACGCAACCGGATGAGAAATACACATCCTCTGGAAAACTACAGCATATAGCGGCGCCGAGCTCAGGCGGAATTTGAAAAAACACATTTTTATCAACAGTATGAAATTAAAGCAGCAAACACTCAAGTCATCATTGTAAAAGATTTTCATTCAGAGACGCAAGCCTTCACCTTCTGCTGCTCATGGAAAAAATAAACAAGAACATTCCCTGCTTAAAAAAGGGACGTGCGCATAATGACGGAAGCTGCAGAGGAGGTACCTCGGGACTCAAACACATGGCTAATTCAGCAGGACCGAGACTACAGTTCCCAAATAGTTTTCTGGAACCCACTCCTCCCGTTTCACTTCCTGGTGTCTTCAGTGAAACAGTCCATGTTGTACAGTAAATAAATAAATTAAATAAAACATCTCCCAAGAAGGGACAGACGGCAATGCTGAAAGATGCCAACTTGCTTTACATTTTGACAGTCAGCGTTATGTTTTACAAAAGCTACTGCCGTCCAGTCTTGAGGAGCTTTTTGTTGGTTTCTTTATGAAATGAATCCATATCCTGATGGTTGTGCCAAAATACTATCACAATTATAGACATGTTCCTGTTTTGTTTTTTGTTTTTTTTGCCTCTATCCTTTTGACGGCAGTTTTGCCCATAATGAGGTGCCTGAGCCTCCAGCCCTGCTGACATGCTACACTATAGTTGCGACAACTACATGACAGCAAGCTACAGTTGGTGGCAGCCATCAGTCGGACCGCTGTGAAGGATGTGGTGTAAAAAAGCCTTTGGGAGTTGTGGTTCTCTGGCTCTCTTTCTGTGTGCGTGTGAGCAACATTTGATCCGCAGATTGCTTCTGCAACAATAAAAGTGAAAATTTCAGGTTTTTGTGGAATCAATATACTGATCAGCCTGCCGGTTTAAAAGAAATGGAGATAGCTCAGGTTGGGTCAGCTCTGGATCTCACTTAATCTATGATGGTCCATCGCAATTACATTACAGTGTAGTATTAAAGTGCATCCCGGGCTCTCTCTGTGATATTCAGCCCTGTGATGCACACGTTTCCAGAGACCAGTGCTATGATAATACAACATAATGAGCATCAGCTCAATGCTAATGTCATTAATGTGGGGAAAGCAGCAGATCGTTTTACAAGCTCAGCCGAGGGAGGACAATGACGCCAAGCACTAATTAGCCGCTATCGTCTGGCTTTCACAGGATCTCTCAGACAGTCAATTCAATTACTCCATATAACAGCAGAAGATATATATATATATATATATACATATATATATATACATATATATATATACACATATATATACACATATATATATACATATATATATATACACAGAGAGAGAGAGAGAGAGAGAGAGAGAGAGAGAGAGAGAGAGAGAGAGAGAGAGAGAGAGAGAAAGAAAAAGAGAGAGAGAGAGAGAAAGAAAGAAAGAAAGAAAGAAAGAAAGAAAGAAAGAAAGAAAGAAAGAGAGAGAGGGAGGGAGAGAGAGAAAGAAAGAAAATAAATAAATACAAGACTGAGCTGAAGTGAAGGGTAAGAAAGAATAGAAAATGACTTGGGTCTTGCGCTCACTCTTCCCTATCTGGACCTTCTTATCTGCCCTTGTGCCTCTGAGCCCACCACATTTCATCCCTAATGAACAGCCCCATAAAAAGAAAGAGTTCGATTTCTCTCTCCTCCTTTCTATCTCTTGGGCTCCCCTCTCCTTCCTGCTCCTCTGGAAGATATCAGAGTCTATCATTTGCTGTGCTGGGCAGCAGCATCCGATCCGCAGATCTCCTTCACATTAAGGATCCTTTTAGATAGAGAACCCTAAAAGGTAATTGGATTTCCCCCTAGTTATCTTCATCTGTTTCACCCTAAGCCCAGTGTAATAACTTACTCTCAGGGCCAAAGATAACTCAATTCTGTCCCACAGAGAGCCACTGAGTGTGAATGAGAAAGGGAGAGCATATGTTCCGTCTCTGAGGCAAACGGGTATCTAAATCCTCCATCACTGCCTTCAAAAAGGATATGAACTCTGACAAGGAGCAAACATAAATTTGTTTTTATGTATTGAATCATTCTCTTTTCTGGTGCCTCGGTATTGCAGCGGAACTAGAGCACGAGCTCTTAAAATGCAGAACAGTATAGAGAGTAGGATTATGTTCTGGCAATGACTTAGCAGAACTGCACACTTGCAGTGTAACACAATATCAAAAGTGAGTCATTTTGGAGGCCTGTTTTGAGGGTTCTTTCTTACAAAATAATAACCAACTTTTAGTGTCACGGCAACACAATACAAAAGGAACAACATCTTAAAAATAAAAAAATAAAAAAAAACTGCGAAACAGCTGAAAATTATTTCAAAAACCATCCACCCCCGCTCTCAGGGGGGATGTTTCATTGGCCTGTTATTTTTATTGTGGCAGTGCAAAATGAAACCGTTGGCTCTAGCAGGCTCAAGCAGAGCTTGTATGGAGGCAAAAATCAATACAGCAATATCAGAGCAAGACTTATCAGGGCTTCACTTCTTCTCAGAGGTCACAGAGGAGCAACTGCATTTAAGTGGGGAATTCAATTGTGAAACATAGTTTGGGACGAGCTGTGCCGGGTATCTGATTAAGGTCGGCTGGAAGACTGCAAACGGAGAGTAAGTTCCCAATGACAATAGCAAAATACAACTAAACAAAAGTTATGGCTTTCCATTTCTTGTGAATTTGCAGTAAATTGAGTGACATTTAATGGAATTAACAATCCCTAAACTGATAACACTGCACAGTATATGGTGTGTGTGTGTGTGTGTGTATATAGATATATAGATATATATATAGAGGACTGTAGAAAGTCTACATCCTTGATTTCTGTCCTTTGCACTCTTACCAAATAAGCATCAAAGACTTTCCATATCATGTTTTCGTCCACGCTTGTAATCAGATAAATGACTGTACATTTACTGAGGGTTTATGTCATAACAGGACTGTAATTATGTCATTTAAATAGCTTATTGTTATGTCCAACTCCTCGTATCTAGACAAAAAGTGTATGACGGTCTTGCTTTTAGTAACATTTGTACAGATGATTCAACTCCAAGAAATCTAGTGAAACACAAAAACAGGACTGAAAACAACAAAAAGCTTAACAGTCAGTTGGATTTGAAGAACCGGGGACAGCCAGGTTGTTCCATGCAATGCCAAACTACTGCATGCCAGGTTAGGAATCAGGGATTAATGCCTGGAAGTTGAAGAAATGGAGAACCATCCGAGGCAGCACCAGGCTCATTTGTATTGTGCAGACTTGCTGCCAGTCAGAAAACATACCCCGAGCCATTTCTTTGCTGCCACTGCATGCCATACATACGCTTGTGCAAGACAACAAAGACTGTGCACCTTTTCATAAAGTACACCGTATGGATCAAACAACTGCCACAACAACATCGTAGAATATAATCATGCTCCACCAGTCTGTGTTGATAGTGACGTGAAGTGGAGATCATGTCAGATAACGTGTCTAAATGACTGACTCCCGGAGCAGAGTGAGTAAGAAAAGGTTCACAAGAACAGGATGACAACTACATAGAAAAGCCGCCTTTCAAAGAAAGAGAGAAACATGGCAATCGTAGACAAAACTTTGATGTGCTGGAGTGTTGTGCCCCCACACCTCTCATTGACTTCCAGCACTCTTGAGGGATTTTACGTTACCCGAAAGTCAGAGAGACCCTTCATTGAACCTTCCAAAAAAACAAAAAAAAGCATCAGATTTTACTGCAAAGTGGGGGCCCAGGGCAGGGGCGGTGGGTTTACACACAGCCAGCCCTTCAGGCCAGCACCTCTCAGGTCTGTCTGCAGATTTTTTTAGTGCTGGCGGGTTCTTGAGAAATGAGGGAGGAAGGAATGGAGGAGAGGGGAGGATGCCATATTCCTGTCACGGGCAAAATACACCCCCAGCGGGAGTATAATGGACAGGATCTCAGCAGGAAATGATTTTGGTGAGATCTAGAAAGCAGAGTTGGACTGGGAAATGGGCAACCAAGGGTGCCCATGGGTCAAAATGGGGTTGGCACCGGCAGCTGAATGGCAACATTTGTACTGAGAACTGGTAGGAAGAGGGGGAGAAGCTTCAGGGGCAAGCCGGGAGTGAGACGGAGAGGCACAAGGATAAATTAACACTACACAATGTTTGGTTAGCGATACGTGCCAAGCTTGATCACCAGACTCAAACTTCTCCAGTGTGTATGCAAGTCTGTGTGTTTGTTCACGATTAGCACACGTTTAAAGCAAACATTTACCCTTGAGCTTTGCTGTGACAGATCTTCAAGCTTGATGGACAAGTTCTGAGTACTCGTTGGATCAGATCCACTGTGCTCTCCCTTCCGTGTTTTCATTAAATATGTATTCACTGACAAAGCATACAGGGGGAATATCAAACTATTAAACATTTCTATCAAAGGAGTCTTAGTGCAATGGGCCTAAAGCTACAACTGGACTTTATTGTCCGAGCTTAGCGAGCCTCGAGCTGCTGTGATCTCACAGGAGGAAATGTGGTATGACAGATTGTGTTTGGTTAACATTTCTTTCTTGGTACAGAAAAAAAAAGTCTGTGCTGGAATCCTTCACGCACCTTATCATCCTTCATTCTCCCAACCTACAATTAAAGTTTAAATCTGTCATTCTTTATTGATATATCTTTGAATCCATCTGTATGAAAGAGTGTGGAAAAACAGGTTTTGGACACTCTTCTATTGAGAAATGCTGATGAGATTTGTCAGCTCGCACATGCAGTCCAATTTACTCACTTGAGAAAATCATCTTTTATGCAATCTCATTGCCTGGTCACACCGACTGGATACCACCAATACAGTAAAAAACATTCACGAATGCAACACTTTATGGTTGAAAAGTTACAGATATGCGCTTTATGTTGCAGAATATAGCTTCTGTTTGTGTCAAAATGTGCGACAGCAGGCTGCAATCCCACATCGCTAACATCATTATGTTTTGGATAGGCCTTAAAATTGTTCTGATCTAATGACTATGTGGTTTGCTTGCATATTAATACATTGTGTAATGTGTCCGTGCGTGGATTACCAGTGCTGTGCAGCATCTCACCTCAAACTCTGCATGTTTATGGATATCTTCAGCTCTCTGTCGGCTCAGGATGAATTCAGCTTCATTAGCCACACGAACCAGGTGGTCCTTCATGGTGTGGCTCAGCAGCCTTGGGAAAGGAGATATGGACATAAGCTTACTGGAATACTACATCATGTATTTACAATTATTTAAAAAAGGTATATGGAAGTCAATTTTTGATTTTAGAGGGGAAAATGCAATATCATAAAATCTTGAGCTTCAGAATACTTAAAACATCTGTTTAACACTATGATATCTGGGAACCAAGAGAATCAACAGCCATGTAATATCCATAAAATGCTGGAAAAGAGCCGTGCAAAATAAGCAGAAAATCTAATTTGGAAACAAAACTCAACCAGATAGATCCTTTAACTGCGGTGCAGGTGCTAATTGCTTTGTTAATGATATGCATCTGACAAGAGGGAGGATCTCTTCCCGTGTTGCAACATGTGTAGACTACCTCCCTCTTCTTATCAGCCTTGATGAAACATGCATGTTTCGTGTGTGTGTGTGTGTGTGTGTGTGTGTGTGTGTGTGTGTGTGTGTGTGTGCGCGTGCGTGTGTGTGTGTGTCTCTAAGAAACCTCTCTGCAGCCCTAAAGGTCAGGACTGTGCAAAGTGGAACAATAACAGACCAGGGGCCAGAGGGGGGGCGTAGGCTGGGATTGACTGTGGGGTGGGGGTTTATGGACCAGGGGATGACTGTAACCTAAGACTGCTGTTTCAGCACAGGGCAGCAGGGGAGCGGAGGTGCTGGGGCCTCTGCCGCCTCTCTGGCCCTGTCGAGGCCCCGCTATCAATAACCAAGCCACTGCCCTTCTTTATGGCGCTCTGTGCTCAAGACTGTACATATGGACAAAACAGACATCTCTGAAGACATTATGAAAATAAATCAGTTACATTCAATACTTTAACTACCACATAGAATACAATTTAATACTCGGTTGACCGTCATACAGAGCAAAGTGTCAAGAAAAACTTGTAGCGCAGAAATGACCTATTAATATAGTCATTTTTATTCAGTATTTCCCCAATTATGTAATCAATTAAACTCATGTCACTCAATTCACTGTTCCTAGCTACAGTAGCTGTAGCAGAAGTGGCAGTACTTTCTCTAAGTCTGATAGTGAACAATGAATCACCACCAAAAAAAACATTTCTAACATTCTCCTGCACACCCAATACACTGTCGAACCCCATTTTATACACTTTCTTTCCACAGATTCTGAAAAGAAAAAAAATACATTACACAAAACCTATCAGGGTGGACTGTTACATATAACAAACAATCTGGATTTAGTCAAATAAAAATATAACCAGTTGGAATTGGTAGGTTATTTCAGCTAATCATGTTATAATCGTGTATAAATGACCCACAAAGAAACAGACCAGACACATATTAGCATACAGAACTGGAACATGTAACCTTGACTTGAGTTATGGTTGTGAAAGTGTACAAATCCTGTCTTCAACAAAAAAACTCACAGGACTGCAGTACATTGCTTGTCTCATTTGCATTACTGTTGATTAGCCTCTGCGGATTCTAAAAGCAGAGGATCAATAATGGAAGAGTAGCTCCCTAAATCTGAAATTGATGAGTTTAAGACTAAGAAGAGGAAGTGATGTGGGGATGAGAGCGTCTTATTAGGAAGAGATGGGGAGGCTCATTTGTCGAACTAATTGAAAAAATAGGCAAAATCTAAAAGGCAGCGGACGACAGAAGAGATGATTACAGGCAGATAAAGGCTCAAGCAGAAAGCCATAAACTGACAGAGGGACAGCAGGAAATCAAGAGCGATTTCCCAAGTGTCACAGAGGAACCAGTGATCAGAGCCCCTGTCACCTTTTACCTAACCTCTCCTTTTCCCAAATCCCTGAGGGATGAGCTCGTATTGAATGGAGCCTTGAACTCATGGATTGTCCATCCTCTCCCAATCTCTTCTAACAACCCCCCCGATCATTGATTGTTGTCCAGGATCTTGAATAGCCACCCTATCACAAGGGCCTGAGGGATCTTGGGGGGCTGAGCGGCTGTGACGTGATGCAGGAATGGTGAAATTGGAAAGTGGCTGATGGTTAGAGGTTGGAAAGATAATGAAGAAGTGTCGCTGTGAGGAGAGTGAACAGCACTAAGCATGCGAGTTACCCACCTGCCTTCGTTGACCAACTCGATGAAGGCGAGACCTGCATTCTTCTGGATGGAGTTCTGCCATTCCTGCGAGCAAACACAAAATATCAATGCCAGCACTAAAATACCATTAACAATATAAAGAAAGCACATTTCACACATGGTCCAGTACATATCTGATCAAGTAGAAATAAAGAGAATAACAAAATAGAATAGTGACAATGCATTCCCTACACAGGCAAATATTTTAAGAAAACAAGTTAAATGTGATGGCAGCCGAGTCTAAAAGATACAAAAGAAATGCTCCAGTTTATTTTTGGTAGGAGTTAAATAGTTAATAATATTAAAATTATTTGTGTTGACCAACAGTCCAAACCCCAAATATATTTAGTTTACAATTATATGAAACCGAAAAAAAAAACTTTTTTAGAGCTGGAACTGGGAAATGTTTGGCATTTGACTCGAATTACTTAAAAGATTAATATTTTGACGTAATAGTTACAGATTACTTTGAAATCGATCGATTAATTGGTCAAATTTGGTTTGAAACTTCTTCAAACTATTCATAAACGGACTCTGCAGGAATCATCCTGGTGACTCCGGTTACGCTCCGTGTATAAGCTTTCCTGCCACTGCAGGTCCCCAATGTCAAATGAAACATCATCTAAAAAGCCTCAGCGACTGCTTTTGTCAGCATAATCAGCTGGCAAACTAGTGGAAAGTGACAGAGCTGTGTTGAGAGTACATTTATCACAAGTAAATACACAAATTTCCTCCTCTTTGACTTGCGTTATGGTTCAAGGTGTCAGTCTAAACAATCCAACCGCAGCGGTGTGCGACTTTAAATCCTCCATTTCGAAGGGACAACGAGAGAAGGCAAACTCAGCGGTCATCGTCTCTCATGTTCTGTTCAATATTTCAACACCTTCAACACAACCGTCAAAAGAATAATAAAGCAACAAGGTCATGGGGCCTGTCTGAACCTCAGAGCTTTCCCCCCTTCTTCCTCTCAGGGGAGACGGAGAAATATGCGTGAAAAACCTCAGGTTAGAGCCCTAAACTACAAAACTACTCTCTCAAAAAGATCATTAATCACAGCATGAAGTCGCCACAAATTCCACATTATTCTGCTTTTATTAAAATCAGTCAGTTGTGGATAAATGTGTTGGATTAATTTTAACAGTGGAGAAAATGTTTTTTAAAAAAAAGAGAAAAAAAAAGAAAAGTCAAAAATAATGTACTCTCCTTTGAAATTCTCCTTTTCAACAAAGAGCCGAGAAGACAGTTAATTAATTGAGTTAATTTAATTCAGATGCAAAACCACTATTGAGTCAAAGCCCCGCAATGTGTACGTGTATCTAAGCAAACACGTTGCTGTCATCATCTCTCGAGCTGATAGAGGAAACGCTGTGTTTATGCAGCGACTGGCCTTTCAGTAAACCGAGAGAGCCCACGGGGACGAGGATATCAGCGCTTATGAGGAGGAAGGAAAGATCAATTTACAAGAATTTCTCAAACCCATCCAAACATATTCGTACATATGTGATGATTTTTTCAAAACCATACAGTTGTTTTGTTTTAGCACAACAAATGTAAAACCATCAGAACCAATCACGCACCAAGGCAATGGAAACCATACTTCCGAAAAGCCTGCGCACCGTCACCCTGTAACCAACTGTGCGTCACGCGGACAACAAACTCACACTTAACCTCAATTCAAAACTGCTTTTTGTCCTGGAGGAGCAGATTGGCATTGACCGTGTTTACAATACATTCCAAATAAAGAGGGCACACAGGGAATAAAAAGTCTGGTCTCGGGAGTGGAAACAGTGTTTTGCAGCGGAGAACTGGCAGAGGGTTTTGCGGCTGAGGCTTGCTTAAGAGGAAGTGTGTGAGAGCAGCCTTGGGGCCTTCTAGTTGAAGCATAGACTGTAGTTGAAGGACATTAACCATGAGCGTTAGCCTGTGGCGGTGGGGATATCCCAGACCGGGACAGACTGCGCCTTCTGGATTTCAAATAAACATCACAGGAAGTGAGGCTGTAAATAGAGTCGTCCTCTCTGGAGAACCAGAAAGTAAGAGACATTACATTTCCTTTATGAGAGTTCTTTTAAATACTTGGGGACTTTTACCCAGGAGTTTTAGAATTTAAAGCAAAACTAAAAGCGTCTTTAGCAGAAATGAAATTATTATCGCACAACTGCAGCTCGGAACGGCTTCGGTTCTAAATTAGGTTTGTCGAACGACGTGCGGGCAATTGGCATTTTGTGGACAGACAAAAGGTGATAGCAAGACTAATGGTGTCATTATGGGCTAAGAAATGGCTTCTCTAGTTGAATTAAAAAAGCAATGACCCTGATCTGAGGGACATCTCGCGCTGACAAAAAGGAAACAGAGACAGGTCAGTGATAGAATATTGGATTTTGGCTGCCCTGGTCAGCGGTGTCACAGCTTTTATGGCTGCAATCGGGGGCCATGACCACAGCGCTCCTGATGAGAGGATACAAGCAGCCATTTGTGACCTCTCACCTTTAACCTGACCTCCTAACTGATGATAGGACGGAGAGAACGGGCTGTCCTTTGATCCCGATCGGAAATTGTGACAGTGTTTAATATAGCCAGAAGGGGGCTAAGTTTTGTGACCGTTCTCTTTCTCATGTGTGCGAATGCCCGCCTCGATATGAAGTCAATGCGACAGCTCTGTTTGGTCTGCGTTCCACGACGATGGCATTGAGTCTAAACACACACGCCATGTGCTTCCGTCATTACAGCTGATTATCCATAATCAACATCTAAATATACCACTACCACTAGTGAGAAAACACAGACCTCCTGAGCAAAAAAAAAAGCGGCTTTCAAACTTCAGGCTCGCCACAACACAAGGAAAACATTTTCCAACACTGAAGACAGAAACGCCTCGGTTCTCCCAAAATAATAAATAAGTCGGTTGTGCTTTTCGGTGGCATCACTCATAATCACGAGTATTTGCTGATTTTAAAAGCTACGGGAATACAACTTGAGAGCGGACAAAAGCATAAATCTGCATGTCAAATGTGGCAATGCAGCGCGGGGAAAATTGAAAATAAAAAAAAAGGCGGGGAGCTACTTATTTTCTTCTTTTGAAATCCAGAGTTAAGTGCACATGAGTTTCATTACAGTGACACAGAACAATCATGTAACAAGAGCAAGCTGATCTTAAATTAATGTGACTAATTCTGTCATTGACTGTTATAAAGTAAAGATTCCTACAGTTTGTGTCATATCTTGACATTTTTAATCAAATCTTTATGGGGGGAAAAAAAAAACAGAACAGACAAGGAAACTTTTTTTGAAGCTGTGTGACCCAAATGTTTCTGAAAAGCGACCTCATTCCGACAATGACCAAAAAAAAGAGCCCATGTGTGCGGACGAGTAAGAAAAAAAACAAATACAATAAGCTATGAAATGTTATTCGTCATTGTCCTTCTGACTGATCAAAGCAGAAGTTAAGTAGTTTGTTGATGCTGCTTTGTCTGAACAACATGTGGGTGTTTGTGTGTGTGGAAAACTTCACGCCGGTGTGTCGACTACAGCTCTCAACAGTCCACATGTGTGTGTTCAGATGTTATCTGCTTAAAGAAAAACAGACACTAGCATTGGTGTTTGCATGATGGAATCCACAACTGAGGGAATATTTACTGATGTCAAAATATTTATACTGCAGGGTCTCAAAGAACTTCATAAACTCACACTTACAGTAACACACAGGGTGAAAAACAGGACCTAAACTCCCCTTTACAGCAATCACACAAACCAAAAACAGGTCACAGCACTGATGAGCTGTCCATGAAACGTTTGTTTGAGTGGAATAAATAAATGTATATAGTACATTTCCTAAGACAGCAGTTTATCATAAAATGCCTTTTTCAATCTTATCTTGCAACAAATCTGGTATTTTGTTCCCTTTGGCTTCATGTCAGTGAATTTTAATGATGTGGCCGAACGAGAAAAACATAAAACACCGTGCAGCTGCTTCACTCCGAATAGAACAGATTTATTTTGTTCTGACGGCGAAAACACAGCAGAGCAGCGGCGAAGTGCAGCATCAAGCTCCCATGCCGCGTCGAGGGAGCTGCGGCCGGTTTGCTCGTTTTGCAAAGTTTGGGATAAAAAGTTGGGGATAGTTGCCAAAGTGCAGAAAGAGAGAACCTCGAACCAATCGGTAAACAGAGTCATGTGACATCTTGAGGTACGTTACGAAGAATGTCCTCCTGTCTGAAAAACATGAACATGCCGGAGGAAAGTTTTATTTGCTGCCTGCTTTGTTTTTTTGCTGTAATCAGGACCTCGTTTTTCTTTTCTTTTTCTTCATACAAGAACTGTAGGTCTTGATGTTTAAATACACAAGAGAGAATTTTGCATAACTTAGCAATAAAACATAATACACAAACAACGTTGCACTGCGGTACAGACTTGTTTCCGAAACCACTAACTCAAAGTTAGTCTCTTAATACCTCTCTCATTCCAGTTGCTCAAGTTCAGATTACTTTTTTTATGAGTCTCAAAATGAAACTGCTGGAAACTCAGACTAAGATGAGTGCACAGGAGAAAAGATTGAACATGCTCTCACCAGTGGCTCACAAATCAACAAAATTAAAGTATTTAAGGCTCGAGGTTTGGGTATTATAGCACCTGCGTCTGGTGGGGTTTTTTTTCACCATTTTCTAAAGTAACTCTTAAGCTATATGCCAGATATTGCACTGGCGGCAGGAATGCAGCGTCCGCAGATCAAGAAGATAAGTGGATGACGGCAAATTGATAAAAAATATGCCTTCTGTTTGCAGGGGTGACAGGATGTGATGAATAAAGACGCCCGTCAAACGGAGCGCGCCAACTTCAAGGTAATTACATGTTACATCATCTGTTTTTTGCTGAATCATACGGTTTCTATGCAGCCAAATATTTAATCAGCCAGTAGCAGCTCATTGTGGTTTGGGATCTTAGGGTTAGGAAGTCTATGTTTCCAACCCCCTCCAAAAAAATCTTAAAGTATACAACTTTAGACAGATGTTTCAATATTGGTATGAATCCGACACCATCTTGCTTTTGCTATTTTCTTATACCTGAAATGACTTGTCGGTAAAACTGTGAGTCACCTAATTGGAATGAACATCAGTGTAACCCTAAAGGATCATTTTCACACAGGACATGTAAAATATGCCTTCGGTCTACTGAGACCAGATTTAACAATGGCAACCTATTGTCATCCACATACCTGAAGATATTAAGTATAATGGTTGTCAAAGTAGAATTTTGTGCAACTCTGTATTGTGTGTATGGCCCTTGATGTATGAGCATGAATGACAGTAAATCATGTCCCATGTTTTGAGCTTTGTGTTCACCAGATCAAAAATGCAGGGAAGACTATTTCCAGTCCAGATCTGAGCAAAGGAGCCTGGATACAATTTCATCAGCAGGACGGCTCGGAGAGAATAGCGGGGGAGAAACATAAGAATACATTCCAAGGTCTTATAACTTTGGACCTGTCAGGTAAGAAAACATGACATTAACCGTGCCTGTCAGGTGGAGAGGGCTCTGTCAAGGAAATTCATATATTTGAAACACGATTATTCGTTGGGTATAAATAACCAACCGTTGATGCCACTTGAGGCCCTCCAGTCCAGAGCCACTTGAAGCCCGCTCACAGTAAAACCGGCTGGGAGCCAAATTAAAAGCCACTCTATTTTTTAAGGAGTCTCCGGTCTGATTCTCCCCTCTCAGCTAGACTTCACTTCCTGTCAGGAAGTCCCCCTTGACCCCCACAACCCCCACCCCACCACTCCCCCCCCCGCCTCTTCTCTGGCTGCATAGTTGGCAACGATAGGGAGCCAGCAGAATTAAGTGCCAGTTGGTGTTGCAGTGTTTTCTCTACGTCTCATAGGATGCTACCTTTTCAAAGAATATACAGCACAATATTATGATCCGAACCAGAGAGTCTTGGCGGAGACACTGAGCCGCGTGGCAGGCCTGTAAAGGGGCACTGGAGCAGAGCACAGGGTGAGGGCGAACAGGGAGAGACTGGGGGGGAAACAAAACACTTTGATTTGCACTGATCTTGAACCTTGTGTGCCTGTTTAACTGCACGGTGGGGTATGGGTCCAACTGTGAGAAAAATGATGGGGAAAGTATTTTTGTCCCCTGGTTTCATCACATTCCTCGCCAGCACTCTCTCTTCTCTCCTCTTCCCAAGTGGTTCATACAATATGGTCTGCTCTTGATCCATCAAAGACTCACTGACGGTGGTGAGGAAGAACTGCACTGAGTGATATAAATGACTCCACTTTCACTAACGTCATTTTTAAAACAAGTACCCTGTGAAAACTTAATAAAACACACATAAGTAACTGTGCAAATGGTCCAACTTGCTGTTTATGTTTCTTATTTCCAGGGCCACTCAGTTTCCAACTGGTTCCCTCGTTTCTCAGATTATGTTATTGATTGTATGGAGCATGATGACCGTTCCCTGACTGCAGGGGTTTAAACTTCTATGCCTCAGCGACTCTTACTTCTAACCTGGAGGTCAGAGGGTCAAGGGTCAGGAGGAACCAAGTGTTTGGGGAAGTCAATGTCCTTCTCCCCACTGACTGGGAGAGAGGAGTGCCCATCTGTTAAACAGGTTAACTTTGGTGAGACTGGCTGGGAATATATGATAATGTGTGGTCATTGGATTAGTGGGTTAGGATTGATGTTATTGAATTACTATTAAAGGATTATCTGCATCAGTGGACCCAACAAAATACTGTTTGTTTAGAACAGAGATAGTGGATTTACCACCTTCTGAAGTCCCTGCTTAAGCACTAGCATGTAATAAAATATATTAAACAACACTTTGTGTCTATTATTTATTATTTTAAGGGGACCATGCAACATCTAATTGTAAATTCCATCGCAGAGGATTGCAAAAAAGTTAATATAAAGTATCCTAAATTTGGACCCAAAAAACAAATGACACCGATTAGAACAGCGTTGTCACCTTTACAAGTATTTGTTAATAAATGAAAGTTTTGGACAAATTAAAATTACGACTTGCTGGTGGCAGTGGATGAAAAGGTCACTAGATCACCAAAGTTATGATAATTCATACTGAGCGGAACATGAATGTTTTGAGATCTTTCACTTGATAAGTTAAAACGTTGAACTGCTAGTGGCGCTAGAGGAAATCACCAAAGTATGGTTCAGCCTCTTGGGACCATGAATGTCTGTAAAAAAATGTGTTGAGGTATTTCAGTGATGGACTGAATGGCAGAACCACACTGACAGACTGGCATACCTAAACAATCAGCAGCAGCGTCACTTTTCAGAAACTGCGTCTCTGCTTGTTAGTTTACAAGTCTCACTGTCCAGAGACAAGTTCCCATCTGTTCATAAAAAACTGTTCATGGTGAGGTCTATGTTAGCCATCCCGTTGGCTACATGGGCATATACAAACTAAATTATCTGTGTTACTATTATACCATTTGAGGCTCGTGAAAAACATATTTTTTCGTATTTTGTTTAGGTGAACCGATCCTTGAACAGTTGACCACGATCATTAAACCGGAGACCCTCCGTGCCACAGCTCTCTCGCTCTCTCTCCTCCCGCTCCATGTACAGGATGCATTTTTGACAAATGGCAGAAGGATGGATGGGCTGACAGAGGGGCCGGACAATAATGGCTGATCTACAGGACACAAACGCAGCTACTGAGGAGATTTATGGGCCTCTGCTCATCGTAGACTGTCCAGTAACCCAGGAGATGATTTCTCAAACCTCTGGATGGACGGCAGCGAGCGCGAGGGGAAAAGCCCTTTCTCTTGTCCCATCGCATTATTTATTTATCTATCAGATGTTTTCTGTGGAAGCCACTTCAATAAGAGCACGCAGGGAACAACAAGCTGGCCGTAAACATGACCAAGACGGGAGAAAACAAGTGTCAAGAGCGAGAGTGAAACTGACAAGAAGAATCAGAGGCACAGGAAGAGTGGTTCTTTACATACAGGACAGAGAAAACTTGATCTTCATGTAATATGCAGGAGCTACTTTGAGGAAGCCATCACATTTAATAACCTGGAAAGGCTGTGACATCTTAACAAAATATTACAAAAATATCTTTTCCTTTTACTTAAAATCATATAATAAGCACGAAAGCATTGGATATTGATCAGTGTTGGTCACAGAACAAAGGAATGGACCACTGTTCAACTTATTATGGGAGCCCTTTATAACGAGAGAAATTATTGTAATCTATTATTATCGTATAAGACATTTGCATTATAATAGCCATACTACAGTCTCAAAATGATGGTATAAGCATTCCTATTTATAATCTAGCAAAAGCTGAAACATGTTAAATAGCCAATTTAATTTGTTTTATAACAGATTAATTGTTAAATATTTTACAACTTTTTATTTTAAAAATTACAAATTTCAGTTGTTAAAAATGGGTATAATTTATAGTTTTGCTTTGGCTTATATGGTAGTAAACTTAACTTTGAGTTCTTTAATTTAAAAACTAAAGTGTGGTTTGATCAATAAGAATAAAATAAATAGTATCAGCGTTTAAACGAAACCAGGCAGAGATCAGTCGCAGCTCTTCATCCGATTTTGTGTTGCGTTCTGTCGCAGCTACAGAATATAATCATTAATCCTCACTTTGTATATTCAGCAGACCTCAAAGATCAATATTAGAGCGTAGAACAAGGCAGTATGCCACCCCAACAGTTAATGTCTGATCAAAATGGTCCTTTAATTGGGAGCACAGTTGTAGTTGTTTAGAAATGGGGCACTATCAAACAGCGGTTTACAATCCCCTCCTCAATGCCAAGCTGATGTGGCCGCCAATGTAGCTTCCAAAGGATCCCTGATTAAAAACTGCTCTGCAGTCCCTAGCCTCCTGACCCGTCACCCCGGCTCCACTCCATCTCAAAGCTTGGGAAATTAATTAAAATTTCACAGAGATGGTATCGCATCTCCAATGAAGGAGTGAGGTGAGGGGGGCGGGGCTGAGGGCATCAATCAAAATCATCTCCATCCACTGGTTGGCTTGAAGGCAGGAAGGAGTCACAAGATGGCCACAGAGGCACTTCCTGTCAAACGATTGAGCGCTTCCTGTGCCAGAGGGCCCAACAAACTTTGCTAAATAGTGTCATCAATCATGGCACCGGCTCAGTCTCATTGCCCCACAAGGAGAACAAACACACAAATAATTATACGTAGTAATTTAGCCGAGAGGAAAGTCTGTCCCCGTTTTCCTCTTTTCCCCGGTGGAAAGCAGCATATCGCCTCTACCTCCCTCCTTCCCTCCCCCCCTTACACAACAATAAAATTACATTTGCATTAGCTGTGAGAGAATTTGGTTGGATGATTTATTGAAGCAATCAACACTACGCTGGCCAATCCCTGTTCCTCTCCCAGAGAGAGATCGAGAGAGAGAGCGTGTGTGTACGAGTTTGTACGTGTGTGTGTGTGTGTGTGTGTATGAGTGTGTGTGTGTGGTGGAGATTGGGTGGGGTAGCTTGGAGCTGAGAGAAAAAGGAAGAAATAGCTTGGGCTGGGGACCAAAGGGGGAAGCGATGCATGAGCTGTGCAGCGGAGCAATCACCAAGATTCTGCCTTTGATTAGATTAGCATTAAACAACACCCTGACAGATATGACAAATAGGTGCATTAGAGCCTGTCATTCTTCTCTCTTTGGTTTCCTATCTAGCTTTCACTCCTGCTATTCCTTCGTCTCTGGACATTATAGGGCTCACATTCCCTCCGCGTGTCCCACTAGCACAAATCTATGCGCGGCCCCTGACATCCAAACAGATGTGTAATCTGACTGTATTACCTTTTTAGAGAAGACGCGAAGTGAATAATGGGAGCCAAACAGAGTAGGGGTTAAAAGGGGGAGACGGTGGAGGAAAGAAAGCCAGATGACAGGTGCTATTTCCTTAGAAAATAGAGCTGATTAAAAAAAAAAGCCAAGCGCAGTGGTGAGAGACGAGTCATTAATCAGATGTGTTTTTGTATTATAGGATATCTTTGTTTTTTCATGAGGTGCTTTAAATGGTAAAGATGCAAACAAATAGGGCCAAAGGGGAGTTATTATCTGTTGTCCTTATCACTGCATGTGTGGATATGAGGGCAACGGTTTGTGTGTGTATACTTGTGTATATATATAGTGTGTAGAACTATAAAGTACACTGTGCAACCTAACCAAAACCTAAAGGAGCCTTCAGGAGCTTTGTGTGTCTGGATGCTAATCAGCCATCCTGGAGTGATATATTGACATCCTCTATCATTGATCTGCCCACGCCTGCTTATGATCCCTGAATTAGTATTCATGAATCCGGCAGCAGCTAAATAAACTTGGCAACAAAACAACGGAGACGGGAGGGATAATCAATGCAAAGCACCATCAAATCTACATTATCCCTCCTCATCAGTTTGGCCAGGCCACAAGGGCCGGTGCTCGGGTCAGAGGTGACGCGGACGGGTCGGCCACCCTTGACCCTCAAACCAATATTTGTGGACAGAGTTGCTTTTTCTCCAGTTTCTCTGCCCTCACTCGAGGACGGTGTGACTGTGGGAAGGTAGACGGGGTAGTGTGGAGGGAAAGATAAGGTGTTGGATGGCTCACTGTCTCCACTCCGGGCTGTGGATTTACTGCACTCAAGGTGAGTCTGATAAATCAGGTCGGTGGACGTGGGTGAGAAGAGATATAGATGCAAGACTTGCCTGTGAACAGAGAAGCATGACGAGCTCCACCACCGAGCTGCTGGACTTCATGCACACCAGGCCTGGAGAAATTTGAAAGAAAGGGAGTTAGAAATGTACATTTGACGATCATCAATTATTTTTGTGTGTGCACTTTATTTTATAAACCCTCCTCTGTCCTTGTGGGAACACGTCCATGCACAACGCGAACACACACACAAATAGACAAAGATTACCTAACCTTGTGCCATCTGTAGGGCAGCAGATAGTATTGATGGGCCTAATGAGCCGACATGATGTTACTGTAAACTAATACATATTTGGGCCTTGTATTACAGGCCGGACTTGGCCAGCATATGTCCCATTGATCCCTAATGGCGAGCCCTGGGCTTTTAGAGGGCAGGGGTGGGCTAGAGTGTCCAGAGTCTGCCCAACATGCACAGACGGGAAGAAGGCAGAGTAGCCTTTGGTCTCTTGGTTGCTCTTCATATGACACAGAGACACATGCACCATCACACATACACACACACATATACACACCTCCCCCTGCCTTCCCTACAGGCCCCCCTGCAGCTATCAATCAACTTTCCATTTTGTTTGGTGGCAGCAGACAACCCCAAACACTGCTATTAGTGGCCTGGCCTATGACCTGGCCCCCTAGAAACCTTCAGCGCAGCTACCAGCTTTTGGCCAACGTGAGCTCATCACACAAGTAGATTAACCACGGCATGGATATGTGATAGCATTTAAATTAGAACACTTTAAAGATGCGCCAGTCTGACAGGAAGTGAATGAAATAATAATAATAATTTGTGACTTACTCGTGCCCTCAATAAGGAGCTCTTGTCCGTGGCTGCCAAGCAGCGTCCGAGAGAGAAAAGGAGCAAAGTCCACAAAGATCTCCCTCAGCAGAGGAGCTGCCTTCTCCAGAGCATTCTCCAGACGTTCTGAGATACTAGAAATGTAGGAATGTGATCCAAACAGTACAACATGAGTAAAATGAAATTGGCACACAACTCCAAAAAATATCCAGGGAATTAAATGAAATACATAACACCAGTCTTTAATGTGAAGGGAAATATTGGAATTGGGAGAAAGCAACAACTATGATGTATTCATAACTGATGCTTGGGTGTTAAATAAAAGGCTTATAGTGCATGTGTGTGCGTGTGAGAGAGAGAGAAAAGAAGATGAATCACCTCATATTGGGGGCTGTGTTCTGGGTCACAGGGGAGAGTGGGGGGACAGATGGCAGGCTCGCGCTGGCTGGAACCTGGCCGCCTGCTGCAGGGAGAAACCAAAGAACTCTGTTATTAATCTGGATGTTGGACAAGAATAAGACGCTGCACACACGTACGCACACAAACACACAGCAATACATTATACGACCAAGGTAGCACCATAAACCCATGCGGAAACATGCATCTTCTGAAATAATACAATGGCCTCCATTCAAATGTACAGAATGTTGGATTTATGGTCAGATAGGGCAAGTGGGGGTACAAGTATAATTTTATGGCCAGATAGTGGATGATGTACTCCGAGCACAATATGTCTTCCTTATCAATTTACAATTCAGGAGGTTTTTATGACGGAAACCTTTCAATTGTGCATTAAAAGGTGGGTAACGTTTCACCGTTAGCTGTGGTCATAATAATTTTGTTTTTTTAATATATCAGCAGTAGATCAAACGCATGCGTAATAAGTATTTGTTATAAAATAATAAAGAATACATATTTTTACATCTGTATTGAAATGTGAGATGTTAAAATAATGTTTTTTTTTAAATTGTTTTTATGGTTTTCACTCATTAAGTCATTACATACCAATTTACCCCTCTGGCCTGTTTTTGTGACTGTTTCATTACAACTAAAAGGTGCTTTACGACTTCATTCTGGAGACAGAGGCACACAAGGTACAAAGTCCATGTTTGATTGATCTGGCAGTAAATTCACTTCCCTGTGGCTCATAAATAAGCTAATGCCCAGCAGAATATGGAGGAGGGGGATTCCTCTGGTGTTTCAGCGAGCTTGTTTTTCCAGCAAGGACAGTCTCAAAGCAGGGATAACTCTTTAGGAATGACAGACAGTGTAATGTGGGCTGGAATGTGTGTGTGTGTGTGTGTGTGTGTGTGTGTGTGTGTGTGTGTGTGCGTGTGTGCGTGTGTGTGTGAGGTGTTAAGCAGCGCCATGTGGGCCTGGTGAAAGTATGTCTCTCGAGCTGAAGTAGCTCCTTCAAACAAAGAGGAGTAAATGAACATCTCCATTAGTCCTCCCACTGCCCCACTAAAACACACTCACAAAGCCTATTTACACAACACGGCTCACTGACACAAAGCGCACTTTGCATACAGCTTTACCAATTATCATTATTCACAGCACACACACACACACACACACACACACACACACACACACACAAGCCCGGTTTTTACAGTGAATGCACATCTAAAACACGCAAACCCCAATTCTCATGTCACACCCTCCTCTCTTAAACACACAGACTCCTCAGTGCAAAAACATTTCACTTTAATACACACTAGCATACGCAGAAAGGTGACACAAAAAAAACAGCTGGCCGTCCAATCATTATTTACTGTCACTGCTGAATCAGGCAATATAGTAGAGTTTATTATTTTATTCATTAATTTCCTTTTGTAGCAGAAATGCTCAGTGCTTTTACATTCATGTCTACACCTGTAATAATTTACATTTATTTAGAAGTTTAATACATGTATTTTTTTTTTAAACTTTACCTGTATTACGTTTACTAAATAACAGAAATGGAATAAGTGCAACTCTTGTTTCACACCATTTTCTCAGCCATTAGTAACTAGATTACATTGTGCAGACATATTGACCGTTTCAAACCACTCAACCTGGTTATGACTCCTCTGCCCTTTCAGAAACAGCCATTCCAATATTCGAGAGTCCGTGTGCATTTGTATACTCACTAGCTGCGGCGTCTGCAGAGGTGCTCTGTGACGCGTCGCTAGAAGATACTACGGCGACGCTGTCGATAGGAGTCCCGGTATCAGACACGGATGCAGCAGTGGTTGCTGGGACGGCAGTGGAAGCACCTGGAGATGGTGCCGTGCCCGCTTTCTTGGGTGCGATGACGACACTTCTGCAGGGAAACGAGATTATTCCTTTAGCCGTCACATTGACAGAAGTATTGTATGTAAAGTGTTGCGGTGCCCGCTCACAGCGAGCCTCACAAGGATTTAATGGACAGCTTGTATGGAACCAAAAACTACTCCTAAATCCATCAGACTGGAAGAGTAATCACAGGACTACTTTACTGGCACAAAGTATTTTAAATAGTCACATCCATCATGCAACAGCTTCAATTGTTTACTTGGCCATACCTAAAAGAACAAAACCGGCGTTGTAAAGAAATTGCATCTCATTTGGCTTGTAGACATGTGTGGGCAAAGTGCATTGTATACTTCTATACAAACACAATTTTGGTGGATGTCTTCAGCCTCCACAGTATAAACTAAAACTGTTTGAAATTGAAAGTAATTCGAAAGCACACAGTATGGCCGTTATTATGACTGGTGACAGTTCTTTCCAATACCTTCCATTGAGGAATATTTAAAACCTTTTTTTTTCTTTAATATAAATATATATATATATATATATATATATATATATATATATATATATATATATATATATATATATATGACAACAACCTGGTGAAATAAACTAATCTTCGAACATCATCAATTTTCCTGATTTCGCAATTTAGATCAGAAAATATCTGATGAAAGAACAACAAATGTTTGATTCCAGTTGTCGATGAATATTTGCAGTATTTCAAAAAATATCACTGTGAGGTACTCAGTTTAGCTTAGGTTTAAGTTTCACATTCTTATTCGACAACATTTTTATTTTTTTTAATCCGATGATCACAATTTCCTGATCATGGTCAGCTATCTTAAATTTCTAAACACAGGTATCCATCTATACATTGAATATGCTGCTTCCCTCGCTGTCGCTCGAGCAAAGTAACATGAAGTCTTGCTTGTCGTGATGTAGCGAGTGGAGTTCAATCCCCAACCAGCGAACAGCAGATGGGAGGAAAGCAGCATGCAGATAAGCTGTCAGTATAGACTGGGGCTCTGACAGACCACTGGCCATATCAAAGGGAGCCTGGCCCGGCTTATCAGCGCTGACAAAAGGGAAGCAGGCCTTGATCACTGGCTACTGTTCCCTCTCAGAAACACAAACCAATGCAGGCTCACCAAGTTATGCAAGCGTCATCAAATGCACAAAAGTTGGAATATGGGAATAAACGAATGGGCGGCATACGGGCACAAGAGCTAAAATACATACATTCCTGCAGATTCCCAGAGTTAGTGGTCATGCTCTCACAAGAGGATAGTTGGTCTGGCTCCCTGTGGCGCAGACAGATACCTGGCAGCAGTATCAAACGGTATTCCCAGTTGATTTAGGGCAGGTGATCAGATCTACTAAAAGTTACTGTGGACCCTGACAGCTGAACTTGGCTTCAAGTGATCTATGATTTAAGAATAATAGAGCTGCATACGGAGGAGGCCAGAGGATTTACAGTTGTGTTTAAAAATAAAAACACAAACTGAAAAGGTATGGCCAGGAGAGAACAGAGATAAAAGTTGTTGGTTACTTTTTTTGCCCTGTTCTGATAGTGAGTGGGCTGGATGGCGGTATCAGGAAACGAGGGCGGTGCTGACGTGAAGCACCCCAAGTGTCAACAGCAGGGGAGAGAGACAGAGACCCCCTGCTGCGTGTGTGGACGTGTCCAAAATATTTGAATATATGCAAATGGGGAGGACAAATATGTGCACAAGTGTGTGCGAGTCCACCAGTGAACATCCACCCGTGTATGTGTTTGGCCTTCCATCTGTTCTGCAAAGGCCCAGTGAATTATTCAACAGGTCATTAGCCACACTTATCATGAGTGGGCCGCCCCAGTCGATTAATCAGCCGTCAGCGGCCCCACTCAACCCACAAACAGGAGCCCAGGGCAGCGCGCGTGTCTGTGTGTGTATGTGTGTGTGTTGGGCTGAGGCTGCATTATTTAAAGGCTTTAACATACAATGGATAAGTGCCGTAAACAATGTGATTCCAGTAATCTCTGCTATTTCAGGTAAAACAAGTGCGAGAATGAGTAAGGAAATGTCAGTGGTGTGTGTGTGTGTGTGTGTGTGTGTGTGTGTGTGTGTGTGTGTGTGTGTGTGTGTGTAAAAATACCATTCTCTAGAGTAGTAACAGAGCCAACTCATGTGGGGGAGGAGTGTATATCTGGCATCGTATCTGTGTGCTTGTTAATGTTCAAATTGTTATTTGTTAACATTTAGACCAAAACATTTGCGTGTTCACACTTTCAAATCAAGTGTGATTAAGTCCACGGCATTCAAAGCTGTGATTAGATGATGACGGCTGGTGTGGGAGGGGCATTAACTTGATGACATGAGTGATCAATGAGTTTAGCAACTGGGACTTAACGGTATGAGAAAAGCAGAATCTCAATGTTTTTCATGCGTTTAAGGGGATATTGCACTGCACGTAGCATATGCTGTTTGTATCAGAAACATAATTGTTGGATGTTACATATTTAGAACAAGGGGAAGAAAAAAAGTTGTATTTTGTTAATTATATACAATGTGTGTGTGTGTGTGTGTGTGTGTGTGTGTGTGTGTGTGTGTGTGTGTGTGTGCAGTTGTATTTGTACATGTACAGCAAAAATGTTGAAATGTTTTATCTTAGAATTTACTATTGTGCTAATATGCATTATTCTACTTTAAAATATTCTACTACTGCAAATATCCATATTATACAACATTTTAATAATAATATTTGAGGGATAATGACAAAACAACTTTAAGTTAAGTAAAAGGTGAATGGGAAAACAGCCACAAACTCAAAGCCATGATGAAAAAAATAAATGACTTAATTATTTACCAATGCATCGACATAACTGTCTTGGATATCTATTATCCATGAATGTTTTGCATTTTGAACCCAAAACACTAATTATTTTTACAAGTTACACAAGAGCTGATTAGTTGATGAAGGATCACCATGAAACTCGTTTTAGATGTAAAAAAAAGTGATATTCTGAGATTAAAAAAGGAAAGCAAAATGGCTTTCACTCTTTCAGCTGTGTTTGTGTCCGACATGCTCCACTCTTCCTAAGCAGTACATTAACAACACTTCAGCATCAACACAACTCCTCTGCAGATTAACTCTCACATGCATGCAGGGTCTTCTGCCGGGAATGCAAACAATCGCACCATGTATATCCCAATGTCTAACACGCACATATTCTGCTGAACTGTGCAGTCTAAATCATCGGCTTGTACAATGACACTGTTTAGTTCTGGTTAGTGTCAGCAAATATTTGCAGACTGGCTGTCATAACAGGGGCATGGCTGAGAAATGGATGGGAGAAATCCAACAGGTCTCCGCTGGTAAATAAATCAGTAAGGATACTTCACCCCCTGACCAACCCCCCAGTTTTTATCTGGGAGATCCCAGCTCCTTTCATACATTGGTCTCGTAAATCCTGCCCTCTGGGCAAGTGGAAAGTTTGCCACGTTCAGGCAGGAGATGTCAGTGTAGAATATCAACTATGGCTTGTACTGGTGTCACTGGGAGACTTACTGGTTAGTGGGAGATGCCGAGCAGTGATAGAGTCATTACAACAAGATAATAAACACAGCGCATGTCTGCATGCGTGGTAGGTAGAACTGTAAGGACTAGAGACAGCCTGCTGATAAAGGGTGGTAACCTCAGGAGATAAGGGAATAAATGTGGTATAAATATAGGTGCAACGCTACCAAAGAACCATCAAAATAATTTGACACGTCAGTACTGAGCTTTTTTTAATGGGTGAACATTAAGAAGCCATTTCTTAAGATTGCTTGAATGTGTGCATATATTAAGTACTGGCACAGTTGAGTCAATTCACTAAAAATCGCCAAAAAATGACATTTTGATTATTATTTTTCATCTGCTGGTGTAAATGTAACTGACAAAGCTCGTGAAACTAACATTTGCTTAGCACACAGCCCAACTGTGAGAAATAATAAAAAAAATGAATCAGCCCTTTTTTTGAAGGAAAAAATATATATTTTTGCCCCTTTTTTGAAGATTTACACAGGAACCAATGACTTGGGCTGAGCGGCAAGCAAAGTTGGAAATTATTGGGGGAAAAATTGACAAATGTATTGTAAAATTGGTGTATTTTCATGGAATTGTTAACAAAAAAACTAATCTTTAATCAATGTATTGGCTACCTTTTGCTTTCACTGATAAAATCATTATTAGTTTCAGCCCTGCTAAGCATTTGTGTGTTGACACCCTCAGAAAGACTTCTATTCCATCTTAAAAAAGGGCGCCTGGGCTGGATACCTTGCATGAAGAGGCAGCGAGCAAGCTGTTAGTCTATGTTCTCCAGCTCTCCTGACGTCCTCTCTTCCTACTGAGTGTGCTCAGCGGACAGGAGCCAGTCTAATCCCCCTGATATGAGGAGCGCCCTGAGACCTGACAAAGCATTCCTCAGATAAAGACACGCGATCACAGAGATGCCATGGAATTCCCACAGTTGGGGGTAGGCCGACTGACTAAGTGTGTTTGTGAGAGCGAGAGAGAGTGAGCCAGAGAGCGAAACAGAGAAATGTTTTCTTCAGTATATGAGAACCTCGACTTGACATCACCCCCATGGAGACTTCTTTCTCCCCCTTGACCCATCTCTGTCTCGACCACCTTCTCCCCCCTTGTGCCGTTTGTGAACGTCTGTCTCGGTATCGATGCTCCAAATGGAAACCAGACCGGTGACCATCTTCTCTCACCTGGGCCCGTCTGTGGCTTCTGTACCAGTCTCGGCTTTAGAAGCCTCACTGCTGTCTGTTTACCCCTGCAGCTCCATGGGTAATGAAAATTATGCATTTATGCCAGAAACGGAATAACGGTTAAGATGTTAGACAGGGGAGACGAGCAGCAGAAGAGACGGTAAAAAAAAAAGTCGTTAAATATCAGTGACAGGGTGAAAAGAAGCAGCTTTCTTCCAGCTTCGTTTCTCTGTCTCTTCATCCCAGACATGCCTTCTGTTTTCCTCAAGACAGTTTCTTTGTACGGTGGTTTGCTCGGGTTGAGCACCTACATAAACAGTTAAAGAGACAACAATGGGAGTGAGGAGGAAAGAGTCAAAAGACTAAGATTCCCCCCACAGTTCAAAGGGGTTTCTGTGACAGAATGTTTTTTTATGATCCACCTCCTCTGAGGGTACCAAGCTGAGATGTCTTCAAGGTTTGACTTTCAAAGGTCCCCTGCAGTTATGTTGGGATAAATGGTATGAAACTGTCAACTGTGAAGCTTGTGGATCACATGTGTATTTGCACCATATGGGCTCTGGAGAAACTGACAAAGCTGTCAGGTCTGCACCGGAGGAATGATAGTCCAGATATCTTACTCACAATCCCCAATGTGCATGGCAGAAAAATAACATTTTCTATAAATAGCATGGTAGCATATGTGTATGCAAAGCCATGTTTGAACCGGAGCATTACCTATCAAAGGAGCGGAACTGTAGCGATGATTCTCTGGCCGCGTCGCCGAGGCTCCCTATAAACGCTGGTGGCAGGAGACTTGGATCCACCATGATATCAGCTGGAGCGCTCACGAGGCTGCGCAGAATGTCCTTCACATTCTTGCCCTTTGAATCGGCGGGCAGTGAAGGTCTGACCTCGGAAGACAGCGTGGACAGGGCCTCTGAGATGGCGTCTGGACCGTGAGTCACGGCAGAGGACGACAGGTCTGCCTCGCTTGCGGCGGTTGAGGTGTGGTCGTCACCGATGCCGGAATCATAGCGGCGGAGTGAGACGCCGTTCTCTACTTCTAGTCCACCAGAAATGGCACCGCTATCTAAGACACAAATAATAAAAGAGCAAATGTGAGCAATAAAGCAACGTCGTACGAGAGTTTAATTACAGAGGTTCCCCATCTTGAAGTTGGTACCCCCCAACAATTGGTCAGGTGAATAATTTCAGTTAATTTTTCATATTCTATAGTTTATTACTGTAGTACAATATAGATTCAACAGCCTCTAAAAAATATTTAAATGAGGAAGCTGAAAAGAGGTCTTAAATACTGAAGACAAAGCTTTGTATTTAGGGGTTAAAAGCAGAAAAGCATTACAGCATGATCTTCCCATAAATATAAATATTTTGAGGATTTTTATTTGGAGCAGCTGTATACCTAATATAATGTAATATACCTGTGCTCCTGGTGGACTGGGATCGCTGAGGGTGTTTCTTGTCATTGTGGGGCTCCAGGATGTCGCGGTACTTTGACACCATGAGGACTGAGATGAAGTAGACAACAGCAAGCGCCAGAAACTGAGCCTGTTTACTGTCCTCCTGAAACAAACGAAATACACTAAATGATCTGTGTCAGGTTCAAAAACCAGTCATGGTTATCGCTGCTGTGCACGTTGTGCAGTGCGCATGTACGTTGCACAAATGTTTTTTTATACGACTCACGATATCTCTGAAGACGACAGCCCTGAGACGGTTAATGTCCATGTCCTGTAGAAGCCGGTCCAGGTCTCTGACTGGAGACATCCCACCGGTCACTGCATCAACAGGACTCTGCATGCACGGAAATCAAACCATTACCCAAGAAATGTATTCTCACCTCAAAGCAAAGTACGTTTACACCAATGGACACCACTCATGGAGTCGGGTAAGGTTTCACAGTTTAGGGAAGCTATCCCTCCTGGGATCATGTCTTTAACATAATGGCTTTTCTATAGAGCCACTGCATTATAAATGAGCTTTAACACCCGGTTCAGGGAAAAGCAACATGACTTTACTGGAAGTCACTATCAAATCAAAGGGGCAATGACAAAACCCCTTGTCTCGTGTCAGAAATAGCAACCGGTTTGGTAATTCAATAAGATATGAGCTAATGCAATAGGACTTGGTTTGTTGTTGGTGAGCAGGACAAAAGGACAAACACTCCTTCTGGTTTACTATCGAGTACAGGAAAGGGGCAAAGGACGATTCAGCGATTTTCAAATGTGAAAAAAAACAAAACAACGTCCAGTGGATTGAGATTAGATTACTGAGATTTACAATGTTGTCTTTTGTTTTAAGGAAAACAATTGCACACATGGAATAACAGCAGAGGACATGAACAAAATGTGCAAGATAATGAAGTGAGTCGATGATGTTGGTTACTTGCCTGCGCGGCTGCAGACATGGCAGCTCCAGCCGCAGTGCTGGGCATGGCTGTATAGCTGCGTGCTGAGGCCTCTGCGCTATGCCTAAATTGGGCTTGCTGACACTCGAGGCAGTTTCTCACTGCCATAGCACACACTGGGGAGAGATGTAGAAAGAGATATTATGTGACATCATATAAATAAAGTCCTTTTCAGCGCAATATGTGGAAGGATTATGCTGAAGTCCCTTAAAAATAGATGGCACCCAAAGATATCGAAAAAAAAAAAAAACAGAAAAAAAAACATTTCTGCTCATAAATTGCACAAATAAAAAACACACAACAGGAGCAGCTGAGAGAGACAAAAACAAAAAGGAGAAAAAGTGGGGCCATGACAAGGTCAGTGCTCTGGCCAACTCTGGCAGCATCGTTCACTCTTCCCTGCTCCACCTCTCCTCCCAAGGTCACAGTGTAAGGGTGTGCTCTTGAATCACTTCCACTGTGTGCAGCTCCTGTAACAAATGACACTGCTCGGGGTGTGCACATGCTGACTCGGCGGCAAAATACGACCTTTGTCGCAAAAACATCTTGTGGTCCGACAACTTTATGTGGGTTCAAAACTGGCACGTTTACCATTTGTAATCTATTGTGCCTCTCTCTCTCTCTCTCTCTCTCTCTCTCTCTCTCTCTCTCTCTGTGTCGGAGCCCCTCCCAACCCCCACGTTCTGTACTTGACAACTGACAAATGTTAACTCTGAGCCATTTAGATTACGAAGGAGGGAATTATTCCGTCTGGAAATGGGCTCGCTTTTTCCATTAGGAATACTCTTTCATACGACCATTTATAAAAAGAGAGGGGGAGGGAGGGGTGGAGATGCTAAAACCTTGTTACGGTCTTCCAAAATCAGATTAGGTGCCAGCAATGGGGAGTGCATACCTCATCAAATATTCATTTCATAACGGCTGCTTTCTAAAACTAGACCTGTAGTACGCTGGCATCCCTTTGCAGCAAAACCCCAACAGGAGCAACAATAGCTGATCCTTTATGAGCAGAGAAGAGCTCTTTGTAAAAACAAGTTTGCATTTATAAAAGCCATTTTGTTTGTATCCTTCACTGTAATGAGAATCTAGAAGTAGTAACTGATAGCTCTTTCTAAAAACAAGTTTGCATTTTTAAAAAGGCTTTTTGTTTGTATCCTTCACGGTAATGAGAATCTAAAATTGAAATATGATAGACGCATATTATGCACCATTGCATATAAGAGGCAAAGTACAAAGAAATTATTTAAATCAGTGTAGAAAGTATTGCACCACTTCCACTGCGAGTGAATCTGTGTGTGCGCGTGTTGAACTGTGTTGCTGAAAAGGTGCACCACATAAAATGAATAATGTAAGAATTGCAATATCTTTTATTCAGCTAGAGCGTGGCTTGGCTTCTGATGCTGTCAGAGGAAACTGTAATAGCCTGGAACAGAAGGCAGAAAAAGGCCTCGGGCTACGCTGCAGTGCAGTGCAGCCAAGGCCATTATGTAGAACTCACTATATCATGATAGCAGCCATTTTAGAGTGTTGCCATGCAGTGGGGTTATAATAACAAGATAAGAGAGTGCTGATACGAGCAGAGTGAAAGAGGCGAGGGAATGAGAGCCTCGGCTGCAGATAGAAAGGAAGACGGCAGAGAAGAAAGAGAGAATACAGATGGGAGGGTCAAAAAGGCTACAGGGAACCATGACTGAGGCAAATACAAGAAGCTACTGCCGGCTGATATGAGGTGGATCGATGAAGGGGGGAGGACAGAGGGCTCTGTAAATAGGGGAGATAGAAGACGGAAATTCAGATGAGTAGAAAGACAGCTAGACAAAAAAATGAATTGCAGGGTTAAAAAATAAAAAAGAGGACAGACAAGGGAAAGAATGCATGAGCCTATTAAAATAAAAGCGCTAGACCAAATGACGGGCGAAAACGAAGAAAGTAAAACCATCAGTGTGCGTACCGAGGCGAAGGCACTGTCTGAGGATGCCTCCTGACGACATGTTTTTCTCAGCTTCAATCTCAGTGAAGTTGAGGGAGCTGGCGAAGATGAGAACGTCCACCAGGTTGACGACGCGCTGTAAGAAGGTGACCGAAGCCTCCACCGACAAGCCTTGGGAGGGTTCAATGTTCTCCATATCATGCTGGTTGTAGAAAGAGGAGTGTTCATAAAGTAATTAATGGATAAGTAACCGTACATGCATTACATAATTAAATTGTGCATTCAGTATGGATTAAATACAGGTTGATTTTAAAAGCTATTACTAATAGAGCAACTATAAGAATGATTTTAGTCTGTAAGAATATTTAAAATACATTGCATTTTTTTTGTCTTAGTCTAAATAATGCATTGGTAACATACAAGTAGAGAAAACATTTTAAAAGATTTACTTGTATTAGAAAAATGATAAAAATTCCTTGCCATATAAACAATGCTTCTCAAAAACATGGACATAATACAACAGTGAAAAACAATAAAACAGAGCTACAAACGAAGCAAATAAGGCAGGGAAAATAATCTAAACATTTATCAAAAATGCTTCTAAAAATGTAATGTAGGTATGGAATAGATTTGACAGCTATACTGATGACATTTCCTGAAATGAAAATATTTAAAATTTGAATTTGTTACATTCAGTTCTGATTTTGTTACAGACCAGACACAACTAAATTATAATGGGATTGAACTTCAACTTGTGTCTTAGGCCGGCTAGTGCAGTCATTGACTGAGGCAAAGAATCATGTAAGAGCCACTGAGATGAGACAACACAAAAACAAACTAACAATGTTAGGAGGCAGCCAACGGTGGGCTAATGTGATTGGAAAAGGTCAATGTGGATGGATAACTTCCTGCGACTGCAGCCATCAACCTTATATACAGCCATGGTTAAGTACACTTACATGTACACACAAAGACACACACACACACACACACTCACAGAGGACGAGGTGGCAGCAGAGAGCAGAGGTAGAATGCCTCCACAAGCCATGATGAGGTTGTCCACCACCTGGGAGATGAGGTGAATGCTGTTGTGTACAAACACAACATTCTCACTGCTGTTCACAAAGTCCAGAATTGTCTTTGTGGAGTGACTGAGGGGAGGAGGACAAAAAGATCGCTTTGTTACAAAAACAAAATAAGGTAATCCGGTTTGTTTCAGGCAGATTGTGAAAGATACAAGGAATTTGCTATCATGCATTGGTGAATGAAATAGTACAAGACATTTAAAAGATACAAAATAAAAGAAACTACAAAAATCTATAAATAATATTGAAAAGTAGAACACATTATCACATTATTTGGCTGGACTGTAACCAACACAGTGGCTTGCTCACGGAGCCGATTGTTCTTAGTTGCTGTTAAATGCTAATATTCACGGATAAAAATATCCTACATATGCCATCTTTTGTGAAAACATTTGCCCTTTGGTGTACACCTCATCAAGTGTCCCCAATGGGACATGAATTTCCCAGTATCTCTAGAGACCTGATTTTTTTTGTTTTATGTAATGTTTGTGACAAGATTGTGGCTCCTACAAATCTTTCTGCAAAATTATATATTTTTGTCTTCAAATGTGTAAATATGCAAAAATATTTTTTTCTTTTGAAAAAAAACTGTTTATAATGTGAAGCTCCACATTAAATGAACAAGCAATCAATCAGGAGTGAAAACAAAGATTATTTCAGACACTACTTGATTAGAAGAAGGCTCGAGAGATGGGACCTCCTCTCTGCTCCTCAGAGGCACAAAATGCCAATAAAGCTCTATGCCATTAATCAATTAACAAAATAATTGTAAGCTAAAGCATTAGCAGAGTCAGTGGATTGTTAGCCTACCTCCTCCACATCTGGACATCTGTCTCAATAGAGAAGAGCAGGTCAGCGAGGAGGCGTTGGTGCATGTGGGACCAGCGAAACTCTGGGATACGAAACATGGTGGAACGAGGGGCCGAAGTGCTGCTGGCCTCTCTCTGTTTACCTGAAGACCCTCCAGCTGCAGCAGCTGCTGCTGCTGCTGCTGCTGCTGCCGCCGGCTGGCTTTGGCTTGTTTCCTACAGAGAAACACCACAGAATTAGCATTAACATCAGGGTTTGGAACTGAAACTGATCAGTGTTATGCAACATCATTTATTGAAAGATCAAAAGTAGAGAAAAAGATGCGTACTGTTGTAGAAGTCTCCTTTAATTCAAGTCTCTCTGTGTCTAAGGCCACATTGGACACATCTAGTCTGGCAATTTTGATCTCTTTGGTCTTGCTGACGGAATCGACACTCTTCTGGGTGTCAGAGTTGGAGGCGGCGGTGGGAACGGACAGAGTTTCCTCTTCAGTGTTGTCGGCGGTCTCTGAAGGCTGGTTAGGTGAGGGGGAGTCTGATGCTGCTGCAACCTCCTGGCCTGCAGAGGGCGCTGTGGTGTCTGAGTGCTGCTGGTCTGTAGAGGAAGACTGTTCATCTTGAACTTTCTCTTTGGCTGGTTGTGTCACACTTTGTTCAGGTGTTTCAGCTGGAGGAGACTGACTCTCCTGTTTCTCTTCAGTTTCTTCTTGTGCTTCAACCTCCTGCTTCTCATCGTTTTCCACGTTAGTCTTCATCTCATGACCTTCCTGGTCATCTTTGTTTTCATCATCTTTGCATTTATCGTTCTCCTTTTGTCCTACCTCCCCTTCCTCTCCGGCTGCAGCTGAAGCGCAAGAAGACTCCCCCTGGCTTTCATCAGCGTCACTGGTGAAGAACTGGTCACTGATGGTTGACAAGTCAACCAGGTCCTCGTTCAAGATGGAGGCTCCACGCAGCGCACTGTCCTCGGCCTCAGGGGACGTTTGGTCGGCCTTAACTTCTGGTTCTGAAACCACTGGAAGTTTGATATCTGCTTCATTTAAAGAGTCTTCTGTCATGGAGTTTGATGTTTCAGCTTTGATAGCTTCAGATGTTGTATCTGTTACAGGCGTTTCATCAGTCGCAGAGTCTCTAACCTCTTCCTTTGCTTTTGTTTCATCCATTTCAGGCTGGTCGCTAACTGCTGTTTGTGTATAATCAGTAGAATCCTCAGTCTGGCAATCTGGTTCCTGCTTATTGGTCTCTTCACTCTGTTCCTCTGCATCATTTTTTTGTGTCACAGTAGCTTCGGTCTCTTTTCCATCATCCCCTGAGCTGATCTTGGAAGACTCCTGAACCAACTTCCGCTCTTCTTCTTCTTCTTCTTCTTTCTCTCCGCTGGCCAGGATGTTGGACATGGTGATGGCTGCGTGGCCCGTTCCACCAACAGCCTCCGGTGGGCTGGACGTGACGGTGGAACTAGATGCGGACTCGGGCGACTTTTGAGAGAGCTCGTCCACCGTGAGCTCAATGACAGTGGAGGGGGCCGTCTCCTCTGCAAGTGGCCCGTTGACACAATCCATGGTCTCCGAACTTTGGCTGACGCCAGAGATGGTTCGGAGTGTGCTCAGAGAGCTTGCAGACTCTTGACGCTGGTACTGACGAAACATGCGGGACAGATTCTCTTTGTGCTGCTCAAACGTGACCTGCAAACACAAAAATTCAAATTTATTTTACTAATCTTGGCACCAATCTACCCAATTGCTCTAATTCAGCCCAATTCAGATGTGTTACAACTTCGGTCTTACTTTTGTATTCTGTCTATCAGTGGCGTTTCAAAACATTTTAATTAACTAAAGTAATTGCCAAGACCTGAGAACACAGCGGCATTGCTACAATGAAGTCCGACGGGCAAGAAACAAGTAGTAAGATGATCAGTTGTAGAAAAGACAGTTTTGATGAATATTGCTCAATTAATACAGCAGATAGAAGTGTAACCACAAAGTCAATCACATAAGATTGGCTAACCTGGGGGTTTGTTTATAACCGTAATAATCATCTAACAGCTTGCGTTTCTTGCTCCATTAAACTGCACAAAGTTGCTGTGTTCCCAGATTACAACTTATTGACGATAATTGTGTTACTACAAATAGGACGTATAGCCAAAACTATATTTTTAAAAAAAAGACCAAAATTGCTTGAAACCTGCATTCCACTTCCTGTAAAACTGTTGGGGAAAATGTACGCAAAGATTGTGACTATGCTTTTGTTTGAGAATGCAGAGACGGCATCATGCAATGTTGAAAAGTCACCACCAAGTTAGTAAAAAGTACATGTGCGTTGTATTGAACTTTTTGCAAGTACCAATAGTTATACATAAAAGATGTGTTTCCGGTCTCATCTATTAAACCCTGCCTATCTCAAACTGCTATCAATTGGTTTACACATTGAGCCTTTAACTAAATTATGTCTCCAGGAGTCACATCATTCCCCAACACCCGGTTTCATCTGGAAACGGTACATTATGAAAGCAAAATATTCTCAAAATGCTCTTTAGTCGAGAGCTTATTACTGCATCTAACCACTGGGACCATTTGTGGTTAACCGTGCCACATTTAAAACTTTTTCTCTCTATGTGCAGTTGCCCACGGCCTATTAACCGCTATCAGTCTTCTTGTATCTGATATGGGGAGACTAGACTTCTAGTCCATATCGGCAATGGTCTGCAGTGGCATTTGAGGAAGAGCCCATCCATGTAAGCAGTCATAGATTAGCGGTAGATACTATTAGTGTGTCTGCTGGCTGTGCTGAGTGCGTGTCCAGCATCGGCAAATCCTCCCACGCCTAATTTAAGACCCTGCATTAATCACTAGGCTTGGAGGACAGAAAGTCAAAGATGGGTTGGTGGTGGAAAGGGGGGTGGGGAGACTAAACCCACTTTGCTGCTTTTTCACCTGAGGCTATTTGGACAGAAGGAGCGGGAGAGAGAAAGAAAAAAGAAAATGAGAGCCGGACATCAAAAAGGCAGAAGAAAAAATATAAGAAATTGTAAAGGAGCAAGAAGGCGAGAGTGAGTCATTGAGAGTAGAAGAAAGGGAAGGGAAAGAAAGAAGCCGATTATTTGTAATTAATTAGGCGTTATTGTTCTAAATTAGCCTGCTACACGGGTGCTCATTAATCTTCTGTAGTGGGAGGCAGTGATTGGTAATCCATAGCTGTTTTCAGAGTGCACAGCCTGTTCAAAATGCGCCAGTAGTCCGTCTTTTTCTCTCTTCCGCCCATTTTCCCAGTGATCACACACTACCCCATTAGTTTGAGCTTAATTTGACATTTAGCATTTTTAGCAATTAAAATGGCTGCATTCAAAGTGCGCTGCTATGGAAATTACGCAGGAGAGAACATAACGTCATAGATCCAGGATGCAGTCTGTGCATTAAGATGATGTATGTTGGCCTTAAATAGGGCTCTGTAACAGATCCAGTTACCAGTAGACAGAGGTAGTATAAGTCTCTGCGGTTTTTAAAAGAGCGGTTAGCCTGGCTACAGTATAAGAAACTGCCTTGGGTGGCTAAGACATCAGCGCTGATCTAATCTAATTTCATTCTACTCCATGACTCGGCCTGGCCTCAGTGGGGTATGGGAAAATGTTATGGTAATGTCCAAAAACATGGTGGGCTTTTCTAATGTGACAGGTAACATGGTATTAACTGGACGGAGCAAAGACGGATCATACGAGGGACTTTGAGTGCCTTGGAATGGGACACACCATCATAAACAAGACAACGTTGAAATACTTCAAGTTTCTGTAGTTTCACCTTAAACACTATTTTTGAAAAATAAAATATATCACGAACAGACGATAAATAAAATCTCTTGGTCCTTCAAACCACACCTAAAAAAAACCATACACATTTACCCAACAACCTCTACAGAACTGAGATCTTCCATTGGCCGAATGTCTGGGCTGTGCATCTGATCTGGAATAAGCAGAGGCCCCACACCACAACCTGTTTGATGAGGGTCAGCGTGGCAGAGCGCTGATCTCGAGAGACCCCCGCGGATGAAGCCTGGGAGTCCCCATTTAGATAAATAGATAGAGAGCAACCACAAAACAAAGGGGAAATGGGGAGGGCAGCATGGCTCTAATCCGATTAGCTAAATGCAATTCCTCCTCCAAAATCAATGTCATCTGCTACTGCGGTGCTGGCTGGGTGGTTTTTGCTCTTGTTCACAATATCTTCCATTCTCGCTCGTTGTAAAAACATTTTTCTTCTTGGTTTTCTCCTCCCCTCTGATCCAGTGATATGGATACAGACTCTATCTGTAATTTCAATCACAACCATAGGAAGACAAGCTTGCACAAAAGGCCTTTCAGGATACTGTACACCAACCGTTTTAAGCCACGAGTCAAATTCATGGGGTTTTCATTAGCTAATTATTTCACTTTTAGATTAATATTTAGCAAGAATTACAAGAGAGAAGAGCAAATTGATGAACTGGGGATTGGCTACTGGATAGTAGAGACACCTCTTAATGCATGTCTATTATCTAGCATTGGCTTTTCAATGTTCTCACTTTCTCCTTCCTTTGTCCATTTGTCAATACATCGCTCTGAAACTCTCAAGAACTACAGCTTGGTGTGTAATGTCTCACTAACAACTGAGGGCAAAACTATTCTGCATTTCTCCATCAACAGAACAATAGTGAATAGCAACAAATCAACTAAAATCCTCCAAATATGCACCACTTCCCAACATAATTGTAAAATAACCAACTCATCATGTATACTACATTTGGTGAAAGATCCACTGGCTCATTTCAGTTCATATTTATGGTAAAACAACTGGCAGGTGTAATGAAGTTAGCCGACAGTGGGAGTTCTGAAGGACGGGGGAACCTTCATGCTATGAGGTCTTTCTTTTGGAGATCTCCTTGTTCTCAAACTGATTTGTGTGCGGAGATGGACGAGGGGCACCTTGGGTGTGTGTGTGTGTGTGTGTGTGTGTGTGTGTGTGTGTGCGCGCTGAGAGTGGGAGGGCTGTTGTGTCAGCGTGCCCACCTGCAGGAACATCTGTCTATTCAGAGTTGCTTATGCAGATATACTTACTTCCTAATGACTCATATAGAAGGACACACACACAAACTTTTGAATTTAATTCTCAATAACTAGGTCATTAGTGCATCTAGTTGGTATGCTTTAAATAAAAGAAAAATCACAACAACAACAAAAAAAAATACTAAATATGGTTCTTTTGGTTCCAGTTTACATATAAAATAAGTCAACACTTTAGTCAAGTTTTGTTTCGCCAATAATGTGAACAAATGGCCTGAACTATAGAAAGAACTTGAAGAAAAAACTGATACAATAAAACGTCATTTCTTATATTCTACATAACATGTTCCTTAAATGCAGAAAAAAATAGAAAAGGCATGAAGAGCGTTGGCCTTTCCTATTTCCATATTTTCCATCCAGGTAAAAATAATGTGCCAATGACTCGGACAAACCAACAAAAAAAATCATTGCCTCCTTGGTGGAATAAAAGTATGGAGACACAAAAGCACAATAATGCATTAATAGAAAAGGCAGTACAAAGATACCCGACTACTGGCAAAGTGAGGCACATTATCTCTATACATGTCAAACTGACAACATTAACACAGTTGACACAAGTCAAACTAATTCATAAAGTCTATGTAGAGGAGAAGTGGGAAAATATGCATTTGTGAATGCATATATGCACTTATCAAGGAGCTCCCAGTGGGCTGGTTGTATTTATGAGGCCTTGTTTCTCTGATTGTTCTCTCACGGTTCCGATGAATATTCAATGGGTTTGGAAAGAAGGGCTTCCTCGAGCCCAAGAGAAAAGGAGGGCAATGAGAAAATGTGCCTTGTAACTCACATACAGAAGTGCACACACACACACACACACACACACACACACACACACACACACACACACACACACACACACACACACAGCCCTGCAGCAGTGGGAGGAGAGAGCAACAGTGACAAACAGCTTTGGTGCTACAAAGGTGGCAGGAAATCTATCATACGGGACAATAAAATTGCAATTGAGTTTCTTTAGCTTTTTTTATAGCAGATGCATGTATCTTGGTGGCTTGCTCCCACTGCAGCGATCCAAGTCACAGGCGGGGTCCCTGCAATGCACTGAGCGTGCATATGTGTGTGTGTTTATGCATCTTACATCTTCCAGGAGCGCGGGTTTATTCACACACCGTATGTGTGAAATGCAGTTGTTAGAAGAGTGCTGGGCATTGTAACTACAGCCCAAAAGAAACCGCATTAATCTTGTCTGATTATAGGAAAAAAGGCAATTACAGCGAGTGTGCGAAGTATAATAAACAATTTCTGCACAACACCAAACTAGACACTTTGCTATGCTGCAAAGTGACACGCCAACACTGCAGCTGTATGAACAGATGAAACAAGAACTTTAAGCAAAACAAGATCCTTTTGTATAAAACAAAACACATAATATATTCAGAATGTTAATAAATCAACACTAATATGATTTTTTCTTTGACTGTCCACAATGTAAATAGAATTTAAGATGCATATTAGACAGACATTTAGTGTTTCAGTGTGATGGTTTGACTGCACCACACTGGGCCCTCCTCATATTTGTGACCCTCTTCCATCAAATACTGCCCTCGACTGCCAATGTGAAAAAATTTCCCTAGACTTTCATTTGTATGCATTTTATTTCCATTGCCGGTTAGCCCTGCAGTGTGAAGAGGACTAAAGAGACTTTAGGGGTTCAGAGCATCCAGCAGACAACACACACACACAATCCAACTACGGCCATCATTGATCATCTCCCAGGCAGTCTGTCTGTGCCCCCTCCTGGACGCCAATGCTCACAGCAGCCCACGCTGCAGCGGAGCGTCTCATATCACAAGTACTTCTTTAACGCAGCCTTCAATCTGCCAGGCTTTTTAAAAATTTTTTTTAAAAAAAACAGACCACAATCTGACACCAACCTCAATTACTTCATTGCTTCGGACGAGAGTAGCGTAACGTGATATCAACAGTGAATTTCTTGAGCAGTATTTTGAATTCAGCTTGTGGAAATAAGAAGTGCCAGAAGTATATTTTTATCTGTGCAACGTGAAAGAGAGAGACTCCATACATAAATAAAGAGTGGAAGGGCTGGTGGACTCATTTCCATTGGTTTACACTGCAACTAGCTTTTAAATTATAATCACTGTATGGTTCCAAAGCTTAATCTGATGGGCACTGAGAGGCCAGGTCCAATTACTACACTAGAACGCTAGCCCACGCGGCGAGTTAGAGGGTCAGACGATAATGCTCTCTAATTTCTTATTTGATGAATTGCACTATGTCAGATTCAAACTAAACATATGGATGACAGAGCCGATGGCTTTGACTGAATACTGCTGTCCGTTTGGCTGCAATCAAACTGAGGAGGAGGGTTACGGTTACAGTAATGCGGTGAATGTTTAGGCTGACAATACTCAAGCAAGATGTGAGAGTGTGTGTATGTGAGTGTGTGTGTGTGTGTGTGTGTGTGTGTGTGTGTGTGTGTGTGTGTGTGTTCTTGTGTTTACTAGCGAGAGATAAAGAGTGTGTGAGTTAAAATGAAGAGAAACAAAACCAGAGGAAAAAAAAAAAAAAACGGAAAAAATGAAACAGATGAGGAGATACAAGAAGATCCGCAGAGAAGCTGTGTCTGACCTGCGTGTGTGTGCATGAGAGAGGCGTGCATGGATATAATGAGCGCTCTGACCTTGGAGTGGGTGATGGACAGGGTGTCCACCCAGACGCGCCAGCCTCCCCACTCGTATTTGATGGCATGGTACAGGAGGATGCGGAAGATGGCGTACACCATCTCTGTGATTTTCTGCTCCTCACTGTTTTGCGGGTGGATGAAACACAGAGAGATCATCCACTCCTGCCACACCGAACACTGCAGCAGGCTCCTGAAACAAAAAAAGTACACGGAATATGAACGTAAATCCCACTGGCGTGTAAACAGTGCGTGGACGGACTGGCGTGTGATGTAGTTCTCCATCTTGTGAAGTGGTGGACTCCTTACCTGCGGTTCTCTCGGCTGTTATTGAACAGTTTGATCATGTCTGACAGAAAGACCTTGCGCACCTCCATGCTCTCGGGGCATGGGGGGGAGGTCTTCAGCAGAGCAGCTATAATCTTCAGAATTTCTAGAAATATTAACAGAAACATAGCACTTAAGGATCGAGTTTAAAAAGAAAAACATTTACAATAAAGAATAAAAGGAAATTACAAAAATACTTCTTATTCTGTTCCGTCTGTTTTGTAATGTGGAAAAAAAGCAATATGTTGATGGAAACGTTACTTTTAAGGATTACGATTGAAAAAAAGTTTGGAAACCTCGAGCGTTCTCCTTGGAAATTAAACTGCACAAATCAACAACTAAATCATACATTGGTCTCAACATGTGCAAATCATCGTGTCACAAACTATCTTAACTCCCAGCTGTACACACCTGAAAATCTATGCCTGTGGTTAGAAAAACAGAACTGAGCAGAATATAAAAAAATATTTAAAAAAAAGGCCCAGGCCATTGATCTTTATCATACTGTAATGGTTTTGCTATTGTTTCAAACAAGAGAGCCGGAGTTGCAGGCCCTTCTGGAAGGCTTGGCTTGGGTTAAACCAAAGAGACTGACTGTTTAGATGAATTATCTAGACAATGTCAGTGTCCATTTACTTTGAGTGGAGAGACGGCGGGGCTTGGATTTCACTTGTCTCTTCAGACCTTGGCGCTAACCGATGCCCCCTTGCCCCGGCAGACGGTTGTGTTGTTTCTACGCCTTAGTCACTCAAATTATGAGTCGCTGAACCTTTACCGCCAGAAAATTACCCCAGCATGTACCGGGAATGAGGATGCAGGGATAGCGTATTCCCTTCTTTTTTTCCATTTGCTCTTGGTTCCTTTCCCTCGAGTTAATTTGAGGGAAACGGTACTTCCTCGGTTTGTTTGATTGGCTCTGACGTTACTAAAGACTGCAATCAGGGGGCCATTTTGGGAGTTTGTCGCAGATTAAATCAAGAGAATGCACGGCAAAGGAGAAACAGACCACCGCTCTGTTCCATAGACTGTGCTCATATGTACAACCCTATACAAGGTTTCTATGATATATACCGCCTGTCTATGATGGTGGGGTCAGAGAGTTTTTAACACAACAAAGACTTAAGATAATCAACGTGTGACTACAGCAGGACCTTGTCAGATTAAGGCCGGTTGGAAGTAAACTTTGGTTGTGATTATGCCAAATGCTTGGATTTCAAACTAGTGAATGTTGTTTCGCAAGGGTGTGCACAAAAGATGCACATATGTGTGAAAGCACCGTTAAAAAAGAGAGAGGGGTATGTTTTCTTTTCTTAGCTGAAATGAACACTTAACATTTCAGCATATGAAAGATTTTGAGAGTCGACGTGAAATTGGGGGTAAGTAACGGCCTGAAAATATGAGATGGGAGCACTGATCAAAGCTTGGAGTCGTGCTCTCAGCTCATTATGTTGCTACATATGAAAAATGCACATGCACCGTATACTCTTAACGATGCACTGATAGAAAAAGGAAATCATAAAAATATGCAGACTGTGCATGTGCAAGTATATCGTAAAAAATACACATTCAAATGTGTATAAACTATGTCTTTGTCTAAGATGCAAATATTATTACTAAATCTATGATGATATGATCAATAAAATATTTTAATAATATTTTAATGAGAAAATAACACTATACAATAGTAAAGTGATTTATCATTTTTACAATAAGATTTTTTTTTATTAATAAAATATTGCAACAATAAATATTTACTCCACAAAGTACATACAAATATTGTCCTAACATTATATGGTTTAACCAAATGCATTAAAGTAATAAACTCTAGATTTCCTCCAATGCAATTAAATAATTGATTAAATGTATTAAATGCATACATAAACATAATATTTTCACACACTGAATTAAATTCTATAATAATTCCATTACATACATCATTTTTTATATGCAAATTAATCCCCACAAAACACGATACCGACTTCCCATAAAACTAGCAGATGTGTGTATATTTGTCACACAAAGTGTTTGCACCATCCTCATGCTCGGATTATGCATGACATCTGAGGTTCGGTTGTATGAAAGCACCCTCTGGCTGCAAAATTTATGTCGTTCATTTGTTTGACTGTATATAGCGATTGCACCGCTCCATGGGGAATATCCTCTAGTGCAGTATGGAGCAATAGGTATGTAGAGGGTACGCTGCAGGGGATGATTTAGGAGAGTAGTGCGGCGCAGAGGAGGCACTTACGTGGGTTGAGAATCTTCACAGTGGAGTCGGGGTCCGGATGCTGTTTATGGATCACTTGAGTGCAGATCTGCTCTGTAAGAATCTACCGGGGGACACAGAGTGGATTCAAGTCATAAATATCCACATCGGTCTTAACAATAACAGAGACATGCAAACCACACTATGGACACACAGCGCTATGTATATGTTTCACCATGGCATAGTATACGGCTGAATAATAGTCAAATTAGGTTCCTGCAGGTGGTCAGTCACACGATAGATACTTCACCTAACTCATTAAATTGTCAGGTTGAATAATGAAGAGAAAAACATTTGGAAAAAGACAACATTTGTTAGAAAAGGCAACAAACTAAATACTGGCATGCAGTTGAACACAGAGGTTATTATTGGATGTCTAGACAGACAGGCCTGCAGAGTGTACATTTGCAGAGGACTGACCTCGAAGAGCCCGTTGTAAGTCGTCATGGTGAACTGGCTGGAGTGGAGCATCAGGCGTTCAGTGAGCAGTGAGAAAAGGCCATGACTCAGCATGACCTCAGTTTTCCTCCTGATCAGGATATTAGGAGGTCAAAGGTCAGTCAGAATTTGCGAGAGCACTGTTGTATCAGAAATCAATGCACACATTTTTATCTTCATTTTAAAACGTCAAATGTTTAAAAATACCAAACATTTTGAGGAAATGACGAGAACAAAATCTGGAGTGTCTGATTATTCAGGATACTGCAGCGGTTACATCTGTAGCTGTATAAATCAGCTGAAATCCAGCTGACATTTGAAATGGAAGACGTAAAAATAAAAGAACCTCTGCTGACTGAGAGCAGTTCTTCACAGAAAACTCTTTTCATCAACTCTTTTATCTTCGATCATGGATCAACTCCAATCTTAGTTGTAGCTCAGCTAAAAAAAACGTGGACTGAGATCAATGTTGCATCTGGATCACTAAAAACTGTTGCCAAGTCAGAGCTAGAGTTTTTTTCTGGTACTAGTTATTAGTGAAAATAATAATGCATTATGACCCGACACTCATCGTGCATTATCATCCAAAATAATGGAATTGGAGAAATGTGATCTGGAGCACAGATTATTAGGTTATAATCAGAGCTTTTAATAAAAGGGGCAGCACTGGATATCATCTAAAGAATGTTAAAAAATGGCTGGAACAAAGGATGGCTAAATGCATTATTATTCAGTTTTTTAATTTTAATACATTTTAACAGTGAGGCCTGCAGCTTGATAGAGAATTAACAGTTAAATGTAGCTGTTTATTACCTACATAATATGTATATTATGAATATTATATTATATAATAAGCAGCAGGAAAAGAAAATTGAAGACTATAAGCTATGGAATCGATCAACATCAGAGCAATTACCCTTTCAGTTATTACTGTACTAATAAAACTGTGTGCTTTCGTATAAAATTCAACATTTCTATTTCAGACTGAACAAGAATGTTCTCAAACGCAACCTTTTGTTGTCAGCCATTTTGCCTTTTTTATAGATGTGACATGTGCTGGGAAAGGGAGCGATAAGGGACGACTTGCAGCAAACCCAGGCCACTGCAGCAACCAAACTACGATTCTGTATGGTGGCCAATATTTTAGTTTGTAACTGTACTTACTTTGGTGGCAAGTATTTCAGAAAGTAGCCCATTACTTTGAGTGTCTGCACTCTTATTCCTTCACTCGTTGAGGCCAGCAACTTGTAAATCACACTGTGGAGAAAGCAAATTTAATCAAATGACAGAAGTATTATTTGAAGTTAAAAAAAAACACTGCACACCTCACACGCTAATTTTTTTAAATCTCAAAATAGAATTGAATCTGTTTTCTATTTAAAACAGAGGCAGAATTCACAATCTAAGGTGTTGCCTAAAAAAACAGTGCAACTTAAATCATTTGAACATTACACTTAGAACAAAAACATAGAAAACTATGAGTTAATTTGCAAATATTATATATTACCGAATCCCATTGCGCTGGTCGAAGGCCTGGACCATGGACCCAGGATGTTCAGACATCAGAGCCACCAACAGTTGCAGAACATCCATGAGATTGTCATCCTGACAATCATTTTTTAAATGAAAAAATAATTCTTATTCAGCTGTATATGTAAATACAAGACAAAAGCTAACAAATGTGCATCATTTACTGCCAACTATTCTTGTTGCGTGTTTAGTGTTGGCAGCAGCAGCAATAATGTCAGAAGCAAAAAGGGAGAAAAAAAAGTCCAGTAGAAACACTGGATTACATCACAAGCATCTGAAGTGAAGACTACAATATGTGCTCTGTGAAATGAAGGGCTGCTACATGCCGGTAGCTTTTCCAGGCACCGTTGTAATCACCCTGTATTCTTACAAGGTTCACTGCATTACTGACTGATTCATTTGTTATGCATCACTCCACTGTAAACAAAAGCCCTTCTGTCAGGACGTCTCACTGGCAGACTTGGAAAACTAACAAGGAACAGTGATGCTGCCTTCAGCAACAGGGATTGTCTGCTTTTGCTCTGCATTTCTTATGGAAAGAGGACTTAGTACAGTGGAGCTATGTTGCCATCTGCTGGCGAGGTGTCTGCCGGTCAGTGCTGCATGAACAGGAATACAAATGCATACCTCGTGCATGGTAAGGAGGTAGTTGAGGATGCTCTGGAGCTCATCTTCCTTCACTCCATGATCCTAGAAATATAATTGCACAGATCATATTACAATTGATCGATTTAGACATACTAGTTCAAATAGTTTCACAATATCAACTCCAGCATAATATTTAGCAATAGAGAAATGTAATAAAGGCAAAATTCCTTAATCACCCAGCTGACATCTACATAGCATTGTGCGTTGACTAAGCATGAACTATACTTGTTTAACACAGCAGCTAGTTTGCTCCTCAGCATATCGAGGGCTGCAACACCAAAGCAATCAGAGAGCAGAAATATAAATAGACACATAAATCTGCCACTAGTACTATTAGTACACATAATATTGGGATTCAAATGTGCCAGATTCCTCAAGTGACTGGAATTCCTCAATAATACAAGTCTATTTTGGTTGTTGATGCTGGGTTTCTTTGGGCTTTGGCAACATCATGAGCGTACCTTCATGATGAGCTGCTTGACAAACAACAACAGAAAGGCTCGCAAAGAAAGGATCTCCTTCTGGTTCGGCCTTGGACCATCTGAAAACCCAAATGGAAAACAATGGCTGTTGAAAGTAGACGATAATTGAGCAACTGAGCACGATTCAGGGGGACAAAGCAATAAATCATAACAAGATCAATGTACACTTTTAAAAGCAAAGTTGATTCATCAAAAGAAGGGCAGTGATCAGTGTGAATGTTGGTACACTGTGTGTATCCTTAATTATGTGGACATGTGAAATCTACTTCATGCTCTGTAAATGTATTTGAAAGGAAGCCAGAGGAAAAAACACAGTACATCAGTAGTGGTCATTTACTGCACAATATTAGAGTATATTTTTGCATGTAGTGTGCATCTTTACCGAGGCCTTTGGGCACGACTCCACTGCGGTCCTGAGGGTTGATGACCCAGTAGTAGAATTTCAGTGTGTGCATGACCTGAAGTACAGTTCCCACCCTGCGAATGGTGTTGTAGATGGTCACCGTGCTGATGAACTCTGTTGCTAGGTAAGTGTAGAGAGTTAGTTGCACCTGCAAAAGATAAAAGCACGCATGAAAACAAGCACTTGGTAGTTTGAGTGGAATAATTTGTTTTTTAGTGCATCCGAGCCTCTAAGCCCCACAGGGTTGTAGACAAGCCATTCTCATTTAAATAGCAATCACTGACTCACAGGTTGAGGGAAAACCCTAAATTGGAGGCAAACTCTAAAACACTGAAAATAAAATGTAGGGCAATACCATACAGAGCATAAGAGGGTAATGACAATGGTGCAGGTCCGTGTGAGTGTGCACGTCTGGATGTTGTAAGCGATATGTGTGTATTCTACCTACATGTGTATACCTCCATCTTTACAAACGTAATTAAATGCATAAATCTGGGCTGCGGTGTGTGTATATATATATATATGTTTTCACATTACCTTGGCAGGGGCATGGATCCAGATGGCAGGGTTGAACAAAATGTGGTCACACAGCTGCTTGAGCAGCAGGATGCCATTCTGCAAGTTGCTAAGGTATCTGGAAAAGGCCAACACAATGTCCAGGACAGGCCGCGTCACATGCACCTTGGAAGACTGGAGAACAGACAGGGTGGAGACAGAAAGTGCCACAATAGGAGGGAGGGGATGGGAAGGAGAGGGCAATATGTCAGTGAGGAGTCAAAGGCGTGGAGAGCAGAAAGGGGTGAATGAGGTACGACACAAAAAAGGGGAGGGAAAGAACACATGCAGAGAAAGCTCCTCTTCTGCCTAACAAGCACATGAGCCAGCTGTGACCTCCAAATACAGCTGAGGGAAAACAAAGTATGTCTCATATTAAGCGTTGGTATTGGTGTGTGCCTTTGTTAGTGCGTTTGTGGCGATATGGGAATCCAGATCGTCTGTATTACTGCACTGGGTTCATTACATGCAGCTATTTGTTTGAGGATGGCTCTCTCGTGTATTTCTTCGCCAGCTGAGCCTATTTGTGTTTGTCTCACCTTCTCCAGGGTGTAGCCAATGACGAGGAAGCCTTTGCAGGCCAGGACCTGCTCTTGCATAGCCACTGAGTTCTTCAAGAGCTCCATCACAAAGGATAGCAAAGTGCAGCTAAGAGGCCCACAGAGAGAGAGAGAGAGACGGAGAGACACCGAGTTAGACAGTGACAATAATCTATGGAAGCTGCTGACAAAGCCCTGAGTGTGAAGGGCATATCCTGCATGAAAAGTGATTGAATGAGGGTGTCGTGTCCCCAATGCGTTGGGACAGATTCTAGTTAGCATCACCTTGAGGGCAGTGCATACGACAACGTTGCAAATTCATAAGCAAGATGGCCTCACGACTTTCATGCTCTGCATTACGTCAAAATCTGATTTGCAACTGCTTTTAAAATCGTACCGTTGGTCTCTATCTGACAGCGGTATCTCTAAATGTCATAGACAGGCATAGATCATTGTTGACAGACAGCAGTGTTACCTGAAAAGCCATCGGTATTAGACAATACATACAGTCTAGTATGTGCAGTCTGTGTACTAGCCATACAAAAAGGTGCCGATATTGTTATCGGTATCTTAGCTATTACATTATACATTTAGAACTTATTCTAAATGTTAAGTTCTCTGTTCACCATTTAGATCCAACTAATCATTTACTTGAGCAAACAGCTCGTAGGAAGTAATTTAAGGGAGAACACTGGATCCAGTTTTACCTTTTAAAAGTGTCTCATCCACCTGATCATCTCACATGCAGTATTATATTTATATTCAAAAGGGGTAATCCAGTGATTTTGAATTGCAAGTAATGTACTCGTGTAAAAAAAAAGGTAAAAATATGAGCAGCAGAGGCCAAGATATTCTAAATTTATTTAGGAATCTCAATTTTCAATTAATTTTCTTTGTAATACAATAGTCAAATTTGAAATTAGTACCATCATTAAATATGTATACTTAGTTTGCGACATACTGTCACACGGTAACTTGAAGCATAATATGAAAAACTGAGATATGAAGGACAAAATTATTTTAAAAAACAACATGTTTCATATAGTGTATACGAGTGAATTTGTGTGCTGTTACCAAACAGAGGTGTCCAGCTCTTGGCTGGAAGGCTGGCAATAATCCAGCTGTGCAAACAGGGGGAAGAGGACTTGCACACCGCCGATAGAGTGTATGCCACTCTGAACCGAGTGAGTCACCACGGCCTTCACATCCTGCAGAAACAAATGTACAAGTGGGCAACACAGACATTTGCTCTGGTGATCACAGTTGTGTGCACTACATTAGTTCCATGTGTTGACATATTTGAAAGTATATGCAAGTAGTAGCACAGTCAAAATAAAAGAAAATGGTGGTTATTCTTCATACCGCTACAGTCTGCTTTATATCCCAACAGGCACAAATTGCAATGGAGCTTTTGAATCTTTGACCACTAATAAGTACTTAAACTTAAACCATGTTCTGTCATTGCCAAAAGACATGCAATGTTTGAAAGGGTGAAAACAATTCAAGATCTCAATACAAAGTGTTTGGTTTTCATTTATTGGAAGATTTTCTTTTCTTTAAATGTTTAGCAGTCCGGTGTGTCAGTTGGTGTCTGTGTTGTTTTATGTTGCGACATCAACAGAGGCTTGGCAAAACGTTTTCCTCTCTATTGGATTGGAATTTTTGAGCATGGCATAGCAAAGCTGAAAATATAGGTCACATTCATTCATATTTCACACTGTGCACTTTGTGCGTGTGCATGTGTGTGAACAATGTCACAGCTATCTTTGTGAGGACCAATTTAAGTTTCAAACCTTAAGAGTGAGGACATTCCTGGTCAGTCCTCACTTTGGAGTCTTTTAAAAGCCGGTTTTAATGTTCGGGTTAGAATAAGGTTTAGGTTAAGGTTAAAGTCAGACATTTTGTTGCGAGTGTGTGTGTTCACATGCACGTTTGTGTGATGGAAAAAGCATATGTTGTGTGGCAGCAAAAGCCTCTTCATGTTCTATAATGAGAGGGCATAAGAGAAAACTCAATTAGTGCTCAAGAAAAGATGTGTGTGTGAGTGTGTGTGTGTGTGTTCGCACCATATGGAAAACTCCCACAAAGTTCACCAACTTCATCTGACAGGAGAAATGCACTACCACTTGTAAGCTAAATAAACTAAACCCTCAGTCTCTAATTCCACAGTCAAAAAGCCAGTATGGCATTTTTCAGCAGCTGCAGCAGTCTGGCGAGCGCAACGCTTTTGCACCTCTGCCCTAATGAGACCATTAAAATGAAAAGATGCCAACTGGGCCTCTTTCATATCACATAGAACACAAAAAAGAGTAAATAGTAGTACATATGGAACATTGGGAGGAAAGGAGTAGGCGTACAGGTGGCGAATAAATTTGCACCGGCATTGCTTTCATGTCAGCATGGTGACTTCAGGTCAATTTAACACATTTTTTTAAATCCGAGTATGTCAACTCCAAGGGGAATGACTATCAATTTCTTAAAAGGCCTAATTACCTGCAGCATGAGGGCGTGGGGTGAGTGGACGAAAATGGAGGCGTTGTCCTTAGGGGAGGACTCAAGGCAGAGCTGGGCATCGGTGGCTCGAGGGTTATAAGCGAAGGAAATACAAGAAGACAGCTTGCCATCATACAGTAAAGTCTTGTGATGCTCCGCAAACAGTAGGTCACTCTCTGCTTTGTACTTGAATGTGCCCTGAAGAGATGGAAGTAGAAGGAAGAAGGGGTGGGACATTTAGTGGAAGAGAACATAATGCAGTCATGATACATTAACGAGAACTAGTATCTTAATTTTCATAGTATGAGTGTAAATTTTCCCACACAAGGCTAACAAAAAAAGACAAGGGCTGTCTGATGAGTTTGATTGTGACAATGTTTCCGTCACAGTGATTATGGGCTCAGCATACCTGCTACAGACAGTTATTTATTTGTTTTTGTATCTTTATTGTATGTCAGTCTGTGTATAGTTGTCTATCGTTTGTGTATATACTTGCTTTAAAAGTTTGCATGACTTTCCATGTTGCAGCCCTTAAACTACAGCAGAGGATATATCACCTCACTTTATTGTCGATGGAGTCTTGCAAAAGAGAATATCATGGACTCAATCAGGTACATTGAACGTCAATAATCTGTTGCCAGGTGTTACGTGACAGCTGGTCCACATTTTTCATTAGACAATGGAAAGCTTATCCAACCATTAAATCATCCTTTTTTCCGTTTTCAAATGCTCCTCCATAGGTAAAAAACAATACAGATTTCATCTACATAATGCATAATTTGACAGTAAATTGATGCACGTCTCTATCGCACAGACATCTAAGGCTTAATGGCTTCCAACCTGGTAACCCGGTCCCAGCTGATAGATAGCCAAGATCTGAGCAGCGCTGAGAGCCTCTCCAAACAGGTAAACTGCTCCCATCTGTCCGCAGAACACACGGTTGGCATCTGCCGTCTCAGACGATCCCAGGAAACACTTGTCAAACGTCTGCAGCAGGAAGGATGTTGGAGGTAGGAAGAAAGGAAGATAAAAAAACAACACAGAAATAGACAATTAAAGATGAAGCGAGTGAGGGTAGACGAAAGGTAGTAAGGCATTAAGACAGGAGGTAAGGATAAAAAAAGACCAAAAGTAGCCAGAAAGAACAGAGGGATAAGGCATATTCATGTGAACACTCGCTATAATTGGCAACACACAGCCTTGAAATATAAGCAGACTGTGGATAGCATGATAATGTTCCATCTTCCTCTGGATACGGTCAGTGATGCATAAGCAGAAGTGTTGAGAATGATGAGGCCACATCTCAATCAAGACGCTAATTTGCTTTCGGACATACTGACACATCCAGAGGATTAAACGCCACTGTGGAGGCGTTTTCATTCCTAACTAAATTTGATTTAAGAATCTCACAACTCAGCGTGACAGAAAGCAATCCTGGAGACTGTGACAGAGTTCATATGGTGATGTCTGAGAGGAGCAGGGTGTGAATATGTAGTTATTTTCCACTCTAGTATTCATGCTAAAAGATGAAAAGAATTGTTTCACCCCACAAGCCCTCTAAAAGAAAAAACTGAGATTAGATATATCTGTGAGCGAGTTGTTTTTTTTTGGTTTGGTTTTTTTTTTGGTTCATCCTCCTGCAGCAATATCTGGTTACGAAATTGATATTGGACAGATACATCTGTACCTTGAACCCACATGACCAACACAAAATCTAGCCGCATGTATAACTAAAAATAAAATTCTGCCAGAGGTTTAATGCAGTCGTTTTTATGGTTTGCAAGTAAAAACAACACAATGTTGTGGTTTAAGGGAGAGTGTGAGCCAGACAGTTACTTCCACTGTTTGCACTCTTTAGGCTTGAAAGCTAATCCGCTGCAGTTCAATATTTACATTGACAGACACGAGAGCAATGTAAATGCTCTCATCCGACTCCCAGCAAGAAAAGCAAATAAGAGTAATTTGCAAAGTTTAAACTATATCTTCCTTGAAACTATTATTCATGAGAACATATTCAGGTTTCTTGAGCTTGTGGTGGTCCCTACTGTGTGATTTGCAAACGGCAAAATATGTTTGAAAACTGTTGATACTTACGTCACTGGTGTTGACAAACCAGGCGATGTCTCCAAAGGAAGCCAGTTCCCCGTTTACGTAGCAGCTAATCTCACTGTTTTTCCAGCGGTTGTAGACGTGAACCAGGGTCACCATGTACCACTGCAAGAACAAAAATAAGCAGACTCTCACTAAGGCAAACTCCTACTGAATATCTACAGTATCAATCACACACACAACAAGATATCAATAAGTCAAGCATGTCGTATTCAATTGGCCTGCTTCCATCATGTTTTAGGACTCCCCTCCAGCTACGATCCCACCTACTTAGATATCCGGCTCAGTCCTCAGCCTTTCAACCAGTGAAATAGGTTACCGATGTTACCAACGTGAAATAGGTTATTGTGGTTTCTTCCTGACATGAAATAAGGCTTTAAAAATAGAGTGAAAAATCAACTAAAATGAGTTCTGGGTCCTCATGAGGTTTATTGAGGTACGGTGGTGCCTTCATGCCCAGGGGAAGGAGGAGGATGTTTCAAATCGTCCGATGCAATGGTCTTCCGTGTGTGCTGTGCCTGGAAGGGACTGGGAATATTGGATAATCCTTCTCTCCCGTTGCCCTCATTCCTCCTCCTTCTAGTGCGACTTCTCCCAAGAGTCCGGTAAGAAGTGACAGTTCTTTCTTACAGCAAAGTCCAGATTTAGTGTGTGCGCACGTGTGTGTGCGCACATGTGTGTGCGCACAAATGATTGATTATGTGTGTGCAGACTGATTTCATTGAACTATCTATAGTGACATTTCTAGGCATTGCCTTTTTGTGTGCATGAATGTTTGGTTGGTTCACCAAGCCAGTGCCAGTATTGTGCATCGTGTTTTGTTCATTTTCGTACCTTCTGTGGTTTGAAGTCGTACTTTACACAGTGCTGGAATCCTTTCCCCTTCGATTTTAATGAGGTCACTATCAAACATCCACCCACAAAGTGTGCAGAGTAACCCATGCCTTTATTGGTGCGAAAACTGAAAAGAAATAAATGGAAAATACAAACAGTTTTAGTGAGGCTGCACAAATTCATACTGACGACATTCAGGGGTCACATGGGGTTCTATTATTATAAATACTTTAAAAGGGTTTCAAATGAATGAAGATAGCAAACAATCACTTCTCAACTTCACAGACTCTTCCCATCATTCCACACGTCCTGGGGATATGGACGCGTGTGATTTAGTGAATTAATCGTTTTTTTGTTTTGTTAAAAAGGGCACAGGGCTGAAAAGGAGCTTTTATTACAGATTCAAGCCGTCCAGCTTGGTACTCATTTTCACAGACGCCTAAACAGATCCCCGTTGAGTAAATTAGATTTTTGACAGAAATTAATTATTGGTTGAAAAGAAAGATCAACCAACCCTCGGATCCTCAGAGAGGACGCAAAGGATGAAGAGACAGGAAAGATGGAGGGAGACGCACAACCATTTTTTATCTGAGACGCTGGAGACTGCACTTCAGCAGCACGTTATGGGGGATTAAATGCATTTTAAAAATTATACATTTTCATAAACGGGGACATGTGCACATGCAAGTGTTGATAATTAAATTGCATGCACCCATGTAACACCACCTTTCAAACAATTCCTCTATTCTATCAAACATTTAAATGACAAACAAAGGTTTACTAGTCAAAGAACAGTATTGTTACCTACCAGTACAGGTAAGGCTTGTCTTTGTCTACATTGATGTTGTTGAGAGGATCCATGCGGAGCCATGTGTGGAACGTAAACCCATTCTGGTACGGCCATTTTGCTATAGGAGGCAGAGCTATTGCCTATTAGGGGGGGAAAATTCAAATAACACAAAACTGTGGGTTAGTACAATAGGCATTCGTTCTACAAACAAAAACAAATTAAAGGTTGTTTGGTACTTAAATTAAGAAATTATGCACCTACAGAAAAAGGACACAGCCTGTGTTTGCGGCCTAATTTTTCATGATACAGATGACAAAGAACAAGGCCGAGGTTTTGAATAAACTAACAAGCACGCAACCAAAATCCTCAAAGCATGATTTGAATAGTCCAAAGATGAATAGCCAATAGCCACAACATCATATATTTAGAGAAACTTTACAACAGTTCCGCAAAATTTCAATATCCTTTCAGGCCAGAGAAGGGTCTGCCATGTAATGGCAGACTAGATAATGACCAAGAGGATACGTAAAGCCTATCAATTAGAGAAAAACTGCACGGGTCAGTGAACGGCTGATTCACATGAAAACAGCTTAGAAAGCACTTACTATAAAAGGATTCAGGAGAGACCATTTTGTAATATCCCCCCTTTCTCCTTCTCATTAGTCTATAATAGAATGTCTTTATATTGTACATTTTGGGAGTCCATCATGGGTTCCACAGTCTGTGGCTCAATATTTATTAATTTCCCATTAATATCCAGTTGAAAATCTTGCTTCTCATGTACCGAAACATTCAAAAGAGAAGTCGAGCAATAACCTCGAAATTCATGGGTATCAGCTCATCATCTATGTTCAAATACACTTAAAAAGGGAATGTTGTTCCATTCTGCCATGTAATGGTTGACATTTTGTCGTGTACTTACAGCTGCATTTTTCCCTGGGAAGCTGAAAAATGAGTCGGGGCCATTTCTGTGAGCCATGTACTTCAGAACTGACAAAAGCTTCACTGCATGACGAGGCTGAGGAAAAGAACAACACAAAAACACACAAGATCATTTTAGACAGGCATACATATGAACCTGAGTCACACACGTACTGTCTATGCGCGAGGCCACAAATGAAAAAAAACAAGTGCAGCTTTGGTTCAGCTTGTTCTAAATTTACCTGAGACTCATCAGACTTTGACAACCAGACTTACTCAGCAGCACACTCAGAATTCAGTAGTATCTTCATTTACTACATATTATGCTTATAACACACTGCAAAAGTAAAGCCCAAAAAGTAAAATGTGTTGCTCCAACACACAGAATTCAGATATTGGAGCTCAATCCGTGGGAGTGATAAAAGTTCCTGTATAATTTCACAATTTTCAACAAGGTTGTGGTTTATGTTGTTCAGTACCAGAGCACTTCGTTGTTAAAGTTCTGCACTCATCCCATCCGTAACATATCCCCAGATACTTCACACGAAACAAAATGAAGAGAGGAGTGGTGACAAGATCTGCTTGAAAGTGGGAGAGTGAGGTGAAATTTCGAAGCATAAAAGCAACTCGCCCTATTTCCTTGACAACTTGATTAGTGTCGCTGATCAATGAGCTACTTTCTCTCTCTTCCTCCGTCTCTCCCTCTGTGCCACTGGTCCTGCCTGCATGTAGAAACTTATCTTCTGTACAACTTTCATACATCTGGAGTTTACTGTGGCTATTCCATGATAGGAACACCACAACCACTCAAGCAGCCTAGTTTAGAAAACTAATGTTCTTCAACTGTAAAACAGCAAAATCGTGTAACATTAAAACATGTTTTACGCAATTTCACGAACAACCTCACACTGCGGAGTAGTATTCTACGTGATTTATCTCGTCTCTGTGACGAGGGCACCGGCCTGTGGGATGGCAGTAGTTGAAGTGTTGCTCGCACATTCCTCATGCTGGTCCCAGACAACCAAGACGGATGGCTGTGGCATAACTCTGACTCACCCACTGGCCTTTCTCCCCTTGCAGTTTGCTGAAGAAGAGCTTCAGCTCTTTTACTGTGATGCTGTAGCTGGCGAGGACGCCCAACATGTCCACCAGTAGATCTGCAAAACACACACACACACACACGGCATGTTACAACAGAAGTGGCAACGGTTTGCTAAAAACTAAAGTATTACAATCCTTATTGGCATTTTGCTAATCTAAATATGACAGTGAAGCGACAGCTATAAGAAGCTGAGCAGCTAAGACGTATTTAAAAAGAAGTAGGGTGAGCAAGACCAAGATTTTTTTTAAAGAGACTTAAAATAGAGAAGACACTCCAGGAGTCCCAGCTACTGTGCAGTCTCTTTCATTAGTTATTACTGGCTAATGATGAGCATGGTATGACAGATATATGACTAGTGTGCACGTACACGGCCCTTCTCAAAATGTAACAATAAGTGGCAGACTGTTGTATCTGGCTGGTCTTTTTCCTTTAATACTTGCGTTTAAAAGTACTGTTTAGCTCAGTCCTAACAAGTATTTCAGAAGAGCTTGTGTATGCGAAGAGAGGAGACTGTTTGCAAATATATTAAAAAGGTCATAGTTGTGGCGCTATGGTGACCTTGTTTAAGGCATTGATCATAAAATACAACATCCACGGTTGAAAGTCCAGCAAGGGACCATCGTTGCATGTCCTTTCTCACATCTCTCTCCATTTTCTGTCAGCTTTCTACCAAATCTAATAACATGCACACAAATATTTAAAAATAAAATCATATATAAAATCATAAAAGCTTAATGTAAAAGACATGTTCAGTTGTAAATGTGTATCAATAAAAAAAGTTGCTCAAGTTCTAGTGAACTGTGTGCCACAATTCAGAGGTAGAGGACATTGCATTTGTTCTGTGGTAATTTTCCCTATGAACATTACTTTCAGCTGCCTAGTTACTGTTGGGCTATATCGCCCCTGCTTGACTGCACAAACCCTCTAGGCCAGCGCTGTTCTAGCTAGCAAAAGTTCACTGAGCCGAACACTACAGGATTAATTCAGACTAATTTGCAGATGGGCAACAGACTAGACAGAGACTCTGGGGAGACTGTACAGGAGGAATGGGTCTGCTTTTCCTGCAATTCATCACAGTGTATGCAAAAATGGAGGATAAATAACTATGAGGTTATTGTAGATAGAGAGATTGGATAGGAAAGTTTAGCACTGGTTGTTGGTTTTTGGCACTTAAGCACCTCCTATAGTGTCTTGTCTTGGTCAAGCACAGTTCAGGTGAAACCAAATGAAAATGTATTTATTTAAGATGAGTATGGTTATGCTGCATTAAGAGATAGAACATATTGTTTCTTATCATCCAATCAAGAGAAAAGAAAGAACAATTTTTTCACTCGGGACTTGAGTACCTGCGATCATGCTGTCCGTGGTGGTTATACGTTGGAGCACCTGCTGGATGAGTCCCACATCAGTGCACGCCTGCAGGTTGCGGACACTCTTCTTGAGGATGGCGGTGAAGATGCTCCAGACCTCGGCCTGACAGGTGGGCTCGCATTTGTCCAACAGCTCCACCATGCACACGATGCTCTCGGGTTCTTGGATGATGAAGTTCATCTCAAGGTCAAACTGCCCGCCGACGAGCTGCAGGAGGAATGCAAAGATAGAAGTGAGTGAGGGAATAAGGGCGACAAAGGGGACGAGAGGAACAACGGTTTCAGTCACTCAAGTTAAATAAACAAACTAATGTAAGATGTATTTTACAATTTATTATCACCAGAAACATAACCAAGAGTCTCAAAAAAGGCATTTATAGTATGTGTGTGCACAATTTTAGGCAGATGATGAATCGTGCATCAGAGATGCTGCTAGCCAAGTGGAATAAAGGTCAGGGGGGAAACACAGGACTCTGTCAGTCTATTTGTTGGTCCGTTTGTCCGACGGTAGATTCAACTGTTCACAGCGAGCCTGAAGGCACCGATAAACTTAGAGCAGAAAATATCAAACATGAAGCCACGTCAGTGAAACTAACTGAGACATCCAGACAGACAAACAGTGAGAAGTGTATTTAGAGGTCTTTTGTTCCTGTTGGGCCTCAAATACTAACAGCATCTGACACAGCCTTGCAGACACAGATTAAATTAATTCTTACTTACGACATACAAGAAATTACACAGTCAAAATGAATAGTAATGTGGATCTCCTTCGAATGGCTATGGTAAAACAGCAGTTGCAGTATTTAAATACATCCTTCAGGAGTGTGTTTTATTGTGTGTTGGAAGAAGAGAATGAACACATGTTCTTTCACGGTCAATTACACCAGCCTGTATTAAGAATAAAAAACAAAAAAGAGAGGCAGTCCCGCCATGTTTGCCAGCCTTAACAGGGATCTCCAGCTCACGCTTGTTCAGCTGCTGAGATCGACTGCGTGTCCTTTTGCCAAGGAGTAATGTTCTTTGTGTGCGAAAATAAATTGTATGAGCCATAAATGTCATGATTCGTCACTTCTTAATAGTTTGGGCGACATTTTTATTATCGAGCCCTGCCTAATGGAAAAAGATAAGAAAAATAACAATGTTGATGTCAAATTAATATTGTGAGCAAGGCTGTCAAGTTAAGAATCAAGGAGGTGTGACTAGACAACAAAAAAAAACACAAAAACGAACATGTAGTCGTACTGTGCCATTAGACAGGCTGGATGTGAAAACAATATGATTTGGGGCAGCGAATGAAAACCGTCCCATTAAATTGAGTGACGCCGGATTAAAGCAGCGAGTGTGTGTCGAGTAGCAGATAGGGAAGGAGGGGAAACTGGAGTAACGCTGCTACCACAACTGTCTTAAAGACAAGGGATAAAGTGATGATAACACTGACACACCTCACCTTGTGTCCGTTCAACCCCCTCTCACTGATGTCTCTTCGTTTTCTCATGTCACGCATCAACGTTCTCACAATGATCCCATCCATCACCTCGCACAAGGACTTCCTTTAGCTAGACATTATAATGCCTTGTTTTTTTGGTAATGCATACTAATACATATACATACATACATACATACAGTATAAATAATACTCTAAATTGTATATGTAATTAATGATCTGAATATTTAAGGGCCTAGTCATATTTAGAAGTTCAATTTGTCCCTTTCTTATATGATTAACTTATTGTTTATGTAACCAAAAGCTGAAAAATGCACAAAGCCTAATGTGGCGTTTGCTTTTCATAACCGCCCAAAAGATCTTGAACGCAAATATATTTATGTTTCAAATAAATACAGATAAGCTATATTTTGAGATATAAAAGCAGTAAACACTCAAATTGAAGCTGAAAACACAAGCAACACGAGCAATTGTCTTTGATAAATTACTTAATTTATTAATCAACACATTTGCTTTAAACTAATTATGTGAACCAATCATCTCATACAAAATGCACTTTGGTCAGAGGTCTGTTCGCATTTTTCATGTTTTAGCCACTAGAATTATGGGCGCAAATCAAAGTATTCTTCCCTTTTTAGTCACTTAGCAAGTCAACGATAAATCATGCATCTCTCTAAAGAGTACCATTTATTAACTTGGGGGAAAGGCTGCAGCCAGGTCTGCCCTTAACGGATGTCGGGTGCCATTTTGCCACAGTAACAGTTGATGTATGAGCCTGACACTCTGCGTGAGTCGTCCATCCATCAGTCAGTTGACCAAAGAGACGGAGAACGAACACGAGGACGGGAACAAAGTACCACACTATAGTGACATACGCCTGGCACACACAGAGGAGAGGGCTGAGTTTGGACCCATTTTGTCATTCCATACAATCAGAAAGGCTCAACACAAATTGAACAATTACTTTGCCAAATTGCCTCATGGTGTGTGGTCCTGTTTATAAAGAGTCAACCTTAACATCCCCCCAGCTCTACTTACAAGACATTTGTGGAAATCCTGATTTAAATAATGCTAAAATAATGAGATTGTGTTGATAGCCAGAAATTATGTTTTGTCTCTTTATTAAATAAATAAAAAAATTCCAAATATTTGTTGGTTGAATTCTCAAGGTTGAAGATTTGTCACATTTCCCTTTTTATTCATTTTAAAACGGAACGCTTTAAGTTTTAATGAATGAGAAAATAAGTTGGACAATTAGTTAAAACTTATACAAAAATAACTCAAAATTCTTCAGTGTAAAGAGAAGAAAAAAACTTCTCATATGCAGCTTTGACGACACGTGTGGAATTCAGATAGCTGAGCTGACCGACGAGGAGGAAGTCACCAACAGTGATAGAACTATAGGCTGCAATCTGCTAGTGTGTGTAATATTTAATCATGACTACGAAACAAGTAAAGACCTGTTAGGTCTGATGTTGTCTGTCATAATGGGTGTTGTCTCTTTCAAACATCAGTTGGGATTCAAAGTCACAAGTGAGATGCATTATATGCTGCGATTCACAAGATGATTCTAAAATCTGTTTGTAATGAGTCCGTTTGGACTGGCTGATTTTTATCCAAATGTTTAAATAGAGATGAAAGCAAGCTGCAGCACAGAAGTGAGATGTTTTAACTCCAGTAAAAAAGTATAATCAAAAAAATCAAAGATGCCCAATCTTTTGGAGTTTCTTCAGATGTGGTTTTTAAAAGTCTGTGGTAATATTCAAATGTACTTTATAGCTCAGGCAGCACTTCTAGAAACTACGTACCACTGATCAACTGTGCCGGCTGAGTCAGAATACAAGTGAAAACCTCACAGCAGCTGGTTATCTCCATGTTGTTACTGGGTACAAAATACATCAGTAGACTTTACATTATAAACGGACTGAATTATGCTACCATTAATCAAATGTGACATTTTGAACTTTGGTTTTCAACTTACAACAAGGTTCAATTTCATACAACTGTGAGAACATTTAATGCATCTATTGGGGCATAAGCAAAAAAAGGTTTACAACATTTAATTTTCTTAAATTGTTCAATTCAAATCATTGACTTTGCTCTATTTCAGGAACAGGTGTGAGTGGTTTTCCAGCTCCAGCCTCGGCTACAGCCAAGGAGAGCTCTGCGGCTAAAAGCTGCCATAAAGCCAACTGTCTTCATGGCAGCTCGACACCAGACCCCTGGCTGGGTAACCTAGCCTGGCTGTTCTCCCCTGAGGCCTGCCTGAATTAATCATGGCTGAGCAGCCAAGCAGCCACTGGGCCGTAACACAAAGCACAAACAGGCTTCTATGGTCTCCATGGAGAACAACATTGGAGGATGGCAGGGCTCTAAATGTTGCGCCATAACCAGTATTCATATCTTTTGCCTGAGCTATACTTGTATTTCAGAAGGCCAATGATGGTGTGGGGATTTTGGGAAAGCAGAGAGATAAGAAATCAAATGTCAACAATGACGGCGTCAGACAGGCGGTTAACATTTTTACTACATGTAAACAACCTAATTGGGACAAGGAGTGTAAGCCGTGTTCACTGGCGGCCTCACGGGGATTTAAAGAAAAATTTTCCAGCCACATTTCTCATGCACACTTTTCAATTCACACAAAAAAAATTAAAAAGCTTCTAGACTAACTGAAGTGGAAAAGGAGGCAAAATAGGACACACTAAAGCAGACAGAAACAGATTTTTAAGTAAGAGTATACCAAAAAAAAATTAAAAAGTCAGGGTATATGTAAATAGGTATCAAAACAGGACCCTATGCTGCATTACCTGAACTGTTGATAAAAGCATATCAAGGTGTGAAAGTGCATAGGTAGCATGCACCGATTCACATATATTTTGACAAAAATTGGCATGAAACTTTGACGACAACTTAATGGAACAATAGAAAATGTATTAGGGGTAACATTAATAAAAGGTTTATATTAAAAGCATCCGTCTATACCAAACGTGTAGTGTAAATCACAAGAACACACAATTTTGGTAGTGAGAACAGACTTCTAAATCATTACAGACAGCCATGTGACGCTGAAGATGAGAACAAGCAACAAATGATGACTACTTTGTACTAAAGGGGAGGAAATTTCCAAGCTTATAGTAACAGGCAGAAACACTGCTCCTGCCAAGCCCCGGCTGCAGGGGGATGAAACCTCCTAGCAAAGTGTGTGTGTGTGTGTGTGTGTGTGTGTGTGTGTGTGTGTGTGTGTGTGTGTGTGTGTGTGTGTGTGTGTGTGTGTGTGTGTGCGCATGTGTGTCTGTGTCTCTGTGTGTGCATATTGATATTCGTCCTTCAGTTCCCTCCCTAATGAAACCCCGATTAATTGTACGGGTGAAATCATTTGAACATAAAGCAATTTGCCTGCAGGTGACGACGACAGAGACGGACTATGGAAGAACGCCTGTGACAAATGTGCGCTCACGTCGAGAACGTCTCCAGTTTGTCACATGGCTTAGATCAGGCTTTTGAATTGGTCTGAACAATCAGACCGCAGTACATCTATCACTCGATATCATCTGTCTGTTTGAGAGTGTTAGACACGAGGACAGGTCGAGGGGGATATCTGATGTCGGACTGATTTCATTACAGTGCCAGCGAAACCTCAGTGATGAAAAAGTATGGAAATGTAATTTACAGGCTACGTTAAGTTAGCCCTTTAAGAGAGGACTGCAAAGGCCATTGTATGTGTTATTACAAAACAGTTTGACTACGGGTTTAGAGGCAACAGAATACTAAAGAAATGGGCCGTCAGAGTGACCGTGCCTTCAGCACCACTGGCCTACTTTTCCAACCGCTCTTCTAACGGGATCGCTTAACGAGCTATCTTGTCAAACCAAAAAGGCAGTTGCAGCTTATTCTTCCCCCCTCCATACCACACAAACCGAAACATCCATCACAGTGACCCAAAACATGAATGTATGAATGTGATACGACAACATTTTATAATCCTGCTCTCTTCACTGCCGACAAACGCTCACATTTCCAACATACTGATGTGAGATGCTGAAATGGCTCCAGCAGATAATCTGTCCAACTCAAATCCCTCTGGTGCTTGTACTGATATGAGGGAATGAGCTTCTGATGATGTAGATGAGAGGATATAGTGAGGCCAAATGCATGCATCATATCATGCTCTGGTTATAATATATTCATGGTTCAAAATAAAGCAACATTCACATGAATTGTGACCACATTTAGGATCCAGTATATGCATGCAGGAGGACGTTGATCTGGGAAAATCTTTCTCGATGTAATGGTGATGTTGAACATCTGTTGAACTCGAAAGGGTTGAAGACTGTTCAATTTAACAGATCTATCATTTTCTGTAAACATTTCCGTTTAGTTGAAACAGTTTATTTTCACAGATTAAATACATTTAAGGCATTTTTATTACAGAACTTCTTGAGTCCTACGGACCCAGTACCGGTGTTAGGTTGAAGTCTATTCCCTCATCCTGTTGGTTCAGGATAAGGGTTGGTTCAAGTTTAGGTCGGGGAAAACGCAGATAGGCGGGGAAACTGTATCTGACAACACCGGGTTCACCTCTGTGCTTTAGTAGAAGGTTGTGATTGAAGATGGCCTGAATATATGTTATACTGAAAACAATCAACTTTGAGAATCCATAAAGCAACTGTATGCTGTTTAAACTGTCTTATTGTGAAGTATTTTAACAGTATATAAATATGTAAAACATGTAAATATGACTTAAAATATAAGATATAACTAGAAAATTCTAAACCCTGATGAAGCCCTGATGACTCAGAACATGCCGCCTCTGTTATTAATAGAAACAAAAGCAGTCAAATGTCACAATTTACAAATCACAGTGACCTGAAACTATGTTCTTGACAAAATATTTCACCGAGGCTCATGCTATTTCTGCCAACAACATTTGTGGCCACGCGAGCTGCCACCCTATTTTCTGGGACAATCTAATTAATAAATATATATGACAAGTTGTGGCTGATCAGAGCCGTCCAGTGCTACTGAGAGCAGCAGGAGATGACGCGAACCACCCTGAGGCTCCACAGTGTGGTGCCAGGAGTCGCTGCGTTTACTCCCGGCTTCCTGTGCAGCCTCTCCCGGTCGCACACAAGTGCTGATGGCTTTTCTTCCTGCTTAATGCGTAGACAGGAATGCCAACTTCCACAAGTAGAAACTCAGAATGGGTGACGACAGTAGCGGGTTGTTCTGTTGAAAGGTATTTGTTCGAAAAATGACACCTTGGAGTGAAATCATTAAAACAGGAACATCTATTCGTTGCAAGGAAGGAGCAGGCCTAACAGTACCGTAAGACTCGTTTGTTTGTATGAGGAACGAATTAAATGTGTCATGTCTTTTTATATTTATTACAAAATGGATCAATAAAACAATGTATTGATTTCTAATGCGACCTTTTCATATTTATATTCATTGCTTTGCTCATGTGCAACAAAGATTTAATGTTTTGAGTGAAAATGTCTTCATTCGGGGGCTTTTCCAAAACAAATTAGGACACATGTGATAGTCCGTAATTAAATTTAATTATGTAATTCATTCACACAGATGTGAAGTTTCTGAGCTTATGTTCTTTTAAAAATCTGTACTGTGTGAAAGAATCACAGAGGGACAGTAAATGGAGTAAGTGGACTCTATAGCAGTTGACACAGACTTGATATGACAGCAGGTTTTTAATTTTGTGTTTTTATTTCTGGTTGTCGATGTTTATAACTTGTATTGGTGTACTTATTGTTGAATAAAAAGAAAATGGGAAAAAAAGAATCTGTACTGTGAAAAACAAACCGGTTATTGCTTCAATAAATGCTATAAAATACGAGGTATGGTTTCTCCCAATACCCGGCTATGAAACATTCATTTTATCTTGAAATATGTTGGTGCACAGGAAAACGCCACGGTGTCAAATTAAAAATAGGCATAAAAATATCCGACACAAGAGGCTGGTGGGCTCTCCTTTCACTGGCTAATTACGTGTCAGCAGGAAACGGAAGTCCAGCCACTTCCAGTGTAAGCAAAAAGAGCCGAGGACAAAGACTGCAAACTAAATGCGGGGTGACAGTTGACTTGTGAGTGCAGCAAACAACGTCACTGCATGTTGGTGGTTTGGGCAGCGTTTCAGCTCATTAATAAGATCCGACAAGATCAGACGATCCCTTCTAACAAGTCTTGAATAGACAAAACAGTGTGCTTTTTTTTTTTATCCTGACTTTCTGTGTTGTGTTTTATATCTTGAGATATATGTAATCACTTATGCAAACAATCCTTATCTACAGAGTCAGATCTCCCATGCTATTTTCTTCACAAAAATAACTATGTAACAAAAGCGCACCAAGAAATTGTTATCAGACGATAATTAAATTATCATCGTGATAACATAATTCTGCCATATTGCCCAATCTTGCTAGAGTCTGCAGCTGTCACAACTCACCAACTCCCCCCAGCGCTACCTGTAATAGAGTGCTGCAGGAATTAAGTTTTAAATCCCAGAAATGAATTAGCATATTTGCACTTCTGTTTCCTTGTTTCAAAGTAAATGTGGTTTTTGGTTACATGACTAAAACAAGATCTGTGTGTTAAGAGATTTTAACAGTCAGTGGATACCCTTCAGTGAATTTTGAAGCTTTTGTGAGCCTTAAAAAAGGCGGTCACTCCAGTATCAAACGGCTAAATGACATCATCTTTACAACCTCGTTGTGGATACCCAATTCATGCGATCATGCTGTAGTCGGTCTCCAGCCCAACGCTGGCTTTGTATTGCTGCAAATTGCACGCATGCTTCCAAAATCCTAAATGTGGTGTTCATTTTGAAAGATTATCTTTCTGAACAAAACAAGCAAGTAAGACACTTTTGTTTGCCACAGGGCTTATTTTCTGAAATAATCCAAAGAAGAAGAAAAAAAAGCAACTTTTTGCTTAGGGAACCAGTGTGATGCCAACTTCCAGGAGTTGGTCTACACAAATATGTCATCCCTGGAGCGCATCATTAGAAGTCTAGATTGCTACCACTTTGTCTTTCTTGTAATATGGCTTGTTCCTCTCGCCTCTGTTGTTGAAAATATTCACAGAATATCAAACTGCCATCCTGCTTGGTGGATGAGCCAGCCACTCCACATCGGTCAACGCAGGAGTAGAAGGTAAAGTGGTGACAATTATGCATGCGGTGACCATGGAATACAATGATCACAGCTCACTGGAGTCTTTTTTAGCTGACTCACTCATTACATATATGACAAGTTGTTCCAAATACATTTCATGAATATTTCACTTGAGTGGTGCCAAAATAACTGTTTTGAGTTGATAGATTACTGCTTAAAATTGATAGATTATGTTGGGTTCTACTCAATGTAATACATTTTTATTGAAAGACCGATTATCTGACACTGTTCCTCTCACCTGCCTCCCTTACACTGAGAAACAAACAACAAAAGACAGAGGAGAGGTACAGTAGGTGGAGAGAGATATTTTAATAGCTGTATTTCTAAGAATATCTTCAGAGGGGCGATCTGCCAAGCTCTTGTTTTAAACAGTGGCTGACAGTCATTTTTACACGACGTTAAGCATGATAATGCCCAGGCAGTGGTCTGATCAACACATCATTTCCTTTGTCGTTCTGTTCGTTTGCTTAAGGAAACAGGTTTGCTACAACATGCAACAAACAGTAGATAACACACATAGATACATGTGGCCAATAAGGCTCCGCCGTTTTAGATTACATTCAAATTTTTATTTTTATGCCATCACACAATGTATCCTGTATTACGCAATCAGCACGTTGTGATGGGAGCGAAAAAGGCAGAGAAGGAGGAACGCAACTACCATTAGTAAAACCCATCTAGTATTCATCCAAATGGAAGAGATACGATTTAGATTACATCCCAAATGTTACCATCCATCCTCCCATTTCACTTGTTGATGGAGTAATGTGCGTTTCAATTACAAGTATGTCAGCATGCCTGTATGAGCTCCCTATTTATTATGCTACCATCCTCCAAAACATAACATATCATAAACTGTCCCCAGTGAAGGTAACCTACAGCAACAGTTTGTCATGTTATGGTTTAGCAAACATATACACAAACATAAGTGCATTTAAGTGTGAAGCTGCATTTTGACCATTTTTAACATTAAGCCCAAAGTTAAGCATTACATAAGGAAGTGTAGAACAGAGCAGAACAGTTGCAATATCTATCTGTCAATCTGGCTTAAATTGCAGAGTGGCTGCTAGTGTCAACATAAGGAAAAGGCTTGTCAGGAAATGGTCTTCATTAGACATCAGAGACCAGGCTTTAGGGCAATCTTTTGGATTTCCAGAGCAACTTTGACCCACTTAAGTCGTCTGCTGATGGAATGAAATGTTCACACTAAAATATCATCTATTGACTGCATGGATTTCTACTCCAGAAAATCTTTATGTGGTCTCAGCCTGGAATAAGATGTCCACTTTTCGGTGTTAATGTGTGGTGACTGCCAGATAGCAGACATGGAAAGTAGTGATTTGATCATGAGGCAAACAAATAATTTAATTGTTGGACATAGCAACACCTCCCATTTTAGTTTGCACAGTGGCAGTAAATAGGAAGGTTTGCTTTGGTGTAACATGTTAAAAATAGCAGCTAGATAAGGGAGGTGAAGAAGGAAAGAGATAAACATCCAGCCTGCCTTGATGCATGGAGTCAACTGAGAATTTCAGTAAGTAGGATCCACCCTTGAGCAGTCATTCTAACTTAAAAAGGTAGCATATGAAGTTCTTGATTTAAATAAACCATTTTGTTCACATTGAACAATTTGTACAAAATCTATTAAAAAGAGCCTAAATCCACAATCCTCGTTTTGTGCAAAAATGATTCCCAAGTGGAAGAAATTGTTAAAATTAGCCATGAATCTGTGTAACAAACGACTAGGATGACATCATATCATATACTTCCATCATTTTCTAAAGTACTTTTACCCATGATGTCTATGAATTACTTCCTTTCTGATGAGAACAAATCGACACAGTGTTGAACTTGATAGGACAGAATTTTTTTTTTTAAATAAAAAATGTAAATGATTTACAGGGCCGTCCTAGTAGCTGTGGCCTGGGCCCTTTGCCACATGTCATCCACTCTGCCTCCCCTGCCTTTCTAGTCTGTCTCTTACTATCAAATAAAGCAGAAATGCCACACAAAAAAAAAATCTCTAAAAGAAAATAGATCTTTTGATAGCTGAAGTGGGCTTCTACTTCCAAAATCACGAAAGATGACAGGCAGAGATGCTATTTCATCGAGCAAATGTCATACGAGTGAAACTATTGTTGAAGCCATTATCTATTTAAGGGATTTGTCAAGAGAGGAGATGCGACAGGATCTGGGCAGTTTAGTACCTCTAAACAATTTCCTGGACGAAACCCAGAATGGGGAACCAGGAAAGCGTCTGCAGGATATCTCCTCACAGTTGTTGTTCCCAAACCAGATTCCTGTAGTCTGTTTACAATTTCCCTCCATAAATTCGGGTCAACAGAGTTTAAAAACCTACTGAATATAAAAAAAGTGGCAGAGCCAGACACTCACAATACATCTGAGAAAGGTGCAGAAGGTAAATATAAGCTGACATATTTTTATCAAAACAAACTAACGTAAAAAAAAAAAAAACTTTAGAGTTTTTGCACTTGGACTTTGAGATACAGAAATGTTTTTGGATGATTCAGGTAAGGAGACAGTTGCCTTTGGGATTTCAAAACTTATTGTTGAACCTTGATGACTAGGGCATAATTCAATGCAACATTTGTGACGCAAGCTGCCAAATTGATAACCCCGGGGATGTTGCAGCATGAACACATCCAACCTTTTAACATTTACTTGGAGCGGCCTGTGACCAGGTGCTGCCCGTCTGATGGTCCTGGAGATGTACGATGGCATCGCCTGATGTCGCGACAGCCCGACTGTTTATGGGTTACTGCTTCATTCTTTTGACATCTCAAAGACTCTTGCCGTGGATTACGGCAGAACATACCAAGAAAAAAGAAAAACAATATTTTCCACCAAAATAGGTAACATTGCTCTTCTATTATGTAAGTGTAAAGAAGGGTGGGGTCTAAAGGAAAAATAAATATATTTCTTATAAAACTGTCAGATCAAAACTCTGAAATGTGGCTGATGATTGTCTGGGGAAGTTTTTGTTTGAGGTTATCTGATTAAAACCTGCTAGTCCCACTGCTACACGTTACTCAGAGCAGTTGATACGGTGCATCTTAAATGCAAGGTGCAAATACAAAAATACTTTTATTTAATTACTATGAAAGGAATAGAGGTCACAATTGAAGTACATCTACCAAATGTTTATATAATTATTTTTAATCTGCTTCCAAGTGGTACTGTACATTTCCATTTACCAGCATGCATTCATTATGTAAACTGATAAACTTGATGCATTAGTTTCAAAAACTGCACCAATCTCATTAAAATTACACTAAGACACACAGATACACTTTAACCACGACTTTCACATCCCCAAGAACACCTTTTCCATGACAGTTACAAGACACCGGTATGATGAGCCATGGAAATTGTTCCCCCATGTGCATTGCCAATCATAGGTACCGGCTAGGAGACAGTAAACACGATTACCTTCAGCCGTGTGATTTACTGGATGCAACTCACAACGACACAGAACCTGATGCATCGCTGAAAAAATAATCATGTCAACGGTGAGAAAGCATATCTCTGGATTATAAGAGAAAACAGCTATTTGGTAGTTTAAATGTATCTTGTCAAATGCTGAAAAACTAGCTTTTCTTTCTCTTAGGGAGGGAAAGATGAGCAAGGATATTGATTTCCAGCTTCACAAGGAAATTAAAAAAATTCGGTGTTATAAATGGTTTTATATTTGGGTGTGGATAGCATGCCCATCAATTCATTCTCATACCCAAACAAGTTCATGAATTGAAGCTTTGTACACTCCACCTTGCACAAGTTTTAATTATCCTCATCCTTCTCCTGCAGAGCCTGGTACTTCAAGGATGTGCAAACAAACGACTTACTAACAACTCACTTACATTTTGCTTTAAGACGATTATAGACATTTTATATGGGAAGTCACTACTCAGCAAGTTTACTTAATTTGAACACGGCAATATTCATCCGATATTAAATACGAGTTCTGTCTGTGAGAATAAAAGATTAATTTGTGCCCACTCAGTCTTGGCGTTATCTGCCTGATAGAGTGACAAAATGCAGTGTGAATGAGAGTTTGTTGAAAAAAAATGTTTCATTAAACAATTCTGTTAGTGGAAGAAGATCTCCTCGTATACTACTTTATCACAAAGATATAACGCTACATCTGCAATGCTCACTAGTGGGTTAATTTAACAACATAAGCATGATTTCAAATTTGCCAACTTAATGATTAAATCCATTAAAAAAAGCTCTTAAATACATGACTATACATGTGTCTGACTACACATTGGAATCTGAGAAACTTTTTTAATTCAGTGTGAATTAGCTCAGTTCACTTAACACTTACTAAAAACAATAAAATGAATATAAAAGTGTTGTTGCCGAATTACAAATGCAAGCTAATGCATTAAGTTAACTTCAGTTAAGCTCATTTTCAGAACTCAACTGCTGATTGATAACTTCAGGCTGACATTTAATTCAGTCAAAACAGCATGAACAAAAGCTCTACTGTACACAGGAGAAATAGTAGGAGTAAAGGGATGCCATGGACTTACTTTGAAATCAATTCCTGTTTTCGTGGCTGGCATTACAGCCAGATTATGGCACTCAGGAAGTGAGGGGTTTCCTTTTGTGGTTTGTGAGCCACTGAAACCGAGCAAACTCTCCGGTGGTAGGATGCAGGCCACAGATCTTTAAGAAAGCTTTACTCTACTTAAAGAATTTCAACAGTAAACGCTGTGCTACATTTGATTGTGCGGTGTAGATTTATGGGCTGCATCCCTGATGTGTTGCATGTATTCCCTACAGGCTGCATACCAGACCTTGGCAAAAGATGAGTTGCTGATGCAGAGAGGGAGAAAAGCAGGTCAAGGGTAGAGTAAACATCGAGGGGTCGGCAGTCAAGTTCTGCGTTTCAGTATTGGAAAACAAACACAGATTTACAAGTGCTGTGAAGAAGATACGGTGTGTATATGTTCCATTGTTTTAGTATCACTTTAACTTCTTGGATAATGAAATAGATGTAGTGCCAGATTAATGTTTGAGTTATCCTTGCCATAGCTTCAATGCCGTTCTGTGCATGTCTGGACCTAAAGCTCTATGACGTATCGAGACTGGAGAAGGCATAAGGGTGGCAAGTTGTTGTATCAAAAATATTAAAATGTGTGTTTGAAGTAAAGATAAGTGGTACTTTTAGCTGTCATGTATCTGCCTTGTTTGAGCACCATGCATCGTCCATATTAAAACAAACATAGCAAGACAGTAATCCTTTGCTAGAGTTTATATTAAAATTGTTATATCTACATTATATGCCTGAAAGCGTCGCACACTAAATACATGTACAGATTACATAGGGGGCAAAACTGATTTGATACAGGACCAGATTTGGCAGACAGTTGTCGCGCCTGTCGACAGATCATCTAAACTATCAATCAATCGACCCCCATTCTGGCTTTGCTATTCAGACTCACACACACAAATGTTCAGTCATGGCAGAAGTTTGGATTGTTGTGCAATCTGGTCTTAGATACACACATTGTAGGTTTGCATGCAATAAAAAGAGTGTAGGTTCTCTGCCAACGTGAGTCTTACCTCAACAGGACCCACTTTCAATTTGACGGCTCTATCACAGGCATAGCTCAGTAATAAATACACATGGAAACACTTTGACAAACGAAAGTACAAAACAACTCAGTGAGAGGTGAAGGCAGATAATGGCTTGAGAAGAGTAGAATCAGGCACGGCTTACCCGTGACTTAAGCCACATGCTGAAACTATTTGCTTATAAGCATGGAAAACTCTGAAAAGGTCGCCATTGTGCAAGTATTTAGTGACTGTCCCGTTGGGCAAAGGCTGATTTGTTTGTTGTAAAACAGCGGTAGATATCATCACCATCTATCCATGAAATGAAAATGCTAAGCTCCGTGTCTAGAGCACAGTGGGCAATGACTAACTGCACTTCGCCTCCCGACTGCATATCACATAATCGTGGATCATAGCACAAAGTAACAAATAAAAGGATCAACTAAAAACATCTTGAAGTCAAAAATCCCTCCCGGGTCATCCTTAATGACTCACAATGATGAGGGTCTTAGAGCTGCTAACTGGTGAACTGGAAACAGTGTTTGTGTGTGCAAATGGGTCAGTGTTTCCCCTACCGTTATATTAGGGGGGCGGGGCGCCCCCCTGAAGGAACCACCCATCCCATGTAACTTTCTCTTTTGCGCCAGATCACAAGAAGTCATTTAAGGTTCTCTTTCCTATCGAACACTACACCTTGTTCTGTTATTAAACAAACGAAACGGACGTATTTTATTGATTGGATCTACGCGACAGCTTGGCTTTTATGTCTCTACGTGGTCGCACCTAAAACACTTCTGCTCTCCTCGGCTCTCTGTATCGCACCCGGCGGCGTTCCACCCTGATGCGCACAGACACTTGCAAAAGTACAACGTACATGGAGATAAAACTACGTCATTACAGTCACCAATACGGATACAACCTGATGGCTCACATATTTGCACTCATGTTTCGCAATTTGCCTTTAGTTTTCCAAAATGAGCAATTTAGTAGTAACTACATATTATTTATTTTTCGCATAGATAGAACTTTATTTTCATTGGTCTAAGTGATTTGATCATATTAAAAATATATATATATATCATTATAACAATATGATGCAATCATTGGAAATGAAAATCACTACTTATAGTCTTTTGCTTGATGCAGCATGGCCCTGTCTCATTTGCTAGATTTCCAACACTATCACAGTGAGCCTTAGAGCCATTTCAACATCCAACCTCTAAGGAATGTATATCTTCATGTAACATTTACAGCTGTGTTTGACAATAAAGTGTGTATATACATGATCAATATGCTATAAAACAAGAACTTTGTTGGGATTGAGGTATTGTGCAATAAACCCGTTAGAAGCTTCTGTGATCTCCCGAACAATTATTCTGTGTTTTCCTTTGAGAAATCTCCTTCACAGGGACGAAGGTGAGCCAACACCTCAAGGCTTCAGCGTAGCATTCCTTCAAGAAAAAGGAGCAGCATTCCACATTAGGTTTTAATATTCACACCTTCTCCAGCATCCAACAATGAAACATGGCTGGCAGGCAAGCAGAATTAGCATATCATTACACCCCCTACTGTGAAGAGAAACTAGCGGGCTGGGAGGTTAATATTGCCTCTCATTAAGCCAAGAGCTCTATAGTGTTCCAACATGTCAATTAAACCACCGTGCTAGCGTATTAAAGTGGCAGTCTTGTAGTGTTTGCATGTATGGAATCCAACACACGGTTGTATTTTATAAACATAACCAAGGTCAAACTCTAAGTTATGCACTCCAGGTTAGCGCTGTATTACGTACGACTCGATAGTATTCTGGAACTATGAAAAGCAACAAAAATCCAACACAGCTCGGGGGTACAATGGATAATGTATTGCGTTTGTACATGGGAGTTAATATACAAGATGGTTAAATTAATTATTTTATGAACGCACACATTGAAATGCCAAATTGACATATGCCTTCTCAGCAGTTGCTGCAGAGATCCGACACTTTTCCTGCAGCAGCGGGGACTCTCCTCTCTGATCTGAACTCAGCTGCTCCTGACTCACTTCCAACTCGTCACGGTCTCCCAGCCCCCCCCCGCCACACACTCCGGGTTCGTGAGGAACATTCCTAACCGGACGCCCAGAGCGGGCCCTTGACGTATATTTCAGCAGCATTTCGTTTACAATTTGTCCTTTGTCTAAAAAGTATTCTGCATATGATATGAGCCATTTGAAATAATTACTTTAAAAACAATGCCTAACCTTAAATTGTGCTTAAATCTGACCGTTCTTTTAATGCCCAAGTTTAAACTCAACAAACTCACTGAACTCTTTAATGAAACTTACTATTAAAAAAAAATACATGCAGTTTGTGCCGTAGCACATCAAAAACCTTTTAAAAAATCTGAGTTTCAGCTTGAAAGGTCCGTTAGTTAACCCTTGCTCATCTGTAAAGCCTTCATAGGATAGCATAGCATCATTATCATACAACTCTCGACACTAGACCTTCTGAAGAGGAGTGGGTAAGATTGAAAGTGTGATGGCATTTCCACTTACTCGCTTTTGAAAAGGTTTGCTATTATTCAACCTTTTTTAAAAAAGGTTTGCTATTATTCAACCTCGGTCAGGTTTGTGTATTAAAATAAAACATCAAACATGCCAGCTCATCCAAGTGTGTCCTTGCAGCTCATTAAAAACAGTCCATCACACCCCAAAATGTATATATATATATATATATATATATATATATATATATATATATATATATATAAATAAGTAACTTATCTGGCTCAGTCAGGAACAAATATAACAGGCAGGTAAGAATGTTTTCCAGAGAAATCTCGCTTTGGAGTTTGGCTAAGTTATTGGTTGGAAGGAAACTCTGGGGCATCCACTGGATAACCTAAAAGGTAAGGTAACCTAAGGAAAATGACTTCACAGACCTGCTATTCATTCTATGGAAAAATTGGGGGTAAATGAATTCAGTGTGGCTGAGAGGTACCTGTCGCTACTAATACCTTGAGTTGAATAAGCAGCAAGATAATGGATGGGAGGGTTAAGGAGGGATCATGCAAAAGCCTGTGGAAATGTAATATGAGCAAGATATAGCCAGACCAAAAAGTCAAAATGAAGCAGCAGCAGCAGAGATTGGCATTCAGTCTCTATAAGACATGTTCACTTATGAGAAATTTGCTCTCAGCACACACACAGACGGCGAAATAACAAAAGGGAAAAGCAAAGCCAGCTGATGAACAACCATGAGGACGAGCTCAGTCAAGAGAAAGCTCTTCTCATCAAACACGGCTGAAGCAGCTCCAAAATCACTGCTTTTTTCACTCCCTCAGCCAGTGAGCTCAAGCCCAGTCAGCACAAGCAAAAGTAATCCAGTCTTATAATCATTCTGCTGCCAAGTGCCCACATGACCTCATCACCTAATAAAAGGACTCTAAAAATAAAGTTAATTGAAACCGCATTAATCGAAAGATAATAGTGAGAATCCCTCTTTTAACTATTACTCTAACTGAACTCTGACCTTAACCTTGAACACGCTCGATGGCACACTACTAAATGCCAATTGTGTAGGAAAAAAAGAAACATTTTCTAGATGGATAGTTGCGTTTGCCCCGATTTTCAGATTTGACCCTGGGGCATCTTCCTCATCATAATCACCTCCTTTAAGAATCAGTGGCCCTGTTACTCTGGATGATCCAAATATCTCACTGTCTAAAGCGTTCAACATTTCTTTTATACAAGTTGTTATACCAACCGGAATGCATGACAAGTCCGGGAGGCAACGGTTTGTTTTTTTCTAATTTGGGGAAACTGACCCGAGCCACTCTCTGAATCGGTACAGTATTAGTCTACATACAGACATAGAAAGAACATTTGCCAATTGCCCCTGTGGCCGACTTTGGGGCACAGTTAAATATAGTGTTAAGTTTTTTTAGACTGTTCCACCAACAGTTCATGTTTCTAGCATTATGTTGAAATGCATTTGAAAGCTGGAACTGTTCATAGAAACAATAAGAAGATAGATGTCGGCTAAAACGTAGACTACATTATGGCCCCGTTTCTTTTAAAATATGCAGCATCAGACGCATAGAAATCATTTGTGACTCCTTAATCTTTCACTTAAAACCTGGTTAAACTGCTGAGTGTTAACAGAAAACTTGAAGTTGCATGCTTTAAAATGAAAGTGGAGTCTGCTGTGGGCTGAGATACACTACTCACTTGGGAAATATGGCTTCATCGATTTAATGAAAGCCAATGATGACAAATACCAAGCCGCAGTTTTAAAAAAAATGATATGAACTACACAATTTGTCTTTTTCCAAGGTTTGCTCCCCCAGAATAGCTGGTATTTATTCCAAAAGCTTCAAAACCAAACTCTCAAGTAAACAACAGATGAGATATTGACTAATGTGTCTTCTCTCTACCAACAATTTACACAAGACTTTGCAAAGCTTTGTGTCTCATATAAAATGTATTCTGCATATGTTTATCAGCTGTACACATAACCAATGAGTCGACAAATAAGCACACCAAATTTAAGCAAATTCATAATTGCAACCGTGCTCGCTGGGCTAAAACGTGTAATTAAACCAAGACACTGTGTCACAATACTGTGACAGCTATGCCACAATAACCCTAACCATGGAATAACAGAGTTTTACATAGGTATTATTGCAGTTAATAGAAAAAGACAAAAGCTGCTTGACATCGCTGTCAAGCAGCTTCCCCTGCAGGTGGCTCATTGAGATTCACAGAGCCCCGCCCTCGCTAAACTATCAACGGATGAATGAATAAAAAGAAAAGTCACAGAGAAAAGTAGAGCCTTTATTTCTGCGTGGACGTATTCATTTGCTTTCACTGCCATCGACACTGGCTGACCTAACGATCAAGCTGCAGATGAGCAAAGAAGAGCGAATCCTCAACTGCTGCAGCAAACTGAGTAAAACAGCACTTTCAAGAAGTGGATCAAGTCTCCAAACTCAAATACTGCTGCTAGTTCTGTGGCAGCTCATGAGACAGTGAGGCGTCCGTTAGTAAAAACAGATCCGTCCTCGGTTCGCGGTGCTCTAAAAGTCCAGCTTAGTGACGCTCAGTAAACGTAGCAAAAGATAACCATTTGAAATGGAAACCTCACGTGAGGAGGACAGGTATCAAACCTGCTACCTTGAATTTACAGGGCGAACACTCTACCACATGAGTCAAATTAATAGCACTTAAGGACTGCACAGTTGTGTTTTTAATTGACCTTAATGTAGCCAACACACATGACTATTTTTTTCCTCCTCTTCACAAGAGTTTGATAGTTAGAAACAGGTAAAAAATAAAATAAAAAAAGAAATAGAATGTCAACAAAAGTCTTCATTCTTGTTCTATAATTTCAGAGACACAACAAACTATAGTTTTTTGTAAATATAATATGACTATTAAACATTATAAGCTGTGATATCAAATAGCTTTTGCAGCTCCAGACACATTTTCTTTGGTGGAGAAAAGGGCCAAAAGGCTCTTCGGATAGGAAAGGTTGCTGACCCCTGACCTAGATAGTCACAAAAATGCCATGTGGAAAAGGTTTTTATAACAACTGCGTCTAAAGTGGAAGAAAATACCCCCCAGAGATATTTCGGATTCCTAAAAAACCCCAAAACACTCGTTCAAGATTCATCAAACAAATCTCAAAAAGTGCACTGTGCAAAACACTGGTAAGTGTCTCAGTTGACACATCTCTTTCAAACATTGTTGATTCCCGAGGCTGTCAGCAGGTGAGGAGGCATGATGGGTGCATTATTGGATCTGCTAATGTCAAACTATACGAACATCCAGTCAAAGTTAAAAGGGCATGCTGGCTAGTCCAACCTGTGCGCTCACCCTCACAATGTTATTGTGTTTACTGCTTTAACTGTCAACAAGATGTTACAGACAAAATGGTATGAAGGCCAGAAAATGCCCTCTTTTGGTAAGATAAATAAAAATGGTCACATAAAAACACAACGGAGCACTGAAGGTAATGTTGGAAAAAAAGGAATATATAAACTAAGAACTATAAAGTCATGTTTGTTTAGACAACAGCCCCCAAAAGCTTCCAATGGCTTTCAGCTACAGTGGAGACGAAGGGGAAAGGTGTGACCGTGGAGTTGGGCTGATGCGACAGATAACAGAGGGAAGCAGATAGGGTTTCATTCATGTGTCAGATTAGAGGGCTCTTTGTTACAGCCAGAGACGGGAACGCATGCCTGGAGAGAGGACACGGATCGCCCTCGCTCGCCCGACCACTTGTGTTATTGTGTGCTACTGAAGGGATGGTTTGTGGGTTGGTTGCATTCCTGTCGACATTAGATGCACATACTGCAGAGAAGGAACTAAAAGAGGGTGCCATGTTGATCCTCAGGGTCGCAAGTCCAACGTTATTGCAGCAATTATTGATTTTTTAAAAAGGCCACATTTTGCAATTGTTACACCTCAATCACATACGACTCATCCTTTCCTATTGTGTCCTTTTCATGACATGAGCCAGCAGGAAAATATTCACATTGCTAAACCTTTATGTTGTTTACGCTAATTTTCCAAAAACCTTTGCACGTACAACTACAACTATCTCCAGGGCTAGATCAGTGGAAAATCTAAATTATATGGTCTATCAAAAAAGGTCCAGCAAAAAATGACTTTAATATATCAAAAGATTTCTAGGACCATATCTCACAATCGCCAGTCTTAGTTATACTAGTTAGTAAAGGCAAAAATAGCCATTGCTGATCTGCCGATACCAAAAGCAAAGCTTGTAAAATCAATTTCACGATTTTAAAATCTGATGCATTATAAATTCAAGTCTCAGCTACTTTGCATGATTGTCTTCTGCAGTGATGTGTAAGAAAAAGGTAATAAAAAGACTATTTTAAGAAACACAGGGAAGATGCAGTTTAGAACAATTAATTTCACTTATGACAGCGAGCAACTCAAAAGGAGGATCCTCTGTGTCAACATCAGTACAAGAGATGATAAAGTGGGCAACAACGCACCATCAAGTAGAGACTTTGCATGTTCCTCCAAAAGAAAGACACCTTAAAATAATTCTGAACAAATATAATAAACCAGATCTTCTCTTTGACGCTTGTAAGTAAAAGATGCAGACAGCCAGAAATTCACAACAGAGAAAGGTGGCTACTTTTTCCATAGTTGCAACTTCCAAAAGGAAACTAAATGCAGGCAAATAGCATGAAATATTTACAGCCCTGCTACATAAGAGGACCTTTAAGCGATAGTTTCAACCCAATATAGATGTACAGGCTGCAATGATTATTTTCATTGTCTATTAATGGGTTGATTATTTTCATGATTAATTAATTCATCAAAAATGATGGTACAAAAAATGAAATAAAATGGTGGAAAATGTGGACCAGTTTGTCCCAAAAGCCAAGAGGATGTCTTTAAATTTCTTGTTTTGTCTACAACTCAAAGATTAAAGAAACAAGAAAAGATTCACATTTAAGAAGCTGGCAGCATTTTCTAAATAGTCCTGCAGAACCGAACCCCCTTTGATGTGTGAAGCACTTGAACATGAATTCATGTTTAGTCCCCAAAATGAAAATATTAAATATGGAATGAATCTTGACAAAATATAGATCACAATGGCTTGAATGTGTGGTTGCCCTTTGATATGGCCTTGTGTCTTTGGCACATATGCCGCATTTATTCAAATATATATATATATATTAGCTGAATGTAAAGTTTTACATGAACTGTGCGCCGATGCATTTGGTTTCCACAGCCAGCAGTCAACCATATGACCTTAACTTTCAGGTGAAGCCAAACTTACATTCCACACAACAAAGTCACCCATCTCCTGTGTTGCTTAACAGAAGCAGCAGAGCTTTCCATAAGTCAATGGTTTACAGAGAGAGATAGAGTTTCTAGAATGTTCAGTAGAAGGCAGCATTGTGAAGTCAAGGAGTGATCGTTAAAGGGATAGTGGAGCATGTGTGCATCAGGATTTTTGGTACATAGTAAGGTCTTTTTGTTGACATATTTTGATAGGGTGGACTGATATAATGGGGGGCCGTTAATGTTAGCCCATACGGATCATCCTACATAAGGAGATGTCATTACGTATTAAATAAGAAAAAGTTATGCGTAAAAGTGTACTTTCATCAATATTAACTGCCTGCTAGCTCAGCTGTGTCCTCAGTAACCCGCCCCAGTGTCGACTGAAAATTACATCAGAGGAGACGAATACGTTGCTCAGCAGTATTGGTTGCAACCCCACAGGGAATCAACACCACACTTTGCAGCTCCTTGCAGCTTTCTGCACCTTGTTTTGGTTAGCAAGACCAAGAAAACCAAAATAGTGCTGCGACCTGTAAAACCCTTCTCTGCTACTTGCAGCACAGGAGCTCACACAAAATTTACTTTACCAGCCAAAAAAAAGATGAAAACAAGATGTCAAAACATTAACAAACAAAGTTCAAGAGCGACCCAGATGTTTTTCTGAAGAGTTGACAGAACAAACTAGGGCTAAAACACCAGGGACCATTTGACCATTTGGAATTTGACACGTAGCCAGAAAATGGTCTCCAATGGCTCACTAGATATTCAACTTTGTTTACAGTACCTTTGTAAGGTGCATGAAGCATCCTGCACGATAGGTTTGTGTGATCTTGTGGGCTGCCAGCTGCTGTCCGGTGTTTTATCTGAGTCAGTATGGTTTGGATTTGGTTATTTGGTGCCACAAAATAAACGATTATAGAAAGCATCATAGGGTTGTGAAGTAGGGCGTTGATCCTCAGTGGAATTGGGAGCAGCCCATTCACATCATTATTATTAGTCCTTTGTTTCAGTGTGGAATCCATCACTGCTTTAAATACTAATAAAATGATATGTATTGTTGTGCAATACTGCCACTTATTTTAATGGGCTACTGAAAAAAAGCCCAAGCTATATTTTAATATGTGATAATAAAGTGCTTAGGATACTGCACCAGAAGGAGATATTATCATATCAGTTTTAATATTAGTTAGATATTACAAAGAAGAGGGGTTAAAAAGTGTTCAACTCCTCACTGAACTTTACTTTCACTTTTAACTGAAACAGACACACTGTCATACCTTAACCCCGCAGTTGTGCCGTTTGAGGTACGAAGGATATGACGCAAAAACAAAGCCAGCATAATGAGCTGCTTTTTTTGTCTAGAACTCCAGCCCATGTGTCACAAGTCATCGCAACCACTGTTGTAGGTCACGCTAGAATATTTCAAGACAATCCCCTGAGGAAGCTACGTTGCATTTAACCAAATGCAGTGGAGGACAGTGGAGAAGGCTGCAAATGAGATACTGCGAAAGAGAAGAGTCTGGCATCTGGTAAATCAGATTATCACCCGATTGAAGGAGCTAAGGATGTGGAGGGTGGCGAGCATAATGGAATGCATGGAGCGATCACTCAAAGCCCTAAAGTGACACTGACCTTGCTAAACATGGAGTCCCAGTGGCACAGCCAGAGCTGCACACTGATATTTCTGTCAAAAGATATGTCTGGATGACTCTCCGGCTCAGGAAAATTCAAAAAGTAATTAGAAGCCATCTCTCTTTGGACTGTGGCGCTGAAAACAATACCTCCTTGTGATATTTATCCTATCTTCTGTCTCACAAATCTTAAATGCATGAGGCAGTCACATGCTTTTCTGACATTTGTTAAAAATAACAGAGACTCCGGACGAAAGACAGATTGAGGCATCTCTAACAAAATATTCCATTCAATGTTTAGGTCTTTTTTAAATACAGATTATATATTTCTCTACTAAAGACAAAAAAAAAAAACACAAATGTGGCCAACATAAGCAAATCAAAGTTCACCCTCTTCATGTTACAATTACCAATTACTGCCTCTCCGAGTGACACTAACAACTTTTTCCAACCAAAAGATTCAATTGATATTAATGAATTTGTACCTTATAAAATACAATGTGTCCATTTACATCTTAGGCTAAACGTAAAAAGAATAAAATGTAGTTAATATAGCTAAAATGTTTAACTTTTGATCTGTATTTTGGCTTTGGAGTGGCAGCCATAAGGACCTGGTGGCTGACTTGCTGGTTGGATGACTAGTAGTTTGACCGCCTCATGGGGGGAAAGTCTCCTAACTACCTCACTGTGGGGGTTGGAGCTGAAAGCAAACTTGACTCCAGACATGGAGGATGAGCCTCCCATTTCTAAAAAAGGACTCCATTGTGTTGCCACAGTGACAAAGCGGTTTTGCTGGTTCCACCTCCACCTCTCTTCGTCTCTTTCTCCCCCCGCCTCCGAACCAGCCACACTCTAAACGAGCATGCTCTCTCTCCTTCACCCTAAACTTCCTTGTAACCAGTAGAGTAATTCATTCTTCGCATGCAGGTGCTGCAAAGTAATTTCATACATCTGGCTGCCAAAGGGGCTATCATTGCCGCAGACATTTAAAGCTGGATAAGGAATTGTGGCCAACAGGTATTAGACAGATAAAACACACACGCACGCACCCACACACACGGACACACACTCTGCCTGACCTGGATATGTCACAAAAAGCACCAGCTGATTTGCTTTAACAGCTTTGCTGCCATGCTCACTCTCCTGACGTAGCTTCCTGTCATATTTAATTTTTAAAAAATAGATGCACAATTAGACTGTCATCTAAAACCAGGTTTATAGCCAGCTTTCTGATCCCCAATGCATCCCGAATTCACAGTTTCATATGAGGGCAACCACAATAAAAAGCTCATGACAGTTTCCAATGTGTGCGTCTCCCTATAAAAAGTACTCCACTTGGTTTTGTTTCACAAGACAATTTCCACGCCTGCATAGGAGGATGATGTCAGACTTTTGCAAACATTTAGATGTCACTGACAGTCGCCCTCCACGGCGTGACACCGTGCTATCTAAGGCCTATCCTAAGCTCTCATAATCAGCTTACCAGGTTGAACACAGTCTCCACAATGTCTCGGTTGGAAACTTCCCCAACTTCCACCAGGCCAGCAAGCACGGCGAATTTCATCTTTATCCCCCTGATGGGCACTCCGGGGTTGAGCGCCATGGCGCCCGATCTCCCGTCCTTTCCATCACCTGGCTGCGCAGCGCCCGCTGTCTCCTCGCTAGCCATTGCTAAGGAAGGACGGGACAGGTGGCGTTCACAGGTAAGGCACCTGTTCACCTCCAATGGGGGCGGGAGGGAAAGTGCAGCCGACGTCGGGAGGAGAAAGAGGGCTCTAGCTCCCCTTCAGCTGAGTTGTTGACAGTACGCAAGCACACAAAGCAAACGTTTTCCTCCCCATTCAAAACAGTTTAGCTAAAGTGGGCAAAAAAAGGCGCAAAGGTAGTGCGTTGGCCGTTGACACTGCGGGACTGGATGTGTCGCCGCGCCACTCCACGGTGAACTACTACGCTCCGTTGGTCCGCAACTTGATCCCAGACGGATGGATTAATGTCGTTAAAAGCCGCGAGGAAGTCTGCCGCAGGTAACAAGGCGAGGAGAGGGGGAAGCAGGTGAAGGTAGAGCTCGCGCGTAACCTCTTGTCTCCTCTGCTCTTTCAGCCGGCAGCCGCGGTGACTTTAATATCTCCGCACAGCAGTGGAAGTTGCTATTGTCACGGAGTCCAGACACTTGACAGGTAACGCTGCTTGGTAGAAGCGAAAACTCCACACACAAAAAAAAAAAAAAAAAAAAACCGTGAGTAAGTCCGTCAGCAGCTCCGGCAGAAGTCGACAAAAGGACAGCTGTCCGCTGGGTCCTCCCGGGCAAACTCCTCCGACTTGCTCAAATGTCAACGTTTACCCAGCTGCGCTGCATTCTCTTCCTGATTCACCCCGGTAGCTTCAGCTCGTCACCGCCATGACAGTGTAGCCCTTGAATAAGTGGCGCATGCGCAGTGGGGAGCAGTCTATTCAGCTCACTGGCAGGTGTGTGCCGCTCAGGTGGCTCCTCAGCACGACACGCCGGGATTCAGGGAGAATCGACTGCGCGTTCATGTTTATTCAGCGACTTCAAGCTTCATCATCCCGACAGGGATATAAGAGAAGTGGTGGAAAATTACGCATTTTATTTATTCAAGGAAGCTCTTGTAGCCTACTTGAGTGCAATTTTGCTGTAATAATTGCACTTTACTCCACTACATTTCAGGGGAGAAATCAGCATTTTCTCACAATTCAAGTTCTTCTTACATGACAAATATGATTATGCCTGTAGTATAATGCAGTGTCATACTATGCTAGTATACAATATATATAATTGGCTCAGCAATCAAAAACTAACATGAATACGCTCCTGAGTCCTCTTACGTTTGATACTTTACTGTAAGTACACCTTGTTAAATCTTCTGTTCTTTTACTAAAGTAACAAAGTCCAGGAAGTTTTCATAATAGTATGTTTAAACCATGATGTTTATACTTTTACTTTAGTAAAGGATCTGGGTACGTCTTCCACTACTGATATTTAATGGTACTCTTATAAAACTCCATGAGATATCAAATATAGTACTTTTTACTGTGCTACATTTATCTCACTGCTAGTTACTTTGCAGAATATTTTACATTAAAAAGATCACAAGTTTATATAATCTGAACTATTGTTCTATAGACCACATAACTAAGATCAGCTTTATTGATCCACCACAAGAAAATATGTCATCACAGCAGTTGTAGATACGTATAGATATTCTATTACTATTCAAACTAAAATATGGATGGATACATTCTACCTATCTGCACCATGATACATTTACTTTTGATACTTTAGGTAGATATAGAGATATAGCTTATAACAATCTTATACTTTCATCTAAGTAAAGGTTTTAATGTAGAACTAGTGATGTAGTATTGTTACATTATATTACTTCTTCTACTTATATAAACGGCACTGAATACTTCCTCCACCAAAGGTCAGTTCAAATTTCCTGACACACTTGTGGAAACTAGCAGCCATAAATAAAACAAGTTTACCGATAAATCTGTTTCTACTATACGAACTGAAAAGGTCATGGCAGAACAATAAAAAGCTGATATATTTTCACAGATTGTTTTATATTTGGGTTTGTCTGTTTGTTTCATTTTTTATTTTCTATTATGTCTCTTGACTCGCAATGTGTTCATTAAATCTCTTGTCTGTGTAATACATCGTAATAAAATTGTTCCTATTTCTGATTCCTGATTTTGAATTAATCCAGAATTAAAAAAGTAGATATTGTATTAATTTAGAAGCAATATAGAGGCAATCCATTCAGTAACTCTCTGTAAAATCACTCCTCAGGATGTGACAGATGAAAAAATACCATAAATAATAAATCAAAACTGTACTGTGCCATATACTACAAACCCTTAGAAAGAATAAAGCACCAAACCCCAATTTATGCTGTGACAAAAATATAAAGACGGTGTTGAAATGTAATTAGAACTTTGTTTTTCTGCAACACAACAGCACATTGACAGATGTCTGCATCCCAAGGCAGCTGAAAACAAACATTAAAGCAAAGTGACAGCTCAGCTTTGCTCGCCTTTTCAAATCACCACCACATCGCTGCGTGGACGAGAGGTCCCAGTTTCATGTCTGCATGAAGGAAACCCAATCTGTAAATTATAATCCGTACGTAAACAATGCCCACTTTTAAGTATCAATCTGCTCCTTTTGTGTAATCATTCTGGTGACTTCATATTTGCTGTGCAGGATGGCTGAGCAACTATGCGTGTTGTTGCCACAGAGGCAGCTGGCGTCACTGTTACCGCTGACCTCCCATAAGTGTAGCTGAGCCCTTGGGAAACCGGGGAGTCATGGAAGCCAGCGGCACAACCAAAGAGACGCAGGCCTCGTCTCTGGTGTAATGACCTGAAATCAACAGACTTGTTCACTGCAGCCCAAAGGAAGAACTTCCTAAATAAAGGCCTTGCATGGCTTTAATTGACCTTTGAGTGGACCATGGCTTATTATTTTTCTCAGCTCTATAGAGATAATTAGACTCCAAGATTGCGACATTCCGTGGCATAGCAACGTTTTACTGTAATCATCTTTTGCTCTCTGCCATCCTGTCGGTCTCACTATGAGAGCAGAAGAGTATTATTCCTGCAAATGATTAAGCATCAAATACAACAGTTCAAATTAATGACAACTTGTCGAGATTTTGACTGAAATATTGTGTCGGACTAAAGCTTACACACTGAAAGCACGGGAAGGTAGATTGATGATATTCTTTTACTTTAGTAAAAGGAAATTCCAAGCGATCAATTTAATTTTTAAGGCTTCTTCAAACAGTACAGCAAACAATTTAGATTAATTCAAAACCGTAAATGGGAGTTAAAAACAAGGGGACACTGAAAAAAAATCACTGCAAGCAAAAATATAGCCTTAAGCTGTCGAATGTTGTTGTTTGTAAAGTCTTCAAACATTTTAAGATTGATTTGATTTTTTTTCTTCAATATTGGTAGCAACACCAGCTTCATCTGGAGAATAAGAATCTTGGTGGACAAGCTTTGGTGTCTCTGCTGCAGTGTCTATAACTTTTTTCTTGCATGCACAGAGACACTGCTTTTATCAGAGTATTGTTACTTGTTTAGATACAAAGATATACATGTTTACTTCACCAATTTGTCTGGTCAATTTAACAACATATCATTTAACAGTGTTTGGAATAATACTGACAATATGAACACTATGAACGCTATAAGTAAGTATGCAGGAGGTTTTTTTTACTTTGAATTGATTTGACCAACAGTCAAAATTCTTCCCTTTGTTCCAATAACAGTGTGGGTGGATAACAAGCTACACACCCTCATGATGTATTTACACACAAAGAAACTGGTTCTGCCCGCGCAGAGATCACAATGTTGGCTTTTCTGTATTAATTCACGTAATCATGCCATGCAAACTGCCATTTGTCACTTAACTTGAGGAACATTCAAAAGTAAAAATTAAACACAATACATTACATGATATGCATGGAAGCAAATATAGGCTGTGAGATTGTGAATTGTATATATAAATTAATATCTACAGTAGTTGTGAAATTAAATCACACTCTAAGAATGTTGAATTCAAAACTTTGAAATGCATGGTTTCTATATTATTTTATTTAGAAGTCCCCTAAACTCACAGTAATTTATTTTTCAGTTTCAGAAACATCATGTAGGCCTACGTCTTTTGAGAAATTCATGAACCAAGAGACAAAGGGGATTTTTCTGTTTTTCTGTATTAATTGTTTTTGCAAATTTAATTCATTGGCTAATATAGAGTATCGGGTCCAATATCAGTGCATGTATTTGATTTATTTCAAGTCTGTATTCCATTGTATGTAATGGGGGTAGCTCATCTGTGTAAAATGATGAAACAGGAAATTTCACAAATAGGTATTCATCTGCTTATGAAATTTAAAAAGGCATCTATTTGCTTTAAGTTATTTACTCGCTTCACAGTTATTTCATTAGCACCATGTTCTCAGAATATAATTTTCCCTTTTACCAGGAGAGGGCGCCGAATGAAACTCCCAGGACTCGCGAGAAAACGCAAATCTCACGACCGAGATCGCTCTCTTTAACTCTCGCGGTATTTCTCTCTTCCTCCTCTTTCACTCCCTGTAGCCAACATGGCAGTCGGCAAGAATAAGAGACTGACCAAAGGCGGCAAAAAAGGTGCCAAAAAGAAGATGTAAGTAGAAAATTCTTACATCGTTACGCTAAACAGGTTTTACCCTTTTCATTGGTGTTACTTCGGTACGAGATATGTGAAGGATGAAGCCGATTTAAAGTAGATGCCGCTGGGTCAGCGCTAGTCTCGTCACCGGCCTCTGTCGCGCTGGATGAAGTCGTAACGTGCCGTGTCCCTTTTTACTCAGAGCTTTTGTATTTAGTCGTAATTGGTTTGATTTAAACTGCTTCTGATTGTTATCAATACCTCGCATAGAGCTGTGGGGCAGTTTGTTAGTGTATTACACTCAACGTGACTTGCTGCGGGCTCCTAACGTTGCACGCTAGCATGGTTTTAGCTGAGCTTACCAAATCAACATGGCAGCCAGACGCCACAATTAACTTGGTTGATTACTGATCAGGTTAATAGTTTACGACATATTTTATCAACTAGAGGATCTTAAGTTTTTTTGACCACGTCGTTAAGGACACTGGTGAATCGATCGTATAGACGTAACCCCTCCACGGTGGCTGCTAACCCGAGCAGTGCCCTTTGCAGTGCGTGGTGCGCAGCCTGTGTGCTAGTCCTAGTAGCACACGTCTACTCTGCAAACGTCTGTGTGCTTTTGGATTGTCTTTTTTGTTTAACGGGTTGGCTCTAAGTGATTGTTTCTCCCTCTTGCAGTGTCGACCCCTTTTCCAAGAAGGATTGGTATGATGTCAAGGCACCAGCCATGTTCAACATCCGTAATATTGGCAAGACATTGGTCACCAGAACTCAGGGAACCAGTAAGTCGTCATGGTGTAAATTATGTATATGTACATTAAGCTGTCGCACATACATGCTCTCAAGCTCCTCTTAATAGTACTAAGCACACATGTTGGATTTTGAATCATGGTGTAAATGCAATTCCCATTACTGATGTTCCACTGATTCCAAATATTGCCATTACTTCCATTTCTACATTTATTTTTTGTATTTCCTAACGTGAATGTCATTCCTCACCACGTAGGAATCGCCTCTGATGGTCTTAAGGGACGTGTGTTCGAGGTGAGCCTCGCTGACCTGCAGAACGACGAGGTGGCCTTCCGCAAGTTTAAACTCATCTCCGAGGATGTTCAGGGCAAGAACTGCCTGACCAACTTCCACGGCATGGACCTCACCCGCGACAAGATGTGCTCCATGGTCAAGAAATGGCAGGTAATGACCGTGGTTTTTACTTTATCACTCCATGCCTTTTATAAAATGTCGCTTTAGCTGTTGTGAGTTTGATGGACATTGCGGAGGGATTCAATATCTAACCCTGTTTACAAGTTAATCATTTCCACACTAAAATGTTAATTAAGCTTATGTGCCTACAATAACATTTAAGGACGAGTACTACTACAACATGAACTCGTTTTAAGGGCAGTGCTAGTTTGCAATTGAAGTTGGGTTGGATTTCCCAAAAAAAATAAAATGTAACAGAAATGTCAGTTCCGGAATTTTTTTAAATTATTTTTTATAATAGTTGATCAGTGCTTGCGTGACAATTTTCTTTGGGAATAGTTTAAAACTGCTACTCAAGAAGCTCTTGAGTCATAAGCAGTCTTGCTGATTTTAGTCAATATCAGTTTTGTAGTGAGTATTATAAGAATATTGGGTGAAACTGTAATGTCTCTTATAATAGAATCACGTGTTGTGTCAATTTGAGGAGATTTTAATGTTTAGGGTGGGCCACTTGAAGTGCAATAATTCTCCCAACTACATCTACTCACTGTACAAGTGATAGCAATAATATTCTGAATACCTTCTGTTTTAATGTTTTTTTTTTAATAAAGCCTAAATGGGATAGTTGACCAAACAACACATTGTTCTGTTACAGAAACGGAGCTATTGAGCTCCATGGAAGTGGAATAAAAGTGCAGTTTGGTCTATTTTTTTTCTTTTTTTTGCTTTTCCAATTCTTAAATAAATTGTGAAGCAATTTGGTTGAGGGTCAAATGTGCTTGTGATTACTTGATGAATAGTTTAGTTACTGGAAAGAACATAGGCTTATTGCACAACCTTTTGATTCTAAAAAATGGAGAGAAGCAGTTAACTTTTCTTGAGTTATGCTTTTTCAAACATTTGATTTTTAATTTGTGTGTGTGACACCAATTGAACAAAACTGCAGTAAAGAAGGGAATGTTGTGAGGAGGGAAGCCAAGCGACCAATAGTCTATAGTATTAAATATCGCAAGGACTTAAGTGGTGTAGTTTTCCCAATAACCTCTAACCAGAATTGTTCTTTTTCCTTCTCAGACTATGATTGAAGCCCATGTGGATGTGAAGACCACCGACGGCTACCTTCTGCGCCTGTTTTGCGTGGGTTTCACAAAGAAGCGCACCAACCAGATCAGAAAGACGTCCTACGCCCAGCACCAGCAGGTCCGTCAGATTCGCAAGAAGATGATGGAGATCATGACCCGTGAGGTTCAGACCAACGACCTGAAGGAAGTTGTCAACAAGATGTAAGTCATGTGCAGTTTCTCCTGAAACTGAATGAACGTCCGTTTAAATATTTTTAAAATTCAGACACGTCTTTGATTGGCAGCTTCAACCAATATATTTCCTGATTGCATTTACAAGATGACCCTCTAATGCCAGTTGCAACTTAAATTGCATAAGAGCTAGTCTATAGAGACGATTGGTGAACTAATGGGCTCTATATGCCACTTCATGCGGACTTGTGTAGAAAGTGGCTTGTGCTTCGTGAACACCGTTTGCATTGATGCGTTTGTATGTTGTGTTCCAGGATCCCTGACAGTGTTGGTAAGGACATTGAGAAGGCCTGCCAGTCCATCTACCCTCTCCACGACGTCTACGTTCGCAAGGTCAAGATGCTGAAGAAGCCCAAGTTTGAGTGTAAGTGATGCACAGCTGTAACACAGGCTGTCTTTTTATTTTCCACTATCAGTGGGAACGCATGATGACCAACAGTTTCGGTCCCAGATGATCGCCTGATTACTACCCATTGAGATCACCTGATGTTCCCATGCATGAAAACCATATAGTTTTCATTGATTGTGTGGAAAGATGATGCAGATTTGCTCAGACTGGTTTCCAGGTCAAATCTTGAATGGGCTTTGAGGCGTGATGGATGAAACTTCATTGCAACGTCATTGCAGTTTTCACTTCAAACATCAAGCTGCTTACGTTTGCCAGTGTTCTTATGTTTTTTTAGTTAAAAAGCAATTTCTGTTCTGTTGCAGTGGGCAAACTGATGGAGCTCCACGGTGAGGGTGGTGCCACCAGCGCTGCAAAGCCGACTGGTGATGACACTGGAGCCAAGGTTGAGAGGGCAGACGGCTATGAGCCCCCTATCCAGGAAACAGTCTAAACACCCTGACAGATTTAATAAAAAATGTAAATGACCAACAAACTCAAGTGTTGTCTTTCTGCATTGTGTTTTTGTACATGTGGTAAACTTAAAAGAAACTGGTACAAGCTGAGAAGTTAAATCCAATAGCCCTACAAACACTCTGAAACTGGAGACCCCTAATGGTATTTATACTGTAATAACAAGGTGTTAGAATCTGTGAACAGTTCTGTCTAAAGTTATTGGTCATGTCTCGCAGTACAAATATGGAGCCTAAACTGCATAAAATCACTCCCTTTATATCGTTGTCTGTAGTTCCCAGTATTTCATCAAACAGCCACTAAGAAAAAACATTCTGCAATCATGACATGAGCGACGCTGAGTAAAACTCAACATCACTACAATCTTTAGTCGCGTTGGTACATTTAGACGTTTATTAAATGCTTCACAGAAGTTGAAGTTTTCGTCATCCTGATCTCGTAGCAACATTTTTATGCCCTTGAAGGTTCTGACCTTTTATTTCATGTAATGGTAAAGTATGGGACATCTTCAGATAACCACACACAAATATAGGTGTAACAGGAGTAAAATAATAAACCATTATATGGTCCAAATGTAGTTAAAGAATAGTAACCTTATGAATCAATACAGTATTTCAATTGATTTATAGTGATTCTTTGAACACTTCTATAAGTTAAGGCATTGGATGAGAAAACTGGCTGTTGCACAACTTTGAGATGAAATACTGAATTCCAGTCCAGACTCATTTCAGTTGTCGTCCAGCGGTGGGACGTGGCACTATCCCAGAACTTGCAAGTAGTTTCTCGGGACGAGGGCCCGTTTCCCTCTCAAGTCCCCCAGGAACCATTCTTCATCAACAGGCTCCAGATCAGTTACAATATCCCCAACCTGAGAGACGAGTGAGACGTGAACAGAATGTCAAAGCTTTCTAAAGATCATCTTTGTCAGTAAAGTTCATTAAAAAAAAATTGCTATACCTGCAGAGAGAGCTCCTCTTCACATTTCGAAGTGAAGTTGAACATTGCCCTGCCTCTACTTCCGGCAGGCGCTCCACTCGGCTGGTTATCAGACTGCTGACCTGCGGAAGAAATCATATACTACATTAATTATGGATTAGAAATTATGCGAGGTATTACGAGGTATTGTTTTCCGATCAATTAGTTGATAACCAATAATGGCTTTAAATACTTCTAAGTACCAATACCACACAATACCCAGTTTAAGCTACTTAATAGTGAGTATTTAGTGCTTTTCTTTGACTCATGAAGTAATAAACTGAATATCTTGGTCAAGCCAAACAAGCAATTTGAGTTAAAGCCACTTTTGGCTTTAATTAAACAATCAATAAATGAATTTGCAGCTGAATAATGAAGTTGCTTGTTCTCTTGAAATATTACAGTAAAACTTTTGTCAGTGATGGAAGAAACATTCACATTCTTTAAGTAGAAGTAGCAATACTACATATTCAGGTTGTAAAAATAAACAGTTTTTAGACAAATGTAGTGGAGTAAAAACTTTAATATTTCCATAAGTCATTAAATGGAAATACTCAGGTAAAGTACAAAGTCCACGCGTTGTACTTAAGTACAGTACTTAATGTAAATATACATTACATTTGTGAAAAGTGTCTTTTTGAGAAAAAAAAATGCATTGAAATGTGTAACAAAGTACGTTACCACCGCATTTGTGATATTGAGTAATTTAACAGAGACACACCGATTCTACTGCTAATTATTTATCTTTTTTGACTCATGATAAATAAGTTCAATGAGTGGGACTGAGGATATAACATCAAACCGTGGGGTCTCCATACCTGTGCTGCTCTCAACAAAAGCCCGGGGGAACAAGCCCTCTCTCCCGTTCAGCCGGCCGCTGCTCCACTCGGCGTCAATATGCCGGCTGACGAGGATGCGGTCGCCCTGCTGAAACGTCAGGTCGCCGTCTGAATCCCCAGCATAGCTATACCGAGCCACCACCCACTCCACTCCGGGCTGAGACGCCTACACAGGGAGCAGGACAAGAGGGGAGGAGAGACACTTGCGACTTGGGACACACTTTTTGTCTGATTTGTGGGGTTTAACAGGACACATTGGACGTGTTGCAAAAAACCCTGATTGTTTGTGACGTTTCCGTTGACATGAATAGTTGTTACCTTAGCCGGTTTGGCCACTTCGGGGTGTGGACTCGAAGAAGCAACCATGCCTGCGGGAGAAAAATGATATCCAGGTTACTCACGTAGTGACGTAGAACTAAAATAAGTGTATGATTGTGGGGTTTTACCTGGTGGGGAGTTTACACTTTATACTTATAATATATTTAAAGTATGTACACATGTATTTGTGTAAAACAAGTAACATTTGCAGATTTCTGTATTTTTATATTGTGTATAAAATCAAATTTAATATTTAAAGCTAAACGATTCTGTATTATTTTTTTTAACCTGTAACTCTGATAAAACAGCATCTTAAACTTCACGATGGGTTAAAACTGTAATTTATGTCCCTCATAATTCTTGAGGAGGATTCACGGAAATAACTGTGTGATCCTCTACTAATTATGCAGAAACTAGAGACAAAGTTATGTTAGTTCTTTCATAGATACTTGCTCACGTAAAGAAACCTACAGATATTATACTCCAACAGATAACTGAAGAAATCAAATATGACTGGAAAACGTTGTAAGGAGGGACTTCATTCCATGGCCTCAGTATGTTTAAACTCCTGGCTGCGGAGCTTGTTGCACAAGGGTGTTGAGACCTTTTGTAAACAGCTATTTAATGAAATAGAAACACAAGCACAAATTCCTGACATGTCACAGAGGGAGATGCGAGCCAAAATACAGCCATGGGGTGGACAAAGGCTCTTCACTAATGGACAAAGTCACTGAATGAATTTAGACTCAGCACTTCTGGGTCATCTTACCAGGCAGTGCAATCCCGATGGACTGTCTCTTCTGATGAGTCGGGGCTGGAGGCAGATCTTCAATGACCTCTACGAAGTTGAGAGGGAAGATACCAGACGAGAGGCCGATTTGTCCCCGAGCCCAGTCCTGTCCAACGAACGCCATCAGCTTGATCACATCCCCCTCAGAGAACGACAGCTCCTCGCTGTTTTCCCCCACAAAGTCGAACCTCGCCACGCATCTCGGACCGCTTTAGTGGAGACATTCAACATTAACATCAGGTCAGTTCATCAGGGTAGTTTTTAGAAGTAGGTACATGAAGTTTATCGTGTAGAAACTCTACCTGACTGTTGTAGACTGTGGCCTTGCTTTCCGTTCAGGAAGCGGTTTTGAGGAATTTGACTAGTTAGAGGAAAGTATATTGAAATTAATTTATTTAGGAAATCTTTAATCATACTAAACATTTAACCAAAGACGTGATTGATGCAGGGAAAGAATGGATTTCAATGGTTGAAACTTACCAATACTTTGACATAATTGACGGGAAAGAAACCAGTAGCTCCCTTACAAGTGCCTCTGTACCACTCACTGTCCAACTGCTCCACCATGGTCACAACATCTCCGGCTTTCAGACCCAGCTCTCCTTCACCCTCTGTGTGTGCAGAACAAACAGCTGTTCATGGGCCTCATAACCATAATCCAAACATGTTTAACACTTATGCAAAAAAAAAACACAAATAATTTGATGAATTTCAGTTATACACTCATTGTCAGTAATTTCAAACAGTCAGTATGTTCAACAATAACTATATTTGAATTAGAAAGATGCACCACAATAATAGTTTGCTTTTTTGAGACTCTCCTGTCTGTGCTCTGGAGTCAGGGAGCGGTTACCTTAGCTTAACTTAACCTAGCATTAAGATGGGAAGAAATTGGCAAGTTTCTGTTTGCCTTAAGACACGACATGTTGATTAGTGAGTTTTGCAGGTGTTGGGAGGCTTATGTTTTAATTCTGGACAGAGCCGAAGTATCCATTACCTCCTGCGTTTGGTCTTTTTGCTAAATTAAGCTAATTTTCGCTTAGCTCCAGAGACTGAAAGCACTAGCCTTGCTCTCTCTAAAGCTAAAAAAAAAAATACTCCTTCCTACTATAGTCCTCAGAAGCGCACAATTTGGATTAATACATGTACATTTTCACCATTGGAGAGAGCCAGGCTAGCTGCTGCTGCTGCTGCTACCAGTCCTTATGCTAATCCCCTCCTGAGGCTAGCTCTAGAAACTTTTAACAAGAAAGCCAATGACAGTTTTTTTTCCAAAATGTTAAACTATTATTTCAATATGTGTTTAATTGATCTAATCTCAGTCAGCATTTGCAGCTGTTTACATAAAAAAAAAAAAAAAACACTGATGTGTCACCTGGATTGAAGTCATGCAAGGCCTGCACCTTCAGCTCAGAACCGGTTCCACCTGAATCGGCCGGACCGGCATCCTATTGGGAGAGAGCTTAATGTAGCAGAGCCCACATTGCAAGATAGACTCAAGCATTAAAGGAATGTTTTACTCATAAATATTACCTGTGGCTGGGACATGTCTGAGACGGAGGAAAGAGGAGTTATAACCATCATTTGGGACTTATGTACACTGCCTCGGGTGTCTCCAACTTGGCACTCAAACATATTGTGGTCAACTTCATCGAGCAGCAAGAGCACATCATTTTTCTATTGAAAAAGGACAACAAGGGTTATTCACTATTGCTGAATCAGCTATGTGGATCTCTTGTAGGCTAATAGTACACTTTTAAGGCGGCACGTAAGCCAGTGAAAGTAGTTTAGAGACCTGAAATGACAGTTCTCCTGCGTTACTCCCATCGTAGTCGAAGGATGCAATCCCATGAGGAAGTTGAAGCTGTGGCATGAAAGCAAAAATTAAACCGGGGCTCATCAAGTGGTATTTGAAACATGCTTAGTTGTGCGGGGGGATGTCTCTCACAATGTATTTGTTGTAGAGACGGTGGCCTGGTTTGGGCCTAGGTGGTAAGACAGGTCCTTTCCTGTGGGGCTTCTGTGTCTGGAGTTTAGGTGAAGAGCCCCAATGTGCCGACTGTGATCGACCTATGGCCTGAAAGCTGGGTGCAGGAGGTTTTACCGGGCCCGTTTTGGCTAAAGGTGGGCGAGGAGGAAGGGTTTTGCTCGACGTCAGCCTCCTGAAATGCAACACCATCGTCAAGTTGAGTAGCATGTTGACAAAGTGTACAACCGTTTAATGTTTAAATTTGTCCTGAATTCTTTTCACTTTCACTCACCGAGGTGGCAGTGATGGCTCTGGTCCAACCGGGATGAACTCCTGCAGGAGAATCCAAAGGGGCTTTTATATTGCCACTAAAACACACTTGCAGCCTACAGCAGTGGAAACCATAGAAACCAGGCTACAACACAGAGCATTCAACCAGAGCCAGCTTCAGCTCAACAGCAGGAGACATGTTCTTGTGACTACAACCGTTTATTTGCTTGTGGAGAGCAGAGGAAATGATGCCAGTAAACTACACAGCTGACCGACAAGATAAACCGGATTGAGAGAGGCCTAATGGCCTCCGAGTGTTTCACATCCTAGTTTATAAGTACATATACATCAACCTGTTAATTAGATAATATTTCAGAATAAAGACAACAACAATAATCACTCTCTATGTAGTTTTAGCTTCACAAAGAATAACCTCTTCTTTGTTCAGAAGTAGTGTTTGCAGAGTTTATAGGTTAGTGATTGTTCAGTGGGATGCTCATGTTACCTGCTGGGGGAAGGTGGGCGTCTGACTCTGGATGTGATTCACTGAGCTGTTTAGGAAGCCAATGGGCTTCTCAGCAGGGAGAGGAGGGGCACTGTCCTCAAAGTTATCTGACACTGGAAAAAAAAAAAAACTGTTTTCCACAACTTCCTGAATCCTTGTCACGATGCGTAGAGAGATAGTATTATAACTCCAGTATATCTTGATGGTTATCACATGAGGTTTACTGTCTCACAGGGACTCACATGAACCAGTTTTGCTGGGGACCCTGATGGTGGTCGGTCTCCGTGTCATACTCTGTCTGGGGAGAGAGCCTCCGTTGCTGTCCACACTGCGCTGAGGTTTGACCTGGATGGGATCTGAACAAAGAGACGCTTGACTCGAGCTGCGTATTTACACAATGTAAACAAGGACAACAACCTTTTAGTCGTCTATCTGTAAATCCAGCATTGAAGTACTTCCTTTATTTGGTGATTGAAACTATTTATTGTAAGTTGATTTGTCACGAAAATAACTAGTTCAGTGTTCGCACCATTTTAAATACTTGATCTTGAGCAGATCTTTGATCTTAGTAATTTTTTTTTATCATAGATAAATCTATAATGAAAATGTTCTGTAGGGGGGATTCCTACAGACAGCTGACTTTGTCATACACAACATAAAATAAACGCTACTCACTTAATGGACTGTCCACATACTCATTTTCTTTGACAGAGACCGAGTTGTGGTTGTTGATATTCAGGTTGGGTTTCAGAGGTTCCTTAAAAGGCTTCACTGGAGGTTTAGGAGCGACCGGTGGAGTGTCTTCTTCATGGATGCTGTAGTCTCTGGTCAATACAGACGGGCGTGACCTCTTTGGGACGGACGTCTTGCTGAATAAAGTCTCCAGTTCCTCTTTGACTGGTTCCACAGATTTCCTCGGGGGCAGAGGTTTGGGAGCTGGTGAGGGGATTTGGGGCATGTTTGTGACTGACACGTTTTGATAGTCATCATCTACACCGGGGTTTAACTGAGGTTTAAGAGCAACAGAAGGTTTGGCAGCAACCGGAGGAGGTTTGGTGATGGCCTTCCTGGGTGTGGGTTCTGGTTTGGCCAGCTCAGCCGCGTTTCCCTCCTCGGTACTCGCATGGGTCTCAAAGGCCTGGATCCTGGCCCGGATATTGCGTTGACTGTGGTTAGCGGTCATTTTGCCACCTGCATCATCAGCTTGTGAGGCCTCGTCTGATTGGTTGACGTTGCCGCCGTTCTCCGCACACTCGTTCTCCGCACTAAAGACCTCCAATAACTCCTTTAGATACTTATTGTAGGAGACCACGTCTGGATCCGATTGAATGCTGTCACAATGTTCGCTGAGCTTGACCAAAGTCTGAACTTTGACCTCTTCTGTGATCGCCGGCTTTCGGGGTTTTGTACGAGGAAGTGGAACGGGGCGTCGACCGTGCTCTGGGTCAGGGGAAGAGGGAACAGAGAGAGGGGTATCCCAGTATACAGTGACAGATCTAGCGCTGGTGCAAGTGGAACCTGATTGGTCGGGTTGCTTCACATCCCTTTGGTCCTCAGTGTTTGTGGATACTGGAGGATAAGTCCCAACTCGTTCCCTGTCCACTGGTTTTGGTAGCGACGGCCTTGGTGGTTTTTGTGGCTTTTTACCTGGAAGGAAACATGATCATCATGAAAGATCCCCCATGTAGAGCAGAAATAGACTAAAACTTAAAACTGGTAGATTCTCGTACGCCTCACCTGCAGGTCTTTTCCCTGCTGACGGTGGAGCAGCAGCACTGCTGTCTTCCCTCACAGGGTCAGTCTGAGTGGTGCTTGTGGTGGTGCAGGTGGTCCGCCGGGGGGCTGCAGTGGGCTTAACAATGTGCTCTTCCTGGGTCTTCTCTTGAATCACCTGGTCATAGGATGGTGGGGGCTAAGTCATAAGAAAGACACAGCAGCACATGTTATTATCCCATGTAGTACAGCATTAGCAGTGTGGATATGTCAATATTTAGACCTTCTTCTCGGGTTATACAATTAAAAGTTTGATGTCAGAGGGAACTTTAAAAGCTACAACTCCAAGAACTCAAGAGCACAGAACCACAACCATGAAGGACATATTTGAGATACTGGCCCGAAGAATCAAGCTTTGTTCACTAATGAAAAACAATCTGTCCATCAGATGAGGCCTACCTGGGGATCAGCCTGGATGCTTGCAGACCAGCCTGACTGAGGAGGATGAGGGTAAACCACAGAGTTTCCTGAGAACCAGTTGTTACTGGCCAGAGGTTCTGCTGAGACGATGGTGATCGACGGTCGCCTGAAATACAAACCACACATATGTATGACAACAATTGGGTTAATATTAGACTCAATATGCAACAAATGAGATATGTCGTCTTTTTGAATCCACATCAATGAGGAGCAAAATGTCTTGTCAGCAACGATTAAAAAGTCCTCTAATCTGAAATGATTGTTTACATTACCTTCTTTCTCTGGTGTGGTCACCCTGAGAGTTTGTTCTTGCTGAAGGAAGAACAGTTATGTTAATTATGTGTCATAGATTTCCCTGCACAGAATTTTTGTAATTTAATTTCCATTTGTCAAGATTTAACTATATTATCACTTTTCTGACGGAAAATTATTATTCATCCTGAAAGAAATACTAGCTCCCCCATAAAATATCCTTCCTTTTCTCCAAAAAAAAAAACGTAGTGTTCTGAAAAGGTCAACTTACTTCGTTTGATAGCAGCTCGTATGGAAGACAGAGGCCCTTGGCTGAGGAGAGAGCAGAACATTTATCATTAAGGTGTTGGTTCAAAGCTTTGTGGTGACTCAACTCCTCGCCCACAGCAACTATATTTCTGCTTTGTACTCTTGCTGCCAACTTATGCAAAGATAAAGGATTTAACGTCACTTTTAACGGAAACATACACAAAACATGAAACAGAGAAAATGATATTCCATATAAATGACAGGGATCTCTCCCTCTCTACAGATGGGGAAAAAAAATAGTTAACAGGAAAAATGATTTGAAAATTCATTTTATAATTGAGATGTTGAAATACAATATTTCATAACGTGATACAGTAATTAAACTATATAGTCTAGTCTAGTTAACTGCCAAATTACTGACCACTGACACATAAAGTGTAAGTGGCATATTTGAATAACAACAAATAGCAGTAAAAAACTTAAAATAAATAGTTTAAACATTTTAAGGGTTCAAACAAAGGATAAAAAATAATGAACGGTAGGTAATTTATAGATTGATGTTTGTGGAAGGAGCTCAAAGCTGTCAAATCAAAGTCATAGTTGTGGGAACAGCAAGAGGGCTTGAGTCAGGTATACACTTCTACTTCATGGTACTGGTTATTTAAGACAAAGATATTTGACATAGGTTAAAGGAAACAGAAGGTTTACAATACAAGACAAACTTCCAGTGTGAACAGTGACGACTTTCAGTGTTAAATGAGAGCACAACACCCCTGCTTTAGCTGTTAAAGAGCTCAGTAGAAATCTACCTACCTTACAAAAACATGGTGTCCATGAGGTACCACCTCCAGGTAATCACACAACTCTCTCTCTCTCCACACAGTTGGACACGGTTTCTTATCCTCAGGTTTACCTCTCAATGTGTAAAGATTATTCGATTATTTTCTATTCCTAAAACGACATCACAGGCAACATTATGAAAGTGAGATTCTCAGTGCGGAAGAGATTACACTACTGCTATATTAATTCTCTTGACAGCGGAGGCAGGCGCATCATTAACGCACACCCCTGCTCATTAAGGAGCGACTGCATGATGTAAACTATCTGGGGGGGGGGGGGGGACCAACAATCCTCACCCTTAATTGATTAGCTAAGCTGTAAACACCTGTGCGATCTGTCATAAGGAGCAGAAGTTCCTGGATATCTGTGATGAATGTCAGCGAGGAGGCGGTCCTTTCCTTAATGTTTCTAAACAACAAGCAGCATGACGCGTTTGTCCCCATGTTGACCTGCTGATGGTCTGTGAGGATGATCAGTGCATTGTTTTGGTCCATTCACAAACCTCACCAGCATCAGCAGATCTGATCGTTAAAGGGACAGTGCTCCGTTTCAGCAACAGTTCAGAGTTTGGGGAAACTTAACAACTGTTAATGCTCAAAGAAAATGACATACCTTAAATGTAAATGATCCGGCTTGATTCTTTCAAGATGATCTGTGGAGAAAAAACAGAGAGGTGGAGGTTTTAAATGTGATGTGTAGCAACAAACAAAGAGACCATCCTGGCACTTATCAACATTCATCTATTCTAATAATCTATATTGTGGAGTTACGTCTAATCTGACAAATCAAGACACTTTATCTCACTGATCCAACAATTATGCTAAAATACACTACTACCATGACACAGTGGTTTTATATATATATATATATATATATATATATATATATATATATATATATATATATATATATATATATATATATATATATATTTATTCATGTATTTATAGAACATGTATATATTTATTTACACTGTCCATATCTGTTTATACTGTCTTTATCATATTTCACCACACTGCACTTTAACTGCTTCTCTTTTGCACTCCGGATAGATGCAATCTACAATTTGTTGTCACAGTACTTTTACTATGTGCAATGACAATAAAGTTCAATCTGATCTGAACTTAATCTGATTCAAGAGATTGTTACAACAGTTTGGCAAAAATATCCAACAGTTGAACTTCTCCTCTCTTAGTAGCAGGACAGTGACACAGTTTGAACTTTCAGGCTATTTGGAGGACTTCACATCCACGCTGAAAGAACAATGAAGGGTTTGTAATACTTTGAATATCGTACACTGTCCCCAAATGTTTTGTAAGGTGCAGCAGGACGATGACTCCAAATATACAGACAAGGCAAACAGGAACCTTTAAGACCTTCAAGGCCCCAGACTGGTCTGAGGATCCTTACTTGGATGCAATGCCCCCCCCAAAAAAGCAAAGAGTACCCAATACATGTGGGGCCTCTAAAGTTGGGGGGTTATACACAAACATATACATACTATATTTTAAAACCGTTTATCTCATGTGGATGAATACACCTTACAAGTAAAGAGTCTGAACTTTAAAACAACTGTGGGTTAATGAAATACAGTCAGCAAACGTCATCACCAATGCCAGTTGCACGAAAATATATATTTATAGTTTGCTGACATTATCCATCATAAGCTACCAGATCAAGTAAGACGTTTCACATTTGAAAACAGAAACAATTTGATATTTCATCTTTCAAAAGCTGCACAGTCTCACTTTAAGATGTCATCATGGTTTCATTTAAATCACTCCATGCTGCTACTTACAGAGGAGACTCTATGAACTTGAAATACAAGAACTGAAACCTAACTGGCAGGAACAGCAATTACATCTCGATGAACTAGTCATTCTAAAGGAACTTGGCATGTAAATTTACAAAGAAGGGATGGTTACATACACAATACAGAAACCATCCAATAGATAGAGTGATAGAATCATCTGTACTCTGTTGTTGGATAAAACAAAACAATCAAACACATGTCTGAACGTAAACTGCATTGAACATCATAGAAAAGGAGGCAGTAGGATCAAAAGTACTGCGTTGTGTTTATGTGATTCTATAATAATAATAATAATGCCAAATGACCCTGAAGATTAGGATTAAGAGCCGTTGAGAGAGAGAGAGTCAGCATTAAAATGAGTCAAATTGTCAAACTGTTACTTTCCCGCAAATTCTCACACACACACACACACACACACACACACACATACACACACACACACACACACACACACACACACACACACTCTGTACTATTATTCCCGGTCCTCACTTGGCAGTGAACTGAATTCCATGTGAAACAACCAGCTGCAGAGAAGCAATCACTGTCTCTTAGTTAACAGCTAGACTAACAAGCAATACCTGTAACGCAAACAATCAAATATACCAAAAGGTCATTTGTTTCACCCTACTTGAGAGTGAACATCTTTAGAAAAATACAAGCTAGAAAACAACAAGCAGGCAGTGATTGTAGCCAGCATTGTTGTTAGCCTGAGACCATGACCTCGTCGCCAGTCAAACCCAGCCATCACACCTGTTACTGGTTACCTGTTGGTACACAGAGCTACTGCCTCAAGTTACACTTCACCAACATGTGAGAAGAGACCTTCTGCACTTCTGGCATTTAACAACAAAGTATTTTAGCAACTGCCGGACAAATGACACGTTACACATGATCATTTCCTTGTAAATATGCAGTCTGAACTACATTCCACAATAGCACAGGTGCTTTCACTCATGTATGTGATGTGCCTCTCTTGTGATACGTAAGTTATGATGCTCCTACCTGCGAGGAATTATAGGCATAAATATCAAATCCTCAGCATCAAAAGAGTATTCCCACCAGGATCCTCCCTCCATCGAGTGTGTGAACGTGACGAACGACTTGAAGCCAGCCGTCACACACCTACAGACACCAGAGAACAGAGGGAGGGCCCTGTGGTAGCTCAGCTCTCCTGTGTTTACTTGGCCAATCTGATGAACTGGAATGTGGTCATTCAGGAAGCGGTGTTTGTGCCACACACTGCACCGTCGCTGTCGTTTCCCTTCAAAGTAAAAGGTCACTTTGAGAAGTTTGAAAAGAGCTTGAATAATTGACCCTGGCAGCTTCGGTTGTACTTCAAGTCACACATCTGTAGTTTGGCTGCAAATTGAACTGATATGTATCAATAAACTTTACATTTCTAGCATCTTTTACCCAGGTTGGTGTGAAAAAACTAAGAACTGCAAATCCCTGGAGAATCAAAAGCACTGTGAAGGCAAGATACTGATATCAATAAATCAATAAACTGAGAAAGGTTTTGTTTTTTAAATACACATGACTGATAATAAAAATGTATTTAAAAAATAAATTATTATCACACAAACACTGTGGTTTTAAATCCAGGCTTTAAAAAAAGCCAGCTTTTGAGATTACATTTAAAACCTTTTTTTTTTCAATATTCTCTGAGCTAAATGCTGCGTCACCAAAGCTTTTGGGCTCCCAGAGCACCAGACTGGTCCACATGTTAGAAACAAATGATGTCTAATATGAAGGCCACGCATCAACATACAAACTAACAGGTCATCCTGTTCTTCTCAATTCTTACAGTCGTCACTTTTGGAAAACCGTATAGTAGACATATCCAAAATAGTCAGCCATTAACCATTAAAAATAATATTTCAATAGCTCACTATTTGGTTGAGCTTAAGGGATGTTTGCAACACTGAGACATTGTGGTACTACCACGTTGTGTTGCAGGTTCCATCAGATTGTTTGAGGTGAATGTAGGATGACGATAATCCATCCGTCAGCTGTTTTAAAAGAGATTTCATCTAGTATCAGTAGGCTAACTAGAATATTCAGCAAACATTACAAAACACCTATTAGAGACCATGGCAGACATTCTTAATTGGGTGTGACATTCATTAAGAGATAATATCCAATTAAAAAAGATGGAATTATGATAAGATTATGCAACGTCTCATGGCATAGAGCTTTCCATGCCATTTAGTCGCAGTGAAAACTAAAGTCTACAGCTGGCTGTGAGGCCGAGAATGTCACGTCAATTATTTACTTCTAGCTTATAATTGACCATCTGAAGGCTTATTTAACCTCACAACTTTATGAGAGCAATACCCTTGAGAAAATACCCAAACTAGGCCGGATTTCTTCAAAAAAAAACATGTACGCTGTCTACAGTTTTTGGATTCTATTTCTAGTCAGCAGACATCCCTTGGTATTTGTGGGCCGCTGACACATGAAAAGACAACACATACACACAAGAAATTCAGGAGGAAAGGGTTCCCTTCACAGCTGCACTCACACTTAGACACATGCCGAGATTACTCAGCACAGCGGCAGCTGTCACAGGGCAGCTGGTGAAACGGCTGGCGACAAAAGGGAAAGAAAGAAAAACGTTCCGCCTCTAAGTGTCTTCAAACTTCACGCTAGTAAAGTCAGAGGTAAGACGAGTTCTGACAAAGGGCTTGGTCTCTTCAGGTCTTTGGCTAAAGTGGCTTTTTCCAGCACACATGGGCGAGTGTGCTGATTTAACTCAACATCGCCGTGCATCATGTTCACCATGCAGGAAGAAACACAACATTTGTGTTGCTGTCGACGGATCTTTGTGCACAAGAGATTTCCCCTGACTTGTAAAAAAAAAAAAAAAATATGATGGCGTCATCACTGACTAACACAATGACAACAGCAGCCGATCTGGAGCTTCAAACCAGAGGAGATTAGATGGTGTCAATGCGGGCCAGTGGAAACTACCTGAAACAACAGCATCTGACGGGGATCCATTGTGTAATAGTGGAATGAATCATGTTAAACTATCACTCTGAAAGGATGGAAAGCTGCATCATGTACAGACAAGAACAGCTTGTTTGTGACGCAGCAGCCCGTCTGCACGGACAGACAGCCGGATGAGGGGGGGTCAGGGTGTGGTTGGGGGGGGTGGGGGGGTGAGTCCAAGCTGCAGATAGCAGGACAGGGGGCAGGGCACAGGGGGCTTTGATAAGTACTAATGCAGCAGGTGTTGCTAAAAAATAAAGAAAAGAAAAACATAGACAGAGAGGGGGACATTCAAACTAAGACCTCAGACAGTTGTAACACCATCAACTGACTGAAAATAAAAAGCCGGAGGTTCATTCATTAATCAAAGGCTGAATGATGACACTACGAACCTGGAAGCAAGCCAAAACTATGAGGATCAAAAGAGCCGTTTCCTTTAAGTCACATGTTGCAGAGAGGTGGGTGGGCCAACCTTTTACAACCACTGAGCAGGAAGGTACGTTACCGTAAATATGTGACAGGCAGGTTTCAACAGTTTACCTTAATGAAAACACATTTTCCTTAAGTAATTTGTCCTTAATAAAAATATTTTAAAAACATATAATTTAAATCCAGACGGTAAGAACTGCACTGTGAAATTCACAGTAATTAAATGGCAGCCATTGACAAGTAACTTACTGGAGGATGGGCCAACGTTTCTATAACCACTGGGTGGGAAAGTACTTTACTGTAAAAGGTTTCAACAGTTTAACCAAATGAAAACAGAGTGGCCTTTAGTATTTTGTCCTAAATATAAGTCCAAATAAACTTTTTTTTGTGTAAATCCAACCAGAAGATCAAAACACAAAGCAGCCTGAATGCTTCTTCTTTTAAAAGGGTTTTGTGTCTCACAGCAACTGAAGGACTGCCACGGGTATCAAAGCACACATTTAAATGTCCTAAGATCGATCTGTCCAGACATTAAGAAACAAATCACACATTCATCCTGGAGGCATCTCTGTGTCAGGTTTCAACAGCTTCTGATAACTACAAAAGTAGTAATAGTTGAAGGTCCACACCTTTGTTTTTGTTTTTAGTCCCATAGCTACAAATTACGCAGACTTTACACTTTTGCTGTGCAGTAAAAATGAATGTTTGATGTGTTTCTCCTTCGGCTCCATTAGCTCCCATTCATTTCTGACTCATGCCATTCTGTTACCACACAACAAGAATGTGAATTGGACAAAAAAGGGTTCACTTTAGTAGATTCCACATGTTTTAAGAGTTTGATTTTCATTAAGTTCATCATTTAATAAATATAACAGCGACTGCCTGGTGGGACAATACACTCAGATTTATGTTAAATGACTAGCTGATGTATGTGTGTGTGTGTGTGTATATATATATATATATATATATATATATATATATATATATATATATATATATATATATATATATATATATATATATATATATATATATATATACATTCATGCACTGTTTTACAGACTTGAACAGCCTAAATCATTTGCACCATTTCGACAACAAATGATGAACTGACGACATATTGGAAGTCTCCGTTACATGTCGGATTGTCAGCCTGTTACATTCCCAAACAGATGTACCTGTTGCCTGGTTTCTGTGCCGGACGTCCCGCAGGTCTCGGCGCTCCCCCTCTTCCTCATCTTCACGCCGGGCTTCGGCCATCGCGGTTTAAACCAAAGTAAAAACAACACACACAACAACAACAACAACAACAACAAAAAAACGCAGCAGAAATACTTTACTTCAAAAGTGTTGCTATACAGCTCGCCCGTCTATACGGTCGACGACGCGTTTGGGTTCCTGTCTGGACCACTGCGGGGCTCGGCGTGTCCTGCCCACCGCAGCCCTCTCTCTCTCTCTCTCTCTCTCTCTCTCTCTCTCTCTCTCTCTCTCTCTCTCTCTCTCTCTCTCTCTCTCTCTCTCTCTCTGCCCGCAGTGGGCGGGGGCGGTGCCACTCACCGCAGGACCCCACCGGGCAACGCGCTCACACTCGTGCGTGGGAATGTACACAGTCAGAGCAGGATCAACCCACTCCCACTGCCTCCTATCAGCGAGGGAGATAATGATGTGGAGACCTCTTCGTGTAATGTCATTTTTTTTTATGTATGTGTATCGTCACCTTCCTAAAGTAATAGCCCAAGTTATTTTTTGCAGGTTTTTCAGAAAACACAAAACACTTGACTATGTGTAACAAGCTGCCTTTAAGTCAGTTGTTCTCAACTCACAAGCAAGGAACTTTCTCAACTTCTCAAGTGTATTTCATGAAAAGATGGTGCAGTTTGAACGTGAGATAGTAAAGATATGCACGCCGACTTAAAAACACGTTTAATGATAAACCAAAACGAGCAGCTGGTGGCGATGCTAGAGAGGGAACCTTTTACAGTCATAGCTGCATTTTGATTAAAAACCAAAAAGTGCATTTTCAGGACACAAGGTGTTACAATGTGCATCACAATTCAGAATCTTCAGCCATTTTGCAACAGACTCAACAGCTTTCATGCACAAACCAAAAAGTCCAACAACTAAAAAAAAGGCTCAAATGAACTGAGAATACTCACTCACTGAATCTTTGACAAACACTTTACTATGGACAACAAGTCACTGTATTAGGAGCAGCTATTCCACAAATTCAGAATCACTGCTATAGACACTGCACAACAGGCATACTGTAATACCAGTCAAAATATGTTATGATTACTAATATTATGTTCCAGTGATATTTTCATTAACTTACAAAATGCTCACAAAAATGCAAACTAAATTGCTAGAATGTGAATTTATGTGTGTGTGTGTGTGTGTGTGTGTGTGTGTGTGTGTGTGTGTGTGTGTGTGTGTGTGTGTGTGTGTGTGTGTGTGTGTGTGTGTGCGTGTCTCATCTCCGACAGCTTCTCCAGAAACTTTTCCACAAGAGAACAATGTGTTTAAATACTTCTTGAAAACTGCAATTCAGCGGAATGTCCGCTAGATGTCACTGTAGGATTGGGCATATCTTTATAATCTGGTTAAACTTTGAGTTTTAAAAAAAAAACCCTCTTTTGTTTGAACCAGTGCCAACATTTTCAGTTAGTATGAATCACCACGGAGGAACATTAGGGGAATTGTGTGCATGGAATTTCTTCTGATTTCTTAAATTGTGATTTGAGCTTATTGTATCTATAGGTGTATAATGTGGGTATAATGTAGGGGGAAAATACATCTTAAATTTAGGAGATTGAAAATAGCATGTCAACATGAGCATTGTCTCAATTTATGAACCAAAAAAAATCTATATTTGTATCAAATAAGACAGATAAATAAAACCAAAGGGCTCTTATTAAACATGCCCTTGTACCTCACCCTTCTGTCCAGCAGGTGGCGACATACTGTATAAATCTGAAGTCTCTAATCATATCTCTTATTTTGATCGCGTTTTGATGAAATTCAGCATAATTACTTTTCACCTGCTTTCTGATCGGCAGGATGAGGCCGATGTTATGAGCTACGGAAAAGAGATACTGCATCCAAATGAAGCTTTCAACTGCAATCTGCGATCTGTTGTTATTGAGAGGAGTGTTACCTCACATTCAAATGAATGTACCTTGTCATAGTTTTAACCCTGAATGTTACTGACGCCTTTGAGTTATTCTTCTTATTGTTGATACTTTCTCCCAGGTTTATGTCTCATGAGGGAATCTAACACCCCTCCAGTGGACGTGGGCCTGTTGTATATCTCAGTGGGAGGAGCGTTCCAACGAGGATTAATGCGGTTTCACCTACGTGTGTGTGCGTATGTGTGTGTACGTGTGTATGTGTGTGTTGCGCGCTGCCGAGCAGGTTAAGTAGCTCGGTTACACGGATAATAACTCCGCGTGCTGTTATGAAAGAAGGACATTATGGAGCTGTGATAAGGATCGACCCGGTGATTCACTCCTGAGAGGAAAGCCCGGCTTCTTAAACCTGGTCGACGCCGTTCAAACTGCTGAGCGGCTCTTTACGCACAACCCGGAGAGGATCCGCCCGACGGTAAGAAAGAAAGAAAGAAAAAGTATTGTTCACATGTGGGGCTTTATCTCTCTTGCTCCACGGTAAACATGGCAGTGACATATTGCTGCTACTGTTGGACCATGTGTGTGTGTGTGTGTGTGTTTTCTTCTGACAGTTGCGGAGTCTGTGATTGACATGTGCGGGTGGTGAAGGGTTGGGTTTCGGGGCAACCAGAGGTCTCTCTGCTGGGTGTACTGGGGGATTCCCTGTCGAAATGACCACCAGTCTATATCCTTCTAAAGTGAAAGAAGTGGGGAATAAACCCTGCTGTGTTCCCCATGTTGTGTCCTCACCAAAGAGACACAGTGGACCCGCCCTGGCTCTAATCACAGCTCACTATTTCTGTAACTTCAGACATTGAACACGTCGCTGCGTAATAACATGTCTTCACCCGTATCTGGTTCCGTGATCCTGTGGAAACCTGCGGCGCACGTGCGGTTGTTGATCAGCAACTGGAAAAGTTGCTTCACAGCCACAAAGCGGCCAGGAGGCTGAAGGGAAGCCGAGCTTTCCTGGCCCAGTACGCTCTGGACTCAGATGTCCATCGTGAAGGTGTGGAGTTACCAGTAAGCAGCATTCATGTTTCATGGCGGGCCATCCTGCGTGAGTGACGGTCCCTTCACAGGTGCTCTCCTCCTCCCACCTGCGGAATCAATGTGATCCACAGTCAGCTGATTGTAAGCGGAGCTTTTGAGGCCAGTTTCTGGGAGGAAAAGATGTCAAACATGAGTGTTGATGTTCTGGTTTCCCCCCTCTCTGTCTGTCCAGAAACAGTCAGAGGAGCTGTTTACTACTCAGCTGTACTGTGTCTGTGTGTTTGTGAGTTAACTAGATATTTCAAAAGCTTGTAAACGGAAGGCTATATTCATAGGGCTGTAATTAACTATTTCAATGATTGCCTAGTCAGTTAATTATTGTCTCTATTTATCGTGTCTATAATATGGCCATGAATAGTAAAAACAACCCTTGACCTAGTCAAATTGTTCAACAATGTAAAGATCTTGATTATTCTTCCATATGAGAAGACGTAACCAGAGCAATCAAGTGTCAAAATAGTTTCATGCTATCAAAATGACCTCATGAATGTCTTAACTGGTTGATTCAACACTATACATTTGGTTGATCACACATTTTGATAACACAACAGAGGGCATTTCTCTTGAGCAAATTTTTTTTTTTAATTTTTTTTTTTTTGATCTTCAATGGATTTATTGTCGGTTATTATAAAAAAAGGTACATTTTGCAGCCAGTGGATGGAGTTTGAACAGTTGCTATGGAGATGGTCATGGTCACTTTCAATGCCACTGCCTCCCCCAACAAACAGCCTTGTGTTCAGAAAGTCCAGACTTGGGTCACATGATGATAACAAGTAAAGCCTCTCCATCTACTCCTTCTGTTCGGTCTTTGAGTTTGAAAACGAGTGTCTGCATGACATCATCATTAAAGAAGCTCCTCATGTTGACGCTCCTGAGAGCCCGCTACTCCTCACTGGCTCTCTTCTCTTCTGCACTATGAACTGTGCCGCTCTCAGGTATTTGTAAATGCCGTCACTTAAAAGAATGTGAAATTGAGAGGTTTTCATGAAGGGAAGAGAATTTGCAGGGAAGCAGTTCCGTGTGTTTTTTTCTTTCTGGTTGTGTTTGACCAGGCTGCACTTATTCCCTGTTTCACAGCGAGATCTTTCTGATGCTGTTTATACACCGTCTGAGCTCTGTTTATATACATAATCGGTTACAAGCCGCGGGTCTCTGGCTGCCTTTTAATCAGTTTCACTCCAGGGACCACAGCAAAAATGTAAATCTCTCCGGAAAAAAAATTCAGAACGATCTCCTAAACCGGTTGGACATGAATACTGACACGCGGCGAAGAATGCGAGTGAAGTCTAAGATGTTTGGTGTACAAGTTTCTGAGAAACGCGTGACTAATCAATCATCTGTATGATTACCAGTGATGTCCAGAAGGGAGTCAAATCTCATTTAGTGGGAATTCGGTTTGGTTGACACCAGATTTCAGACTGATCAACAGAGACATTCCCAAACAGGATCTCTGAGTCTCCATCGCAGCATGCTCGACCGTGAGTAGGCCGTACTAGTGTGATTAGACGTTATAGGTTGACTGTTTGAAAGTAGGACTTTTGAATAGCTTTCTGAAACATTATACATAATAGCAAGTTAACTAGTGTTCTATCGAAGTGATTGCAACAACAAAAAAGATGCCAGAGGGACGGATTGTTTGTTTGTCAGTTAAATACAATATTTGTTTGGCACAACTATTGGGGAATTCAGATGGAACAGGTGCTGCAGGCCCCAGCAGGTGTTAACCTTTCCCACCACAGACACAGCCAGCTCAGCTTTGTCCCGTGTTTGGGATTAGCCCTACCTTCCCCATTTCTGGCCCCACGCTGACCCTGAGAAGTAACAGACGGCATGAACGCTATGTGGCTTTAGCGACTGGCAGTATTTCTGTAATATCACCGTTGCCTTTTTTATTTAACCTCCTTTAAAAGACTAGTTTGATGAGAAGGTTGGTATCACCCTCATGTCTGTGTTGATGGTGTGAAGCCATAGATGGGAGGGCAATAGCCGAGCTTAGCATCAACACTGCATGCACAGGGAACGGATAGCTTGGCCGTCTGTGCTAAATTTGAAATTCGTCATTAATACGACAGCAAACATCTTCATACTTTGCAAAGATATAGAGTTGCTTTCCCTCTTTGTGTTTTAAGTTGAGCTTCTCTGTGCTTTGGTCAGTGAGATTGCATGTTAAGAAAAGAAAAATGTGCTGATTAAACACATTAGATATGTGTAAATAAGAAAGCCTTGGAGGCGCGTTGTTCTTTTGAGGTTAGGCTAATGATGCTCAAAATATTATTCTGTTATAAACATCTATTCTGTTATTTTAATAAGATACATAATGGCCTATTTGTTGGCTAACCTGTGTCTCAGGTCAGTACAAGGATTTTTTTCTCGGCAAACTCCCTATTGTCTTTTTTAAAAACCTTCTAGTTCGAGTGAAAAGAGAAGAGATTGTCCCTGACTCTGGTTGAACCACATTGTTAGAATGAGCTGGAAGGAAAGCACAAGTCATGTTTGTGAAACCTGCAGTTTGTCGTCTGTCATAGAAAAGCCAGTCACTGACATGAATGAACACAGTGGTGCACAAAGTCAACGTGGCCAGTGTTTTCACTGACACTAGTTTGCATCTCCTTTGCCATGAAAATGAATGAGGGGGGAAAAAAGGTCATGGTATTGTAGAAGTTGTTTTAAAAGCAACGGAGAGTCTTAAAGAATGAAAACTGGATCGCTAGTTATCCACACCCAAACTAATATTTGACCCAGATGAGCCAGGCAGGCTTTTTGGTATGTTCTGTATTCCCTTTAAAAAGAAGGGTTTTTTTTTTGAGTTAGCTGCGTATCCGTTGCTGTTTGAATCCTCTTTTCATCCAGTTGGCTAATTGCACAAGTGCAGTCCTGCAGCTCGCTCTCATCTCTCTGATAAACATCTCCGAACTTCACAGACACGCTGTACGTTCCAGTCCACATAAACACGACTTCTTCATTTTATCAGCAAGTGAGACGTGATGCAAACGAGCTAGCAGCAGGAGCAGAGATAGGAATTACCCGCGCTAAACACATTCTTATCACTGACAGATGCCTATTGTGCTGTGGGGATGGGCTGAATACCAACATGGAAGTAGGAACGATGTCACCAGCCCACATTGTGTGCATACAATGCGGTCCTTTAGCCTGAGAGAACCAGAAAGAAACAGTGAAAAAGGTGCCGTGACCTGTTGTGTAACGTATCAGAAGAAGGTATTTGTAACATTTGGGTCGTAACAATCTTGGCGTGTAATAACACGGAGAGATGTTTTACATTCGACATGTTGGCAATGTCTGCGTGGAGGTCGTTTTACCAGTTGAATCCAGACTGAAATATCTCAACAAATGAGAATTTCTGTTAAATTTGGAACAGACATTCATGGTGCCATGAGGATGAATCCTAAGGACTTTGCTGATTCCCCCGCCCCCCTTTTACAGCTTTAAGGGTTTGCTGGATTGCCGTGAAATTCAGAAACACTATATTTGCCCCAGGGGGACAATTTAGGCCCCTCAGAAAAAAACATTGAATGACTCTACTGTTCCACGAGAATTATACATTTGGCACCGGGCCGTGATGTGTGCAGCTTAAGTTTCCAGAAGTCATACTGTCAGAAAAACTTTGTCACTTTAATGAGACGAAAACTATGAGTTATCTTTTCAACGCCCTCAGTGTTATCCGAGGTTACATCTTGCTTTAGTGCTGAAGAATACACTCATGCCTTAAACACATTACTTTACATTTAGCTGACGCTTTTATCCAAAGCAACTCACATTTTTGCTCTATACACAGCAACAAGGGGGGGACTAGCGGGGCTCGATCCACCGATCCTCTGATTAAAAGACGGGCCTGCTCACCACTGAGCCGCAGTGGCCCCTAATGCACAGTACATGTGTTGACTCCATCATACACAGGTGTCCCATGTGTCCCATCCAGAACCCGTCTCTCTATTGTAGCCTGAACTCTCTTTCAAGAGCGTTCACAGTTTGTGAAGTCTTTGATTTGATCAAAAGGGTTTGAGGTCTCTTTTATCCCCTTGTTGGCTTCTAGAAGTCATTATCTTCTTCTTTCATTGAGCTCAGTTTGTTTTGCCCCTCTTGGTGTTTGGTACTGCTGCCTCCCACCTCCTCTCCTCACAGCTTCACTGAGCACCTGTGTCTGTTTGAACATGTTAATTAATCTCCTCTCGTGCTCACGCGGCGTTATTTATTGTCCCAGCAGCTTGTTTCTGAAACCAGTTTTGGAGATGAAGACAACAGCCAACACCCTGCTGGCCTTCATGTGTGTGTGTGAGGATCCACAGACATGCAGCACGGAGCGACGCTATCCGCTTACATAATCACAGTCTTATCTCATCAGTCATTTAAAGTCATTATTCAGCACCTGTTACTTCTTGTATAGAACAGTATGTTTTATGTATGATGGAATGAAGTTCATGAGAAAATTATTTATGGGGAATTCTGCTTATCTTTTCTCCTTCATACGCTTCTTTCCACGGCAGCCCCCTTCCAACAATAATCACGTAAATAAATGATTTCAAATGATGTGAATTCCTACTTTTAATTATTCTATTTCACATTTTATATTCCTTTATTGTTGTGTCCCTTTGTTGTGTTGCTGAATGTATGAAGATGGCCGAGACTATAAATTATTAGACCAGGCTCTGTCTTCATCCGTAGCCTTTAAATATTTCATTAGCTACTATCACTTTAATGGGCCTGTCCGCCGCTGCGTTGCAATAAGACTGGTTCAACTCCAAAAAGTCTGACTTTTCTCCCCGTCTGCTGGAGAATCCAGCATCGAGCACCCTGAACGCCTCACCATTTGCACATCTACTCTCTCGAATACCTGGAAAAGAGGTTTAAAAGTCCTGTTTAGCGAGAAAGGTGATCTGTATTCTGAGTAAAGGGCGTGTTCAGCCTCTCAGCTATTTGCCCAGACGACGCCTGTGTGCATATGAAAACCTCTGGGATAACTGAAAGCTGACAATAGCAGAAACCAGATCGGGAAAAAACTGACAAAACCCTTTGAGGCGAGCATTTGTCTCTTTTTTTCTCACCCTGTTTGCTCCTTTCAGCTTTGGGCTTTTATCTCTTAACACAATACTTTTCACTTTGTCACCATGTTTACCTTGGGAGTGAGCTTGTGACTCTCTTTGGTGCATCACTTATGAAACTATATATTTATAACAGTTCCTGGCTTTTATCTAGTCGCTTTGTTCACACGACTTTTGGGTCTGCGTAAATTAGCTAACACCCATAGGAATAAATGGAGACATCGGCTAATACTTCAAAAACACGTCACCGTACAAACAAAAAGCAGTAAAAAGACGTTTCTGTTCGGTGTGGCTGGATACTTGGCTTGTGAGACCTTCAATCACGGCCCGACGTCAAAGAATACACCAACGAGTGAAAAACAAGTCGAAAGAGAAGAGAGCAATATAATTAGTGCGCCAAAGCTTATTGTTCAGTGAAATGACATAGCAACAGTGTTGTACAACCCAACAGAGCAAACACGTTTCTTAAACATTTTCAAATTAAAATAAAAAAAAGTCTTTAGTTACGAATTGTTTGAACGTTTGGGCAAAAATGAACCCAAAGTCCAAAACATATGTTTAGGAAGTAATTACTGAATCAGGACACTGTGTGTTGAGGTGACACAGCATGTGTGACACAGGGAAAGAAAAGCCCGGGCTGGATTCACCTACTCTGGTCGATCGTGTCTCCGACTGGCGACACGTGGAAGCGACAAATATTTGTAATTATCAAATTGCCATAAGTGGATAATTGGAAATTAGGAGAATCCGGCGAGGCCTGTGTCTCAATAAGACTGCTACGGCGGCATGTTGAGACTGTAAACAGACAATTACGCACTCAGGCAACACACACACACACACACACACACACACACGCACAAACGATGTATTTTTAACAACCTATATTTTAGCATGTGCTCTGCTTGTCCCATTTCTGGCTCTACAGTATTCTAAGTTATTTTGAGCAAGTAGAGCAGTGGCTTCTGGGTAACCGTGGGCTCTATATATGTGACAGCATGACAGCAGGTACTGTAAATGAGAGCACAATGTAGGTCATGGCTTTCATCAGCAGGCCCTCTGCTGGATTGGTTGTAAATCATATGTTATCCTTCGGTCTTTGTTGCATATTTCAGACCCCCCGTTGGATTTAAGATGCTGGCCCTCGGTCCCAGTTGCGTATCGAGTAGCTAAAGCCAAGTCTTGACCTTTTTGGCCCATAGTTCAATCAATTTGAGAGAAGGAAGTCAGTTGTTGCCAGATTATTGTTGTCTGAGAGCAGCTAATCACTGATTACATCAGGCTAATCTCGCAGACAGAGAAAAACAAACTTTCAGGGTTTCTTTTTGGCAATAACATCAATAGCTCGCAGGACCACGGGAGTGAAAAGTGAGGCTGGTAAACAGGTGACAGCAGCATAAAGAAAAGTGAGTCTGACCAGTCTACAGCGAGCGGGTTGATGTACAGCATCCTGCAAAATGTTTCAACCATGTTCTCATATTATATAAACAGGATATGATAATTCCACATATTCCCCTGCTAAAACGTCACTACATTATGGCTCATTCAGTCACGCTAATGTTTCTTTATCTCTGTCGTCAGTGACTTCAGCCGAACCAATAAAGGCTAATATTTGGATAATTTGAGTTTAAAAAACTTGTTATGTTATGTATGCTGATATATGTTTTATACGCTTAATAAAACCCAACATAAAAAAGTAACCAAAATATTTTTATTAGGATCCTTTAAATTGTATTGAAGAAAATGAAAGACCTCAAACGTATACTTGGCATTTCTGTACGGATATTTATTCCCTGCCAAAATGCACCAATATATCTGCAGTGAGATAATATCAGTTCTATAAGTGACACTTCTTGTCTTTGGTTCAATTAATTTTACGTGAAAGGGAGAAATGGAGAGACTAGTTTTGGAAAAAGACAACGTATTATAATAACTGATATAACACAAGCCACAGCAGTTATCAGCTATCAGAGCAAGCTGACAGCAGGATGAGGGAACGTGACGGTTAACCTTTCTCAAGTTCAGCTTTTCACTGCTGACATCCAGAAGGAGGTTTGATTACACATGACCGTCATCACCTCAGTTATACAAGATGAAATATTGCAGCTATTCTTTCGGCTCAGAAGAGGAAAAAAAAAGAAGAATTATAGTTTCATGCGGCTGTATGTGAGTTAGTGGAGCGGATCAGCCTTTAACCGCAAGGTTGGAGTTTCTGAGCTCACATGTCAAGACGTTGAACTTCAAATCGCTTGTATGTTCGCCAAAAAAGACCAGTGTGAGTTTCTGTGAGTTAAATTGAATGCAATGTATATCTCCATGGGGAGGTGGGGGTCTTCATTCTCCTCGGAGAAAGACTGCAAGCGTGAGAGGCAGAAAACCATCCTGCAAAACGAAATGAGTGTTTGATGACTCTCCTTTTTTAACACACTCACCCACACACACACACACACACACACACACACGCACACACGCACACACACACACACACATCTCCATCTGTCGCCCTCTCACTCTCTGTTTACACGACGTCACGCTTTTATGAAAGATTGCATGTTTTCCAAGAAACCCACATTTTCATAGGCGGGGTCCAGACCTTTTGGAATCTGCCCGCTCCCCCGATTTAGAGTCGCCTGGAAACTGAGTGCGAGTGTGATATCAGGCAAAAAAACAAACAAAAAAACAAAATCAACTGCAGAGTTTATATGATCATTGCGTTTTAAACGCACGTGTGATTTGAGCTGTTGCGGCTGCTGCATTACGTGACATGATTTCCCGCGATGGCTCGGTGTGATTGCCGGGGGAGGGCCGTTGGCCTCTCGCCGTTGTAAAAGATGCCAATTACATCACAACACTAATTGGAAGAGACAATGGTGTTTTTTTTCCCACAATGGAGGGATCTTTCGGATTTGATATTGATGTCGAAATCCTGCCGAAACATGCCACGCGATTGGTTCACTCTGAACTATTTCTGCATGTAAACAAACACTGTTGCTGTCGTTTGTAATGTTCTCGCACCGCCTCCTTTTCCCCAACACTTTCTCCCGCCTGCTCTCCCCCCCCTCCCCCCTTTGTAACCTCCTCCCTTCTCCATCTCCGTCCAAGAAGCATTCGGAGAAGCTTACTCATGTCCAGTCACTTCCCACCACGCCTGGCCTCTCACACGCACACACTCACTTCCTCCTGCTCCTCTCTTTGACATATCCCTCTTTTTTTTGTGTGTGACAACAGGACAGGAATGAGGTCCTTGTCTGCGTAGCCATGCGTCCCTGTTCGAGATGGTTCAGCGAAGGTAAGAAATCCCACAAACGCACACTCTCTGGCCTCTTCTTCCACATTCCTTCTCAAGAATCCAACCATCTCTCTCCTAACTGAAAGCAGATGGGGAGAGTTGGACTGCTTGCCTCGCTCCGCCTGAACTCGGTGGTTCGTGGGGATGTTTCTGCCTCACTGGGGCAGAGTGGATTCAAAAGAGAAGGGGTCGAGCTGTGATTGGTTGAGAGCCACGTTTCCTGGGGCGGGAGCTCCAGGCTCAGATTCAATGTGGTGGCATGCAGCTGCTGCGGGTTTTACAGTTGATCCCCTGTGGTGACGGAGTCCATATGATCCCGCGTTGTGTTGTGTGAGTGTTGAACTCTGTCCTGATGTTGTGTGAGTGTTCAGAGACACACACTTAAACTGCACCATGTCCTCGAGTGCGACGCTGTGGCGGCTCGGCTCCAGGGATGTCGTGCCGTCGTTGGGGCCTCCACTTAAAAATATATGTTGGGTGGATTTCGAAGTTTTGTGGAGACATTCATGGTCCCCTGAGGACGACGCCTACTGATGATGGTCCCGTGACTTTTTCTCTCGCGTCACTTTGAGGTTGACGTTTTGGTTTTTAAGGGAAATGACTCAACATCTGTTGGATGCTTTGGAATTTTGTTCAGATATTTATGTTGCCAAGATGATCAAGATTATATTTTTCAGATTCCTAATATCTGCAGTACTGATAATATTCCCATCAGCCTCAGCTGTGTTGGTGCTAATTAGCAACTGTGAGGCTGCCACTGCATTTTTGTACTCAGATTTCATTCAGCAATTAGTTATTTTTATGCTTTTTTCATGCTTAATGACTTATTTGCAAGAAACTTATGAGCACGGCTCTTGTAAATGCAAGATTTAAAGTTTTTACTTCAATTTCTTTTCTTTTTACAAAAATGTACCAAAACACTGGCAACAAGGAAGATTTTGTGTATATATATATATATATATATATATATATATATATATATATATATATATGTATGTAACCCTACCTAAACCTAAACTAAAAAAGCAATCTGGTTGAAATTGTATGTCTTTGGATAAATGGAACAAACAACACTGATTGGAAATTCTATTGACTCTTTCAGCCATAAATAATTCATAAACAGTTCAGGACAGCTTTAGTTAGCATGTTGACATTACTAAGATGTTATGCTACAATGGTCAACAAGGTAAAGATTTGAACTGCTCAACATCAAGATGCCATCACTAGTCATTGTTAGTATTTTAGCATGTTGACATTAGCATTTAGCTGAAGACACCACGGACTGTGATTTCTAGATGCAAGTGATATCGTTTCTAGTCATAGACGATGGAAAACATTCACTGTAAGCAGAGGAAACGAGCAGATGAAGCACATCCTACCATCCTTCCTCTCGGGTCCTGTCAATGGAAACATGTCACAGTTTAGCAGAAAACTGGATTTAACCTTTTCTCACATTATCCAGTGAGAAAAAGCACAACACTCTTTCATTTCTTCACGTTGTCAAAGAGTCAATCTTTCCAGGAATGTCCCGTCCAAGGGAAGCAACACATTAGTTCCTTTCTTGGGTAAAAAGTGGACATCCATGGTGCCAATGTGAGTGTTGGAACCGATCTGCAAAGCTGCCCTGGGGCTATTTTAAGCTAAAATAACATACATACATACATACATATATATATATATATATATATATATATATATATATATATATATATATATATATATATATATATATATATATGTATGCAAACAAGCAAAGCAGACCTCACTTGCTTAAATATGTTGTCTTTTCCCCTCATTCAGCCGAGAGTTATTCACACCCAGTCGCCGTTCGCTTTCTGATGTCAAAAAATGTTTCTGTCATGAGAGGGATCTCAGGGGGCCTGCAGAAATCCACTCTGGGCATCTTAGGTAGTCCCAAAACAATTTTACATCTCCGTCCGAAAGTACAGAGTGCGGCAGGCAGCCAACGTGAAGTGAGCTCCGTCGCTCCTCTCTCTCTCTCTCTCTCTATCTCTCTCTCTCTCTCTCTCTCTCTCTCTCTCTCTCTAGTCATCTGACTTTGCCTGTTATTGTTCTCTCTCCTGCATACCTGTCATAGCTGCTGTCTAGCCATGCAGAGGGGGGAGAAAATGCACGACAATCTCCAGTCACATCGGTGCGTCTGTGCTGCTATTTTATGAATCAACTCTTTGTGGGTCTGTATATAATCATATCTGCTTGTGTTTTTTTTCTTTCTTTTCTCCCTTCATCTTCAGGTCCTCTGTGATTATGCTTCCTCCCATGGTTATGGTTGCACCAGTAAGCAGTCAGGAATGTCCTCCTTCTGCCTCTGACATGGTTTAACCCACGCACGGATCCGGTCACAGTGATGGCCTCCATGGTTGCCAACGGGAGCCCGGATGGGCAGTCTCTGGTCTTAAAAGGGGTGGATCCAGAGACCTGCATGATTGTGTTCAAGAACCACTGGTCTCAGGTGAGCGCCAGCACTGAATCAAGAGTCCTGCAGCTTCATGAACCGGTTGACATTTTCAGGACATCAGGACACTTTTGCAGGAAGATCAATACCACTCTGGAGTGTACACATTTGCATTAAACCACATAACCTTCTGACCAAACTACACACCTAATCCTGACAAGCGTAGCTGTGAATACAAACACTGTGGAATTCAGATGAATTTAGCCGTCGAGCACCACGAAGGGTCGGACCCCACACTGACGCACTAACGCGGACGTTAAGGCAGCTGACACTTAGAAAAGTGTGTTGATGGCGAACTCCTTTGTGTCTGGTTCGTGTCATTCGGTGTAGCGCTTGTTCTTGTCCGTGTGGGAGGAGTAGTAGAGGCCTCGCTGGGCTGCCAGGACCCGCAGGGCCGAGCAGGGACACGAGCTGCTGCAAAGAGCCAAACGTCTGACACGGTCGGCCTCCCGCTGCCAATATTCCACTGGCCGTGAGTGTAGATTAGTGTCGCGGGGACAGCTCTGGAGTCAGTTTATATCGTCAGTAAGGCAGAAGAAATAAAGAAGAATTTGTGCAGTTTTTCAATTCATCAACTGAAGGAGGAAAGTTTCTTAAACATTTGCACGTACAAGCAGGATTTTGTATTATCACAACTTGCATATTGGACCATGTAACGTTAAAAACCTTCAGTACACAAACACTAAAAGCAAACCTTTCCGTAAATAGGAGACTTGTATCCAAGAGCTAAACTTTTTTAAATAAGAAATCTTTGGAGACAGAATGAGTAGGTGTGAGTTTAAGATATTTTTTATCCCAATCATTTAACTTTTTAGTGGAAACTTTATCAGACACAAATTATTGTTAAGAACAGAGTATTTGTCCTTAAAATATCTCTAAATATGAACGCAATTTTTTTAGAATATTTCTTAATCTCTTCGTCTTGTGGGGGATTTGTGTTTTCTAATGATTACCTTGGTTGAAATTGGTAGTTTAAAAAAACTAAACAAAAAAAAAATACATTTTAGAAAAGTGACTATGTTCCAGTAAGCGGACCTGGTGCTTTAATTTAGTTTCTTCTGTCCATCTGGTTCTCTAAGTTTAGTTGGAATAGGTTCATTATTCCAGCGACATGCACGGCGCTGGGTGTATCTGTTGTTGTGCTTGCTGAATTCAGATTTCTGGAGAAGAACTGTGTTGAAAGTGAGCCTGTTGTTTTGAATACAAACCTGTCGTGGATCGCTGAGTTTTTAGCAGGTGTGTCAGTGGAGTCCAGACCAGTGAGACTTTGCCCTGAACATGATGGGCGGTTCACCTTTGGAGCTCATGCATAACGTCTGTCTGGGATCCGTGTTTTATTTCTTACAGATTCACATATTTCTTCAGTCATCCCGGCCTGACTGTGAACAGATCAAATGAGAACGCTGTGTTCAGATTAAAGCTTGTTTTTGCTTTAGGCGAACTGGCAGCACAATTTCACTCCTGCAGAGTTTTTATTTCCAAGCTCCGCTAATCTGAAGAGCGATAAGAGCGCTCTTGACTTTGGTTTCAGTTCGGAAAACCTTGAAATCCGAGTAACATGTCGTTAGTAGTATTGGCCTTGTCCCATCGTGAGAAGCGCTGCCTGTTTCATTGGCAGATTAGGTTTATGTTCATTTGCTGCATCTTATCTGCTGCTCTTCAGGCCTCACTGAGCTCATTGTGTTTGTTGTGACATGCAAAGTGATCGCTCTGTTGCAGCCGCTGCCAACAATCTCTAATGTATGACAGTGAAGAGCCATGGTGACGAGGAACAAACTGCCCTGACCCCTTTCCTTCCAGGTTAATGTCACATGACCCCAAATAAATGTGTCCAAATTTAATGTACGCATGAGAAACGCTGCTGTTGACTGATGCTCAACATTTCATGAATGTGTTTCTGGACATTGAGGAGCATCTTCAGAGTTCAGTTATATTTGACTTTCTGGTGGTTTCAATAACAAATTCATTTTTTGGGCATCTGGCCCACAAGCATGATGAAAGTTTAAAACATTTTTTTTTTTCATTCAATTGTTTCGTCCCAATTCTAAGAATATTATTTGGGATTATTTTTCTTTCTTTTTTTTAAATTGGTAATTCAGAGCACTGCCTGAATCTGACACTGCATATGTCAGCTGGCATTAATAATTCATAAGGTATCCGTCCGAACACTCACTGTATAAGCTGAGTAATGTTAAAGTCCAGCAGCTTTCAGTAAAGGCCTCTGCATCAGCACATTTAAGAGTGTAAAAGTTGGCAGGTACTTTGAACAAATTAATGGATCTTTACAACTTATAAGTGAAGTTTGACTTTGCTTCCTAATAGTTTGTTTTTTTCGAGTCCTTTTGTTTTTAAATGCTAATTTCTATTCATAAGTGTATTTTAAAGTCCAGGTTATGATTGACCACATGACACACATGATGTATTTAAAAAAAATGTTCTGACACTTTCACTTCAGTGTTTTAAAAAAAAACATTTTAACCTTTTTAATCATGGAAAGGGCCTTGCTCAAGAGCAATACTTCACTTTGAATTCTTCCATTCAAATAAATACTGTCAGTTGGGGCCTGTGACTTAAATACAATACTTTCTTAAAAGCAGCTTTTATTTTGAAAGTCAGATCCCTGAACTGAGGTCGCTATCAGTAGTAAATCCTTAAACGGCTCTCTACATGGCGACGGCTGATACGTCAAATAGTTGTGTGTTCCTGTATTAATGCTTTGGATATCAAACAACAATGCCATGTAAAGATACAGTGGAGTGACGTCGACAGCCTGAAGTGTAGCACCCCCTCAAGTCAACAATGTTGGCTCTGCCAGAACATTCCCTGTAGTTTGCACTGTCAGCGCCGTTGGCACCGTTAGTGGTGATGTCATCGAAAAGCTCCCAAACTCGCGGGTTCCTTTAACCTTGTCTGCAACCGTGATGGTTACAGTAATTACCTGACTCTTCCACATGTCCAGTCCGAACAATTCTTCCTCGGCCAGAGGAGCTTGAACTGGACTGATCCCACTGGGCCGCGGGCCCCACCGGGCTCAGGCCGAGATTACAAACTCTGTTCTCTTGTTTCCATCAGCCAGGCCCGGCCCTCTTGTGCACGGCCAGTTATTGTCATGGCAGCAGTGTCAGGCCGGGGACACTGGCTCCATTATTGTGACTCTGGTTTCTACGCAGCCGACACACAAGGGAGGGGCTGGATACACAAAGGACCGTTTCACTGTGTGCGACCAAACCGAGTATATCTGTGCTGTGCTGCTGGTCTGTTTACACCCCATCATTGTTGATAATTAACCTGCGAGGAAGAAGGGAAGGGTTTTACTTGCGACCAAAGAAAACACTGACTTGTACCGTGTGTCGAGTGCAGTGGCGGGCTGTGGATTTTCTCCCTGGGCTCCCAGTGCCAGTCATAGTCTCGAGCAGCTGTTTAACAGCTGGGAACAGAGGAGCTGTGCAAGGAGAAAATAAGTTAATGCGTGTAGTTTATTTGTAAAAAAAAACAATTCAATTATAAAATAGCTAGAACTTGTGATTCTGTTTAGGCCAGCAGAAAAGGCTTAGCAGGTCCTGCCACTGGTCAAGTGTTCATAGTGTAGCTCGTATACTTTACATTATGCCAGAGGTAGTGCTTAAGACCGTCTTTGCCAAGATAAATTTACACCGTTTCCGGGTGTTTTGCACTTTTTTAAAGCCCAACGATCAATTTGCTTCTTTCTTGGATTCTGTTGATTGCGTCTCTGTCCAATCTTACTTTGTGTTCTCCAAACTGACCAGTCGACAGCAGTGTTTCTCATGTGGAGGATTCGTTTGGGTGGCGCACCAATACAGATTTGACCTTTGTAATATCACTTTGTGTTTATTCCTTCTTTTCAAAAGGCAATACAGTTGAAAGTGTAGGCGGATCTAATGGAGCATTCATTTATTCATACAGACAAGTACCACTTCAGCAAAAGTTGACCACCACAAAAAAAAACATATTCACCCACGTAATCCTGGTAAATGTGTATTTCACTTTTTACTGGAATATAATTATGATGGACGGAGCATCTTAGCTCATTGCTCTGCTGAAAAGATGTCTTATTGCATGGAATTCAAATATGTGGTTCTGATGTGTTCAGTTGACTAACATCCCTCTCCTCTCTCACTGCAGGTGGTGAAGATCCTGGAGAAGCATGACCCCCTGCGCAGCAGCTCCACCGTGCCCTCCCTCGGTGTCATCAACCTCAGCGGCGGCCCTCGTTACGGCCCCATCCCCGGAGACGAGGCGAGCGCGGTGCAGAACTACGTGGAGCACATGCTCTTCCTGCTGATGGAGGAGGAGAGCGGTCAGGCCGGCGCCATGGGCCCCATCCTGGAGTTTGTGGTGATGGAGAACGTGATGGAGCGCCTCTTCGTGTGGAGCCTCCGCAGGGAGTTCACCGACGACATGAAGCTGGAGCAGCTCAAGATGTACGAGATGCTGGTGGGCCAGGCGCGCCAGCCCCTGCTGCACCACAAGCCCATCCTGCGGCCGCTCATCATGCTGCTGTCGTCCTGTTCGGGCACGGCGGCGCCGCAGGTCGAAGCCGAGCTGGTGCTGCTGCTCAACCAGCTGTGCTGCGTTCTGGCAAAGGACCCCTCCATCCTGGAGCTGTTTTTCCACACCAGCGAGGACCAGGGAGCCACCAACTTCCTCATCTTCTCCCTGCTCATCCCCTTCATCCACAGGGAGGGCACAGTGGGCCAGCAAGCCAGGGATGCCCTGCTGCTCATCATGTCGTTGTCTGCTGAGAACGAGCGAGTGGCCAAACACATCGCGGAGAATACCTACTTCTGTCCGGTCAGTGTCCCTGGATTTGAGTACCTGTGAAACCTTTATGTATTAGGGCCTGTTCACACTCATTATCTGACAGCCACCCGAGGAATCTTGGACTCCAGTGACCCTCGGCGTCAGACTCAGGGGAAACATATGCAGATGAATACATGACGCCACCTGAAGCGGGGTTAAACCGTCTCATTAAGGGTTACACACGTCTGGCATTCATAAGATTAAGGCTCGTTGCAAGATAATCCCATGTAAATAATGCCATTTACCCACAGCTGCAGACATCGCAATGAGAAATTGCTTTTGATGTGATGCCAGTTTGACGAGTGAAGTCTGAATTGAATTGGTTCCACTGGCAGGCGACGAGGATAATCCTATAGAGGATGTATACATCAATGCAACACTAATGATGCATCATCTTACAGTTTAATTACGCTGCGGTGCCAGAGACGCTGTTGTTTTTTTTCAATCCCGCCCTGTACGTGAAATTACACCTCCAAGAAAAGACCAAAATCATGTGAATACTGACCGTTTTAATTGATGACCTAATTATCACATCATGATGATTATGACAGGGAAATTATAGGCAATAAAATCTGATATGTACTGGAGGCTGCTGCAGCGCGGTGCTTATGGCTTACATTATCAAAATGGAAAAGAAGAAATGATTTGCAAAAATATTTTGAATTGCAATTAAAACAGTTATAAATATGTTGTGTGAAGCCGACAATAAAACTGACTGCCAAAGATATAACATTTATGCCAAACACTGCCTCATTAATGTTTAATAAAGCCCATAATATTCTCTTGAATATTTTTTTCCATTAGACTCCTGAATATCACATGATTTAGGTTTGCAGCACAGTTATTTTATTTCTATTTATTTTTCATGATGTAGTGTAAATATCATAGGTAACCATTTTCTAGAAAACACCTTTATGACAAACCCTTGACATCCATCTTCCTGCAAGCTTCAAGCTCTGGAGTTACTGGTCTCCAGCCATGCCACCAAGGAAATGTTCTTACTTTAGCAGCTATTTACTCATAAACCGAAAACGCCATCTTGAAATAATCACGGTTGAAGCAAATCATCCTGTGAGGTCAACACATTTCACAGGATTCGTGAACACTTTGACAATCATTAGCCAGTGACTTTAATCGAGAAGAGCGTGACTTTTTATTTCTTACCGACTCTCATTCTCCCCCTCTCTTTCTCTCTCCCTGCCCTCAGGTTCTGGCCACGGGGCTGAGCGGCCTGTACTCGTCTCTGCCCACGAAGCTGGACGTTCCCAGTGCGGATTGGCACTGCCTGCACAGAGAGGACTGGCTCCGGATGCCGGCCCTCGTCCAGTTTCTCAACTCGCTGGAGTTCTGCAACGCTGTAATTCAGGTGAACACGTGTGACGACTGACGAGGCTACGCACACACACACGCACACGCACGCACACGCACGCAAACACACTGCCACATCAAACATTGTTGACAAGGTTACGCGGGTTCTTCACACGTGGTAAATGGCTGCAACCTTCTGCTTCACTGAACTCTTGTGTTGATGTGTGAATGCTCCCAGGTGGCTCACCTGGATATCAGAGACCAGCTGGTTGGCTACATCTACAACGGCTTCCTCGTGCCTGTCCTCGCACCCGCTCTCCACAAGGTCGGTACTCCTCTTCCTTCCCCTCGGTTTGACAGTAATGCAGTGATGCTCCTCAGTAACTCAGCGTAATGTTGCCGATGCTGTTTTACTGATCACAAGATAACAGAAGGTGGAAAACTCGGTGACAGCTTTTAAAATACAATGTCTACCGTAAGAGAGGGGGTTAAAACATACACATATCGAATCAAAGGAGTAGTTTGACATTTTGGAAAAGGGAGCGAGTGGACTAAGAAGAGGGATGCCGCTCTCATATCTCATCTTACCAGGCGGCACCCTCCAGATCTTTTTTGCCATTTATTTTACTGGCCGTCAGGGGGCGACTCCTGAAACTGATTGTTTTGAATATTATGAGAAACACTTCTCACTGTATTTATTACCCCAGTAAATGTGAGTTTATGCTCTCAATCGCTAGTTGTCTTCTGTATCCTGCTTGATGTTCTTTTGTGGTTGCAAAAAAACAAAACGGCGACCGCCAAAAGGCCAAACTTGGGCCTTCAAAACCAATGGGTGACATGACGGGGATTACGTCCACTTCTCATGTACAGTCTGTGAATCTCACTTTAGGAAAAAAGCCAAAAAAGATCGGCTGTAATCCTGTCCAAATGAAGCTTTACTCAAAACTTCAAAAGTCTAATAAAAAACAAAATACTTATAATTGTTCTGTTTGCTTTTATATGTGCAGACCTCAAACATTATGCAAATTAATAAAAAATATTTAACTAATAACATTTTATAAGAATATCCACAAGACGTCCTCATACCAACATCTTGATATAATCTGTGGACATGTTTAACAGATTCTTCTCTCATGTTTTGATTTGCTCTCACACACATTCTGACTGAAATATGTCTTCCTCTGAAGTTGACCCTGGAAGAGGTGATGACCACCACAGCATACCTCGACCTCTTCCTGAGGACGGTGTCAGAGCCGGCCCTGCTGCAGACCTTCCTCTCCTTCATCCTCCTCCACCAACACGAGAGCGTCCACATCTTGGACACTCTGGTCAGCCGCATCAACACGCCGTTCCAGGTACAGGACGAACCCAGCGACCTGCCAACAGCACAGCTCTGTACACACAAACACACACACACACACACACACACACACTCAAAAACAGCATGACTCAAATTTTAATAACTCCAGGAAAACAACCCTGGAGGCGCTTTTGGACCCATGTTGGGATGTTAAATGCCAACTTCAAAGCTGGCAGCATGTTGCCGTCGTGATGCTCAGTGGCAGGGACATCACACCGTTCGAGGAACAATCGATACTTTTTTGACCTCTATTTTGAAACATCTTGTTAAAATCATGAACATGAATAAGTGATGGGTTCTTTACATTGCTGTGTAAATGTCTCGGGGCGTTTTCCCTCAATGTTTGCTCACAGGCGGCTTCGGCACACCTGCAACCCTGTGAAAACATGAAACATGTTTGCTTTTCAAGTGTGATGACCTGAAGCCCGAATAAACACTGACTAACATGCAAATAATACACATTTCGGCTATTCTTCGGTTTGCTTTTTCCTTTGAAGTTTCATAACTTATTAAGTGGTCATGTTGTTTTAAATATAAATATATATATATATTACCAAAATCTCTCAATATTCGACGTTCTCTCGGCTAATCATTACAATTGATGTCAATTAATTACCGTTTCTGACTAACTGACACAGTCTCAGTCGTAACGCTCAGTTGTTTTAACCCCACAGTTGGGCACCGTGTCCCTGGGACTTTTCCGCACTCTCATTGGCTTATACTGTGAAGACGTGATGCTGCAGCTCATATTGAGGTGAGTGGCACACACGCAGACTTACCCCAGTTATGAGGCACGGTACATCTAATTGGTTTACGACGTGTTGAGCGTTTACTTTCTTCCTCCCGCCGTTGCAGGTTGTACTCAGGCTGGTTTTCCATAACGGGATTCGTTCCCCTGTTTGCCTCCCCAGGTACCTGATCCCGTGTAATCACATGATGTTGAGTCAGAGGCGTGTTGTCGGGGAGAGGGACTGCTACTCTGTGTCCGCAGCCAAGATCCTGGCGTTAACGCCGTCCTGCTGCTCTCCTGATCACAGCCCCCCGCCTCTCCGGCAGCTGGACTCCATTCTCTTTTCCAAGGGGGCGGAGACTCCCAACAACACCAGCGCCACGGGTAAGAAGTACGGGACAACTCTTTGAGCCCTAGGGTCCCTTTTATATCAGCTCACATGGTCCAAATCAAGACAAAAACATGGTATAAATCCACAAAAAAATGTTAGGTATCAAATTAAACATGAAAGTCAGGGCTAGAATAATATATAATCCCCATGTACAACCTCTAAGCACAGCTCAAACACAGGATTAGGGGTTAGGGTGAGGGTTTAAAGGGCTACAAGACTAATTTTGTCTGGTTTAAAGCCGCTTTGGACATAACATCCATCGGTTATGATACCATTGTACTCACCAAAGTAACCGCTCAGATCTGGGAACATGGAGGCGTTGCTGTGCGATGAGACAAGATCATGCAGACTGTCAATAAGCCAGCTGTTTTTATCTGATCCATGTTTATTTTGGAGAAATAATGCAGGTGAATCAGAAACTACAAAGAGAAGACCCACTACAGTAGAATGACGACGCAGTCTATTGACTTGTATAGAAACAAGCTCGTTAATATTCCGGCTGAATGGCAAAGGGAACCAGGGTGACATAGTGCGTCGACCTTCAACCCTTTTAAGGCCGTTGCTGAGGTGTCCTTGAGACCGCTGGGAGGGTAAAGTAAAGTGTAACGCTTTCACAATACTTAATGCTTTTAATTTCTTCAAGTACTGTATGTGCTACAGAGGAGCCAACATGAACGTCGGCTTTTATGGATGTTTTTCTTTGTTTTGGTTCCCTCCAAATCTGCTGCAAAACAAATTCATCCAGCAGATGTTTACTATTCATAACCCCAGTTGAGTGAGTGCATGTTGTAACCTCAGTGACTGTGGCGTGCTGAAACCCAATAATAACAAAGGGCATCATTTATTAACATTACGCTTCCTAAATCTGTGTAAACATGGTTTGGAGTTCACCGCAAGGTGCATCTATCTGGAACATGTAACAGGGATGATTATGAGTGTTCTATCAAAAAATGAGATCTCCTGCTGTTTCGCTGCATTACATCACTTTACCCCCTGTAGCTACATGTCAAATTCATTAGTTCGGCTCTGCATGAATGCTGCGCTGAGGCGCTGCACGCCGGCTTTCATCAACATTTCCTATCTGTTCTTTCTCTTCCAGAGAAAAGAGAGAGCTTCTTAGAGGATGACGACGGCTCAGGTAACTCCTGCACCATCGGCTCCGAGATCTACCTGGACGTCAGTTATCTTCATTACCTCTACGACGCCCGTCTGAGCATCAGCAGCTGCATACGGGCCTGCCAGGTTTGGTCCGCCCCTTACAACGGCGAGGACCCCCCACCTGAGAAATACCAGCCCGGCGTCCTGGAGGAGCCCGGGCTGAAGTGTTGGCAAAGCCAGATGGCTTTCAAGCGAGTTCCACAGCCGCCAGCGCCTCGGCCCCGCCCGCCGCCCAGAACAGAGCCGCCCTCCGTCACCCAGCAGGAGCTGGAGTGGGACGATAGCTACGACGCGTGCCCGGTGAAGACCGTAGAGGCTCCTGCGGAGCCAAAGCGTCCACAGCCGCCTCCTGCTGAGCCCCCGAAGCACATCCAGGAGATGAGGAAAACCGCCATCATGTTTGTACAGGGGTCGTATATTGAGGAAAACGACTTCCAGGACGACGTCATGGTGTACGACCTCGTAGCCAAGAAGGACACCAGAGATATTGAAAGCGTTAAGCTCCAGTCCAGCGGGTCCGAATCTGAGAATACCCAACCGGGATCAGTGGAAGTTCCCCTAACGAACGGACTCAGTTCAACGCTTCCAACCTCTGTGATGGCTGATAAACATACCGTGGACACAAAGGCCAAAGGTCAGATGGATTGTAATTCCCACCTCCAACACACCGCAGCTGCCGAGCCGGGTGACGACCTTTTGGCTCAATACGAGGAGCTCATTCGTACGTTGGACACTAAAGCGAGTGGAAAACCGTTCAAACCTGATGGAGAGGTAAAGAAGCCTGCCGCACCTGCAGAGGAGGACGAGGAGGAAGAGGAGATGGACTTCACATCCTTCGCTGCTGAGACACCAGAGCCAGAGAAAGTGCATTCACCGTTTGGGGCCAAGTTTGTCAGTGGAAGCGCGGGAAGAAAGCAGTCGGCGCCTTTTACCGGTAAGTGAAGGGAGAGCTCTTTGCAGCAGCATCTTCATTCGATTGAAACGTTTGCTCATGATCGCTCTTCCCGCAGGTCCGTTTGTGAGTGTGCTGCTGTCTCGTCTGGAGAACATGCAGAGCAACACGCTCCACGTCAACTTGTTGCTGACGGGCATCCTGGCCCAGCTGGCGGCCTACCCTCAGCCTCTCTTGCGCTCCTTCCTTCTCAACACCAACCTGGTCTTTCAGCCGACCGTTCGCTCCCTTTACCAGGTAAAACAGCCAGGGGCGAGGCTCTCACTTCCCTTCCTTCCCTTCATCAAGTCGACGGGATGAAGACAAGGGGAGCAAAAGATTTGGGTTTGGTTGCGTCGCTGAAAGATGTTGAAACTTGCAGTGAACGCACAATGAAAGCACGGGCAGGGCGGTGCACTTCTTAAAGAGAATTGTAAATGTAAAGAGAATTTGAACATGTAAAACAATGTTTCTAAAAGTACCACAGGCTAGCTCAAAGCATTTAGCTTTAATTAGATCAGCGCAAACACTGCAGATGTGACTCCTTTGCTTCTTCTCTGTGTTTCCCTTCAGGTTCTGGCCACCGTGAAGAACCAGATAGAAGAGCAGGCTGCCACCGGAAAAGACTTCCCAGAGCTGATCACAGCCGCTCAACACTGGCTGCTGGCCAGGGAGACGTCCCTCATAGCTGCAGGTGATAACACACCCACATCTGGAATTTTTGTTTTCTTTGCAAGGTGTGGCTGGAGCCTGAGCGCTCACATAGATCTGCAGTGAAATTGTGATTCAGACTGGAAATCCAAGCAGGTTCTACTCCAACATTTACAAGAATAGCTTGACAGTCGTTGAGTTTCTCGATCTCCAAAATGCGCTGCCGAAAATGGGTCAAGTTTAAAAAACAACATCTGCATTCGTTAGCGGTCGTCTCTGTCGGGAGCCATAATAAATTCTGCTTGATATTCTTAAGTGATGTTGCAGTCGAGCAGCTGAACCCTGGAGTGTCGCGCCTGTTTTTGAACCAGGTTCCCTGTGGTTTCAGAGTTGTATAAGCTAAAAAAAAATATTAAAAAAAAAACTTGTTGGAAGTATGTTTGCAGAAAGATAAGAGCCCGAATTTTCTATGAAGGGAATTTCTCAGTAGGTCAACAGGGGCACTTTTCTGGCTGAAATTATTTATAAATGGAGAAATCATTAACAGGAATATGTTATGTTTACAAAATGTCTTCAATTCCAACACAGAGTTTACATGCTGTCATTTTGACTCATTTAAATCTTCGTGTCCTCAGACGAAAGCAGAAGCTCCACCCACGGCGAGGCAGGAAGGATGATGAGGAGTTCGCCGCCACCCAAACCCAAAGCCATCTCTCTGGATCGGACAGACGTCTTCGCCACCGTCCTCTTCACGGAGTTCCTCAAAGAACTGGCTGCTATTGCACAAGAGCACTCCATCTTATCGTACATTCCTATGGAAGAGTGATCGAGTCCCAGTCGAGTCCCGCGACTCTCAAAGACTTAGAAAAGACTCTTTTCTTTTTAAACAATTATTTTCTGGTCTTTTTCAGGCACTACTTGATGAAGAAACCTCTCACATCAAGTGATTTATACGACAATCAAACTTTCCCCGCCCCTCCAAGCAAAGATAATCATTCAAGTTCTGTAAAGTTCTGTCTGGCAGCCAAGAAGGAGTTGTAAACCTTGAGCTGTTCGCTGAAGCCTGCACCAGCCGATAATACTAGTGAGAGCGAGCTCCAGGTCCACCAACCAAAGACTGTAGAGAGAAGATTTCAGCAAAAACAGCAACGTTTTCTGCAGCAATCATCAGCCCCTTATCGTAAACTTCTGAATGTCGCTGCTCAGCGCGGCTCTGTTAAATACTCAGGTGGCTTCTTTTTTTTTCCCGGAGAGTTGTCGCCTCTTTGCCGTAGGATTACGCACCATATCTGAGCACCGCGTGGAGCCTCTGCCGCTTTCAGAGGGCGAGCCTTTGAATTAACAGCGTTAAAATGTAATTTAAAGATTAACCGGTGGAGCCGGCTGGCAAGCCGGGCCGACGTCCTCACACATCCAAAACTTCTTATGCAGCCGTCACATGGCAACTTGCTTTCTGGGTAAAACCGGTGGGTCACTTTTGTCTTTGGAGTTTCCACAAATCCTTGTGTGTGAGATGTTCATTTGTTTTAGTGTTTTTTTTTTCTCCGGTAATTCATGACGGTACCTCAGGAGTCTTTCTAAATGCACGTTCTCTTACGGCCTTCGGGTGAAGCCATTTCTCGACAATGCACTAGTTTCTCGCATCAGTGGGCTTCACATCTTCTCGAGACCTGACCTCCAAAACCAGAATGAATCATGCTATATTTAATTTGCCTTACTTTAGTGATGCTTTCACGATGTACATATTGTAAGAAAAAAAAGTTCTAGCGACACAGGACACTATGCAAATCAAGGATATTTGGGGTATAATTAGATATTTTCAGAATGGGAAGGGGTATTTAAGAGTTTCTATCGCCATATTTTTTTTTCACGTGGTTATACTAAAGGCTAGTTGTTACGGTTTGTCATTATTTTCTATTGAGGGATAGTGTTGGGTTTTGTAGTTGTGATGCGTCTCACATCACTGCTAGGAGGGTTGTACTTTTGCATCTGTTGGAAAATATCTCACGTTGTAACAGTCACAGAGGGCAAAATGTTGAACATTGCCTTTCTTTTATCCAGGTATTTCACGTGGTTGTTAAAATGAGACAATACAAGAGATAGATTCTGTTACAAATCATGCCTCTGCTGTCTAGATGAATTTACCAGGACAGAAATTCGTCATAATTAGTGCCTAAATTATGATTTCTGTTCACATTAATGCCTGATTTCAAATGGATTTACACAGGAATGGATTATTTTTCTAGAAGTTGTCCATTGTCAAAGTGTAAAGGAAAGTGTGACGTTCTGTCCCATTATTCCTTCACAGAAGACACTAATGCTGCTTTTGAAAAAAATCATGTTTTTGTTACAAACCAATTTTGTAGGAGTAAAAAAAAAAAAAAATCCAACGCCATGTCATTCATTCACAGCTGGGAAATAAAAAATATATTTTTTGAATAAAAGGATTTTATGCCGAAAAACATGTAAAATGACTGTTTGTTCAGAGCTCCATTATGTCTGAGATAATGGACTGCTTTGAAAAAAATCTAACAAAGTAAATTATGAAGACATCTTTAAGTCTTTTAAAACTAGACTCTGTTGATCATCATCTCATAGTATGTCCAGCTAATAAGATGTCATACTTTAGTCTTACATCTGGATAGTTTTTGTTCCTATTTAAATCCATTCAGTTTCTACTTGCAGTACATCTTTGTTTGTACAAAAATGGCTTGGAAATGTATATTTGTACGAATCACAGAATTTTTTTCAGAGTGGTTTAAACGTATTTCTCTGGTAAAAGACTGTTACTGAACGCTCAGTGGTTTTCATACTACCGTCTCGCTGCAGACACCTCAGCCAGCACGGACTCATTCAGTCTGGGTAACAAACCCAGCGCAGTGTGACAATCTCTGTTTTATCTCTGCATTGTGGCAAGAAGACGGGTATTATGACCAATATCATGGACAAGTTTCTGTCTCAGTGGGTTTTTATTCCAAAGATTCAACCTTTCTTACACCATTCGGCCTCAGTTTTCTGTCCAAGACCCAAAGGCATGCCTCTTTTAATAAATATGAAACTGGTAAATGAAACTGGATGCACGTATTTTGTTGACTTTTGCACCCATATGCTCTTTAAAAAAAATAAACAACAAGGTTTTCAAAATGGAAAGCCAACTGCTTCACCTGACGCAATCAATACATTATTTCCTGTGTCCCAGAAGTGGTTTGTGGCTTTTTTCCCCCTGACGTTTCCATTTAATAAACATTTCCTTTACGTACTGGCCCCCCCCCCTCGATCAGAAATAGAGCTGCTTTCCAAATCACATACTCTTTACTTGAGGTCTGTACTGCAGCTGCTCTTACAAAGGACGTTCTGTTGCGTGCAGTGTGGATTCAATTCCTTAGAACATGGCACCTTGAACTCTTGCTCATTCATCTGCTGTGCAATGAATTGTGGGTCAGAATAGCCAGAAAAGGACAATATGCGACCGGATGTAGTAAAACATACTGGTATTTTTGACATCCTGCATTTGACTTAATATGTATTTGGACATTACTAAATATTTTTGGAGCATACTAAATAGTGTGTTAGTGTGTCTCAGGTGAACACGTGAACTTAAAGCCACCTTTTAACAGTTTGTAAATATCCGGTTCAAAAACTATTGGGAATTATTTTTGTTTCAAAGTAAGACTTTAAATCACTACATGCAAGTAAACTTAGTGTACACATGTAGGAAGCTAACTGTTGAGGTCACGTAGCATTTATCATAAAAAAAGAAGCTGTAGATGAGAAGAGACAGACGGATCTAAAAAGGACATTTGAGCATTGAAACAATAAAGATGACGGGACCAAAACCAGATTTAATGCACCATATTACAGATATTAAAAAGGCAAGTTGGGTGCTTCCGCCACAAGAGGGAGCTCATTGATCGCTCTCCTGTCTGGATGGCTGAGCTTTCTCAGGGTTTCGGTTGCCTCGCTTGATAAAAGAACATATGTCATGTCAGCAGTTTCATCTCCTGCCTGTGTGATTTTCAGGCCTCACAAATTACCATAATTGCCAATATGGCAATTGCCACTGGCACATAAAGTTGTAATGAAAGGGTTGTATCGGATGACATGCAGGACTGTTCGGAGGGATTTGTTGTTGAAATCACAATCTTCTTTATTTCCTCACCGGACCATTTTAAATTAAACATTTATTAAGTTAATTAAGAGAAGGCCATTGCCTCTTTTCATGCTTTTCTCATTCTAACTTAGAATTTGTTCAAACTTTCACTGCATTTGTTTTCTGTATTTGTGGGTTCATGAAAGACAACTGATACAAGACACTGCCACTGAAAGCATGAATTGGAAAAAAAAAGCTTTAATACTTTTTAAACACATAAATACAGAAGATAATGGTTGTTGTTTGATGAAAACATTGTTCAGAATTTACAAAAAAGTCAACGTCTCAATCAACAGTCAATAGTTTTATGAACTAAACCCAACACCGGGGACCACGTGTCAGCGTGTGACACGGACATGATGACTCTGCGTTTCATACAAACGTAGCTCTCATGTCGTTCTTCTTTCATGATTTGAGTCCGTGTCTGTGGCCGGTTCTCGCAGGACAAATCACGACGACTTCTCTTGTAAAATTTTCCTCACCAGAACCGGGTCAGCTCGGCCTTTGGTCTCCTTCTGAACGAGGCCCATCAGCCGGTTCAGAACTTTCTTGTTTCCGTTTCTGATGGCGTGAACCTACAGAGAGGCGCGATAAACACAAGACATCTAAAACATGCAAAAGAAGAAAGAAAAAAAAAGATAATTACAAGTGATAATTTGCATGCGAGCCCTCACCTCATCAGGGTGCGAGTCCACCACCTTCTGGCAGATGTTGTGCAGCTGTGTGTCGTCACTCACAAGACCCAAGTCCTGCTCCTGGATGATCTGAGAGGCCGCTTTCCCCGATGACCTCCACATCTCCTGGAACACCTGAGAGAAGAGAAACCAGGGTGATGCAAGTGAAACTAGCAAAGAGACAAACACAAGCCGGTGTTTGTGTGTGTGAGTGTGTGTGTAAACAGTTTTGAGTGACAGATAGGAGGGGATAATTGCACGGTCTGTGCAGCTGACTGACCTGCTTGGCAACCGAAGAGGAGATGCGTCCACTTTCCTGGAGTTCCAGCAGCTCAGCCAGGGCAGCCGGAGAGATTAAGCTGAAATCAAATGATGGGATTGTGAAATCGCAGTTTAATGGAGGCAGGGAAGTATTGGCGATGTATAGAAAAGGAGAGAAAGGAGCGGGAGAATCAGACTGAAAGGACGAAAGAGTCCATCAGCATTTGTGATTTGACTAAATTGTGTTTGTCTTTCCAATGTCTTCTTGTTTATTCCCCGGGCTGCCAGACGCAAAGAACCAAGACGCCTGTTGGAATATATCAAGCGGAGACACAGTTTCATTTGGTGTCCTGCAGACGAGACAGTCCATCTCAGCTAAAGCTCCTTCTAACGTGGCTTAGACACTGTGGAAAAGTAGATGAAAAGTCTTTCCTACTCCGTTTGGACGACAGTACCACGTCTCTCAAAAGCTCAACTAATGCAGCAAACTGGAAATTGTAATTGGATTTGTTTTGGAAAACATAAATGGTGTGAAGGAGGAAAATAGGCAGCCACCATTATTGGTGTGATACAGATCTTTAGTAAATCTACAAAAAACAAACAAACAGGAAGCTGCCCATCAACATGAGTCCGTTCTGACACGTGAACAATTAGCGAGCGAGCACGGGAATTTAAACAGTTTGGTGAATAAATTAATAAATGATCCGCATGTGAAATATCATGTCAACTTCTTATGTCTTCGCAGAGCGTGAGCGTCTGCCTGGTGAGACATTTCACAACTCTTTCAGTGTGCTGTCGCGCTCCTGCCAAAACATCCTCACCGGCAGCCGTCGGCGACTATTCTGAGGACAAGGCCCCGAAAGAGTGACTTGTGTCAGCCGGCGGACACGCCCGAACGAGCTCCTAATGACGCGTCAGGTGAGTTCCACCTCTCTAGCTGCCGGACCACGACGCTTCACCCTTGCTTTTTTTCTCTCTCCATCTTATCCTACTCAAGGGCTCGTAGCCAGAGGGGTAAACGGAGGTTGGGAGACATTACACAGGACAGCCAACATGAAGAGATTAAATAGTCAAAGTGGCCGCACAAGGAGATACATGATTGCTCCTGAAAATCTTTTATCCTTCACCCAAAATGCCGGTTAGCGCATGAAGCCAGGTTCTCGGTTTCTTTCCCCGCCTGCAGCTTTTGACAGGCCTGCCGGCTACTCTTTGTTTTTCTTTAGGTCTCCTCCTTTCAACCAAAGAGAATGAAACATCGTGCATTAATAAACACCAGCGTCTATGTGGTTTACTCACACACACACACACACAGTCTGGGAAAAGCAGATAAAGTAGAGCTCAAAGCATTGGCGCCGACACCAACCCATTACTTATTTCAATACCATTTTCTCTGTAACGACTCGGGATGTTTTCATTTTGTTTTAAATGATCAGAGAACAAAATTGAGTTGAATGACACTGAAAACTATGTATTTCAAGTTTAACAAGCTGAAGTGAGGTTTTCCAAAGTCGTGACCTGACCTTCTCAAATCCAACACAGACGCAGCCGACCAGCCTCCTTTTTCTTCGAGCTGCAGTCGCTTCCAAACTACCATTTTCAGAACATGAAGCGAGGGTCTGATATCCAGCGTCTCAGTGTGCCATAAACAGAAACAGCGGGACACAAGTGATATTCTTTCATCGCCGGTGGCGAGATAGGCGAGCGTGAAAGGTTCTATGGCAACATCTCTTTGTATAAAAATATAAAAATACGATTTTATTCAATTTCTAAAGCGTGTTTTGGAACATTGAACAAATCCTACGTGTTCAAGCCAAAAAGCCTTCAGCGGGGAGCGATCAAAACAACACCTTCTTCCCAAAAGTTAGGATTTCACTAATGTAATTGGATTTCTCAAAACTGATGGGCTGTCAGGCTGTCACAAGGGTTTTTCTCATCAACGGACACAAATAATTAGGGAATATCAGATGATTTATGACCTTACGCATGTTGTTGTTGTAGTATAGTATGCGGCGGTCTAATCAGCATTCGTGAGCATCAACAATCTAATAATCTCTGATGTCAATCAAACCACAGCGGTACATTGCAAAATGGTAAAAACAGAATTATTTGATCGAACTAAGGTTGTTGTCTGCCAATCTTCAGACATTGTACCTCAACAATACAAATATATATATATATATATATATATATATATATATATATATATATATATATATATATATATATATATATATATATATATATATATATATTCTGTGCACTATACAGAACTGGGTATATATATTTGTATTATTCTGTTTTTGAGGTATGGAAAAGAACAGTTCAATAACTTAGGCCGTTCATGTCGAGCCAAGACAACTGGAGGTTTGTGTAATGCGTGTCACGACTAGCAACAACACAATTAGATTGATTTTATTTTACAAATGAAGAGAGTTTATTATTATGATTCTTGTTGCCCTGCACCTCTGCTTCCAGTTGATAGCCTCTCATTATTTTTCCTCGCTTGAAAAATGTAACATCAATACGACTCCAGCTATCAATTTGACTCAATGTGACGCTCCGGCTACGACTGCAGTGCATGTGCAAAGGTCAGATTATTTAAAACCAGTGAAAAGACCTCATTCATTTGGCAAAAGGTGTCACCAGATATGAAGCGTGTCGTCGCCGGTGAAGTCCGTCTCGCATCAGCTGCTTCGTTCACGCGTGGACACCATCGGCTCATTCACAGTCGCGTGGCCATCAGCTGATTCGTTACGCTGAATGATAACCATGCAGGCCCACCGCGCGGCCGTCATTACCTGATGCATCGCTCTATCGCTTCCACATTCGTCTCTATGTGGAAGGGCGGTTGAGAAAACTTCCAGTTTTGGATTTATCTGCGTCCAATCAGAGTCCAATCACATTGAACACTGACGGACGGAATCGCAAGGCCCGATTTTATTAGAAAGGATGCTGTGAAGCTGCAATGAGGACAGGGGAGTGCAGTGAGGTAAATGACGGCAACAAATGGGATAAAACGCTGTATCGTGTCTGACTTTGTGCACTGCTGTTCGCAACCCTTCCAGTGTGGTTTTCTCCCCCTCCTGCCACTCCACATGGTCTGACTGCAACTTCACTCCACCGCTACGCACATGCCAACGTCGTCTGTTGCCAGAACAGCCTCCAACACCCCAAGACTCCTCCTTATGTGTTATGTTTTTTTTGTTGGTGTTATTTATTTAACTGGTGTTATAGATCTAATGTGTTTATCAAGGGAGGATTAGTTCTCCCTGCAGAGCCTTCCCTGCTAATGGGATTTTTTTTTTTTCCCGCAAATTGAGAGATTCTCTGTAAGATCTATCTGTACAACCATCTGCTATAAATGCATGATTCCTTGAAGTGTCGCAGGCTTACGTTTAGTCATGAGTAAAAGGATATGGAGCTCAACTTCTGACACCAGGTGAACTGAATCATGTTTTTTTTTTCCACACGCAAGTTACACCCTGCGAGCGGTGGCTTGAGACTCCTTTAAGAGAATTAAGAGAAGAATGACAGCCATTTGTAAACCGTCATTACAGACAGGAAATGAGTTGGAAGGAGATTAAAGATAAAGTTCCCAGCTGGACCTGAACTGAGTTTCAGCCTCTTACCCTGCCCCCCCCCCCCCTCCAGTGAATAGTTTAAACTTTTTTGAAACTATGAAAAGTTTTAAAAGAGGAGGCCTTTGGGTTGAAAACTGTTCAATTACTGTAAACGGTAAATCACAAGAAAAAAAACTTAAACGTTTGAGTAAATTCTGAAAGAATTGTCTCATGACTTCCTGACTCAGCTACTTTCTGTGTGCATCTTCTGTCACAGCTCCAAATCAGCGACATTTTCAGACACAGCATGCAAAAGGATAATAGGCCAATCCCAAGAGGATCAGAGAGGTCATGTGTTGCAGCCCAGACATCTGTACCTGAGCATTGGCAGCAGAATGACTCCGCATCCATGAGCCAAGCCAAACAATACGCATTGTGTGACTATTGTAAAGTGACATGAAGGGATGCGGGTGAGCGCCTCACCTCTGGCTCACACTCATGTGTTGCTGTTTGAGGAGCCCCAACAGCTCATTTGTCACCCAGCCAATCACCTTCCTGGGCTCCTTCTTGGTGGCCTTCAGCACGGCCTCAAAGTACTCCACCAGCCCGTCCTCATTCTGCAACAACAGCGGCATGAAAATGCTTTCATCACTTCACATGCAGATGATATAATTAGGATCAAATCAACCCAGCGGGGTCCAGCAGTATACAGCTGCCAATCGGACTCGGCCTGGACTTGATCAGATGGCAATTAAAAGAAAAAGACGCAGGAAACGGATTTAGTGAGGGAATCAGCTCTCCTCTCTCGTCCACTCATAAACTCACCACCAGAGTGAAGCTGTGCTCGGGCAGGATGTCGTACGTCTGCACCAGCCTGTCTCTTTTGACACTGGGAAGCTCTGGCAGCCCTGCCCTTATCTCCTGCACCACCACCGCCTGGCATGCATCAACGCCAGTGGGCAGCGATGCGTTATCCTCGTACACAATCAGAGGCGGCAGGTTGGGCTCTGGCATAAACCTGAGGGGAGGACGGGTGGGGAAAACAAAAAGAGGGGAGAGAGAGGACGCTTTATCATCAGTACAGATAAGCTGTGAGAAGAGGAGGTTGGCTTTTGTTTCGATACTAATAGTCCTCCAGACACCACACTTGCCAGATTACACTTACTCCTCTTATCATTTCACTTCATCAGCCTTAAACCTGTCCATCTATCATCCCCCCTCCGAAACTTAAACGTACCGCCCAGGCCTTGTTTATTTCTTCCCATCGAGCTGCCACTCAGAGGCTCTCATCCTCTTTCAGTCCCCACTGAGAGCGAGATTATCTTCCAATATTGTGAGTCCACGTCAATAGACACAAGCTCACCTGTAGTCCTGAAGACCCTCTTTGTCCCTCATAGGAATAGTCTCCCTAGAAACAAAGAGGCAGACGTCAGATTATTAACCGGTGGAATTGTCGCAAAACAAAATCTGAGTTACCTTTTGGGAGCTCTGAAGGACAACTCAGAGGTCAAACAATTAGAAAAATGATCTAAACTTTACTGGTTAACGCATCTCAAATGGTAAGATTTGCTGGTCCAACAAAATGTCAACCACAAATACTAAAAGGTCTGACTATAAATACTAATATATATTGAATATATTGTAAAACAACTTCCTTCTTCTGGCAAAATATTATGTACACAAATGTAAATGTCCTCCTTTGTTAGAAGCATTTAAAACAAATGAAAAAATGTATACTTTATTTTGTATCTTTACCTAATCAAAGGTATTTGCTATTATTAGTAATTGTGGCTTTAATGTTCTCAGATGTCTGTTTGAAGTTTTGTATTTGATGAAAGTGTGAAAAAAGTCGTACGCAGGCACAGAGTGGAGGCTCACATGTGGAGGCACAGAGCGGCGTTCACAAACACAGACTGCCGTTTGCAAAAGCTTTCATAAATGCCAGCTGTAACACTGTAACATCCATTCGTTTCAGTTGCAGACTTCTGCGTCAAAGTCGGGCCTCGCCTTAACTGGGAACACACGAGCGGCGATGCCTCCCGGTCCGCCCGGCTATCTCAAAGTCAGTGCAGTCCAATCGGTCGGCACCTTCACAAGCGGCAACGAGATGACGGAGCCAATACCAGGCCATCACACACGCTGTGTGACGCGCTCCACCGTGTACCTCGTACATGTAAAAGGGCCTCATGGGGAAGGAGGCGGAGCGCCAGGAGACGATCAGGGCCTCAGCTGTGTGCACCGCCGGCTCATTCTGCGAGCTCATAAGCCTGCGAGTAGCACATAGCTCAGGATACCGCGGGATGACGGTAGCATTCAAATGGCTCAATTCATCATGATTACCCTGATGGTTCCTCCTGTACCAGGAATGAATGTGCCAGGCAGAGCTGCGCAGTCGGAGGCTGCTGCACTGGCTCAAGCTCAGCACCGCGGCCGCCGCTCTTTCATCTGCTTACCCTGATTTGGAATCATACGCCCGGGTCTCACTTTGCACCGCGCCCCCTCTCTGCAGGACTTCGATCTGTCGCTGGATCTCGTAGTCTGTTGATGCAACGGAGAGAGCGTGAGCCCAAATACAGTTTATTCAATAACAGCAACACACGCGGTTGTGGTAAATGGCAAACATCTGCTGTGATACACGGGCACTTCTCAGGTGGCTGCTGCCACGTTATAACTGTGATGAACAATGTTTCTCTGCATGACTTTTAAATACCAACTTGGCAGTGGAGTAAATGTGAGACAACTTTATTGATAAATAATTCAAGCGCGGCACCACGGTATGTCACACCATGCTTCTTAAAAACATGCACGTACAATGCGGCGGACAATTTCTGGCTACGGCTCTGTGTCATCTTTTTTTTTTTTTTTTTAAGTGAAGCTCAATCAACGGTCTGTGAAGTTAGAGTTGACATGAAATCTATGCTTTTTTTTTAAGTGAGCAGCTGTGTGGAGCCATTTCAGCATCACACGCTGCAATCACACAGCTAATTGTTTGTGACTGGTTGTCAGTCCAAAAATGATGCTTCACAAGTTACTGTCAATATTAACTCTGCTTTCTGTCTTAATGTCGCCTCATGAAACCAGCTATCTTGTTTTCTTTTCAACAAAAAACTTCTTTGTCTGTCTGTTTCAAAGTAATGTTAAAGCTGACACATGCAACATTGCAGCTAAATAAAAGGAGCAATCCCACACTGTGACAATACTCTCATTACAAGTCTGACTTTGGAAATATTACTTTAGCGGAGGTATTTCTAAGTTATACATAATTAATGTATAACATGAATGCCAAAATATCAAGTGTTTTCATATTATTGTTTTTCCAGTAATATGTACATTGCATTTTATTGTTGCAATTGGTCAGAGTAAAGCTTTTAATATATAACATATTACACATTAAATACTGTTAGGTAGTTTAATGTATAACAAGGTGTAATGTTTAATAAGTAGTGGAGTAAAAAGTACAATATTCTTCTCTGAATTGTAGTAGAGTAAAAATATAATGTAGCATGAAATGGAAGTACTAAAGTTTAGTAAAGCAAATAGTAAAGTAAGAATAGTAAATAGTACACGTTATCTGCCAAAGTATTTCTGGACCGGGACCAGCTGGCATGAAGACACCAGGAACTAGTCTGGTACATGACGCCCTCTAAATTGGCGAACCGTTGTGTTTTAACAGACGAGACGCAGTGAGCTAATCAGTGAGCTTCAGAGGGGCTAGTGGGCGGATTTTGTTAACTATGAAAAGAGACACGCTAGCCGTTTTCCCGTTTCCAGTCTTTGTGCTAAGCTAAGTTGGTTGGCTGCTGGCTGTTGTTTCATATTTTCTGTTCAGACAGAAGAAAAACATAAATCATCATCTAAAACAGCACAGAACTCAAGTAAATGTACTTAGTTACAGTCAATCAATGAGCTATTATTACTATTTACTCTCACATTGACTTTTAGCACACACAGGAAACCCAAACAATTAAACATTCAGGGTGACAGAGAGAAAAAGGTTTTTACTCTCAGAATCTCCTGCAGATAGTTGAGACCCAATGAAACAGTGTGCAAAGATCCTCCCTAAGTACCTGTCGAACCCTTCAGCCAGTTGTCCTTCCCATAACATTGTTAACGCACCTATAGCCCTGGCCAGGTATCGGACACTGTTGATGTTCTTCACCTCTGTCCTGATGCCCAGAGGCTCGCCTGGTTTGTGGACCGACACATTGGCATCGACTCTCAGCTGTCCCTCTGCGGAGAAAGAGACAACATGCACACTGAGCGGGAAATAAGTTTGGGTTTAGAAGTTTAGCAGCTCAGGGGGGAAAAAGAGGGAGAGAGAGAGAGGCAGAGAGACAAAGACAGAGAGGGATTTCCATACCAGACATGTTGGCTTGACAGGTGCCCAGGGCTTGCAGGATGAGCTGAAGCTCTCTGACAGCTGCAGCAGCTTCCTCTCCACAGCTCATGTCTGGCTCCATCACCAGCTCCATTAGACCTACACCTGTCACATGTGAAGACAGCTGTGTTTTACATCTCTAAGGTATCCGTCCCATGAAACTCTGGAACAAACCTCAGCATTTACCGCTTCGTTGAGCAATTTGAAACTATAGAATAATGTCTGACTAAACACAGACGGTTGTAATTCTCAAATATTTATCTCGCTGCCGGCAAATTTCACGAAAAGACCAAAACCAACAATGTGCTAGTACGTTTCACAAAACTTGTCCGACTTCCCGACTGTCTCTGGCACTCAACACCAAACCTATTTGATCATCATGCAGATCAACATTTTTAAAAACAGACAACAAAGCACCGATGGCACAGAGAAAATATCTTTATCTGGCTTCAGCCGCACAGACCATACACATTACTGGGATCCATTTATTGCTGCTTTACATGAGATTTGTTCGACAATAACAAAAATATTGAATATCCCCGAAACGGATCCTTTAAATGAAGGGAACCTACAACACGATGTCACTTTACCCGCTCGGTTGAGGTCTATGAGTGTCTGGCTGCGAAGGTCATCGTGGAGACTCTTGCCACTGTCCTGCTCCAGCTGAATCTGTTTGATGGTGGCAGTTCGCCTGATCACCTGGCTCCTCTTTTTTCCTCCGAGGACGCTGTAAGTCAGCGTGCCGTCTACTGCGATGGGCCGCCGTTGCTGCGTGATCTGGTATCCAGTCTGAAATTTGAAAACATATTAGTCTGTACAACATACCTACAAAGCTCTGGCCTACAGGCTTGTGTAGTATTAGATAGTTGGACCGGTAATACAAAATACGGCAGTCTTTTGCTCCCTGATATCCTTCTAGGATCTAGATCATTTTAGCTGGTCGGTTTGACCTAAAATTAGAGGATAAATGGTCAGATTTATGGTGAAAACTATATTTTTTCCCCTGCACTGCATATCATTTCATATTCACGTTATGTAGGTCTTCTTTCAATTTAATTCATGGTAACTGGTAATGTAACAGCTACAGCACGAGGAAAACACTCATGGCTGTACTTTTTGTTAGATGTCAATGCTTGTAGCTGATTCCAGTGTGAAGACAAGTACTGAAAGTTGCAACACGAGTAGATTTGGGTCAGTATCAGATACATAATGTGAATGCGTAACCAAAATATAATTTTTCAATAGGACATTGCGGATGCAAGATAACATTCTCTGGCACGGAGTCTGTCACCCAAATTCAGTGAAATAACAGTGATGTATGCCGCGCCGGTTGTCATGGGTTTGTGTAAAAGTGAGGCAAGGCAGCATAAATTAAAACACAGTGCGTGCTGATTGGCCGAGCCGCCACTATAATGCAGCAGGAGAGCTGCCACTTCACTCAAGGTTCCTATTCAGAAAAAAAAACAACCTAAGAATAAATATTTCATCCGCTCCTCTATACCTCAATCAGCTGCCCCAAAGTATTGATTCCCCGCGTTACTATGGCAACCACGTCAGAGTAACTACACATTAATCATACTTATGCTAAAGCGAGTGAGGACGTGGGAGAAGAGATGGGGGGGGGGGGGGGCTGTTAGTCACCGGCTCTCTGTACAATGTGCCTGACACAATCCATCACCTCCCCCTCTTAAAGTGGAGGACTATTAGGGGTTCACTTCTTCAATTCCTGTTATTCTTGGTGGATTCAATCTATAAATCTACTGGATTTTTGTGAATACTGTTGCAGTTTATCCAAAAAAAAAAAATCCCCCGTTTCTTACTTTCTTCGTAATCTTTTGTCTGTATCTGCAGGGTGAAGCTCATTGGCCAAACTCTACATTCAGGAGCATCGATATCAGTGAAGACTATCCGTATTCCCTGCTAAATAAATCGACTCTGCTGTTGCCACGTAATGAAGGGTGAGGTCGGTCTGTTGCTAATAGGATCCTGAAAGCCACATTGAGTTTTCCTGATTACTCTCTAGGCCCTAATGAGCAGTGATGCAACAAACACTCCCTGTGACTCCTCCCCCTTTCTTTAACTAAAGTCGCAGATGCTCACATAATGTACATACAGGATCTCTCACACTCACACACACACACACACACACACACACACACACACACACACACACACACACACACACACACACACACACACACACACACACACACACACACACACACACACACACACCGCAGAGTTATTCTCCGACTAATTTTAATGCCACTAAACAAACAAGGCTCGGTCAGCCGTCTCATCCCACTGAACTGCTCCTGAGCTGCCTGCGGGGGTCACAAAGACATTCACAGCTCTCACTAAACACATGTCAAAGCTTCAATAGCCAGGCCATGTCTGTTTATTTGTAAGCTTAATGTCTTAAGGACATTGAAATTGTGAGTTGTTGCTGGCCGTTTAGCGTGGAGCTGCTGAGGCGTGTTATTAAAGGGCTGCTAAAAAACATTATGTTTGTGCCTTGCCTGCCATTCCGATTGAAAGAAGGAGCGCTGGTTGGTGGACAGCAGCATTAATCATTTAATGAGCAACAGTGGTGATTTACAAAAAAGCAATCAGGGATTTCTAGTGGAACATATCAATAATGTACAACGCAATTTACAAATGTATTTTTCAAGGGCGGGATAATTTCTCCCTCGATCTCGCTACTGCTTTGATTCTATGAGCATTGATTACACTCAAACTTTAGGTCAAATGTGAAAAATCTCCCATCATCTGCATAATTCAAACCACTCTGACTTCAGTTTATCAAGCGGTTGCACGCAACACCACCACTCTTTTGGAGCAGCTGATGAGACTATTGCAAACTAAATAATCATAAATGAGGCAGCAGCTATTGTGCACAGCACACACAGTGAATTGAAAACACAAATAAAAAGGTTCAGGCTCTACCGGCCGGCACCAGTCGTTTGGGATATCTCGCGGAAAAATTAAAATTGTAATCGGGTATTATCGCCTCTGCTGTGTGTGTCAACTGTTGAGTGTTATTCCAAAAGGAGGTGATGCAATCTTGGGCAAACACACCAAAGAGCAAGAGGAGCCCAACAGTAATCCCTCAGCTTCTGGGAGGATTTTGCTGCCATTTCAAGATACATGCACTTTCTGGGGAGATAATGCATCGCGAGCATTGTGATTAAAATATGTACTCCTGCAACCGTGTGATAACCAATAAAGTCTTCGAAATATGAAATAAGGGAGGAAAAGAACCCTCATCTTTCAATATCTACAGAAAGCTGTTGTGCTCCATTAAGCCTTATCAGTCAAATGTTCACAATACAGTAAGGAATTAGAGCAGAAACTAATCAGAAATATCAAAGGAAGCGATCATTTATATCAGTGCTATCAAGTACGAGAAATAGTGCAGTAAAAATTCTAGCTGACGCTCAAAGTCAATGTAATGCCGGCTACTCCATGTGGGTACAGTATTCTCGTTTAAAGCCATTTTTTCGGGCAATTTATTTCTATGAAATACTAACAAAAGGAAATCTTTCACTTAGGTTCTTCATTGCCCTCCTCATTACCTTGCCCAAAGCAGTGTTAGCATAATAACTTAGCAGGGAATGTCTGACTTAGAACATTCAAAATGCAAAATTCTCCAACACCTTTCTTCTGAGGATTTCTCGATTTATTAGAAAAGGTCTCTGTAGGGCAAGTCTTGAGTTCCTGTGACATTTTGTCTTTTCCATCTCAGCTTTAAAATGCCACTCATAATAGCAGTAAAATTACCCTTGGGCGCTGAGGGGTAGTGAAACTTTGTCATGCGAGCACTCCATTACAGAGAGCAAAGTGAACATCACTTGGGCCAGGCTGGTAAATGGAAATATCAATGTTACAGTATTTTTAATACCTCTTCTGCCTTACCAAACAGCAATCTGGATCATATGGCATGTTGTTGGATATTCATATATGAACACATTCCCATGTCATGACCATATGTTATTCTTCAAATACCATGTTGGTAAACAGGTTTTACCAGTTCTCCCTCTTTGAGTCTTGAAGAGCAGTACAATTAGGGGAATTTAGAGCGCAATTAATTCCTTTTTTTCACTTGGAGGCAGCAGCAACACTGATATATCACCTTTTCGGTTCATTTGGAAAACTTGTTAGCAAACAGCTGCTTATTCATCCAGCAGTTACGGAGCAACATCATCGTTCATTTGGAATCATGCTTCTTTTTAAAATATGAGTTGAATATTCTCTCATTTTAGCTCCGTTTTGGGGTTTCACCAACTCCTGTGAAAGATACCGATCTCTTTAGTTGCTAAATGATTTACAATATTCAACAACTTGTGGCTGTGTATGTTTGGTGTTGAACAGGTAGTGTAGTGGGTTTTTGCAGCTTTTTTTAATACAGAAAACTGCAGTCTGCTGTGGCCAGAAAATGACACAAGGAGAGCTGTGAGAGTGAACCAAACTGTATCGTTGGGAACAACGGCAAAACAATTTACTGAAACTCACTCTCAAGCTCCATAAAGCCGAGGGGAGCTGCAGATTTGGGGTCCAATTCTCTGTAGGTTCGTCACTACGAGCCACCCCTTTCAGATTGTTATCATAAATATGTTGATTATAGCTGCTTCGAAGCTGGACATATGTGTCAAATGAGAAGTGTCACATATAGAGATAAAAGCACAACGAAATATCACCCGACTTTGCAGTTCCTCCCAGCACTACGAAGCATTTTGGCATTTTTCCCCTCATTGATTTGGTGATATGGTCTGCATCTGTACTGTTCTGGTTCATTATTCTCACCACCATAATTTTCAGTCAGAGCAGGCAGCTGCATTTCATTTACCAAACATCACGCAAACAAAGTTAGAGACTTGCTATTGAACACATGGTCGGAGAACAGCTAATTCCTTCAGTAGACCAGAATCTATCAAAATATAAAGAGGATAAAATGATGATGATGACTTTCATTCATCAGATGAATAAAAACAAGACTGCAAATGAATACAAAGGCTGCTTTGGGGCTGCTGGATGTGTAAACAGGTGACTGTTTGCTACATGCTAACATGTTGAATTCATATGAATTGTATATGAAGAAAATAGCAATGTTGTGTAGTGTGTTCTGCTTCTCTTTAAGTTGCCAAAATAAAATAGTAAATCAGTAGATGAATGCTGCTTTAATGGAGTGTACTCATTGGGGATTTGCAAAATAGATTGAGAGAGCCACCATTCACGAATACCAGTGCCTTCTCTAGTAGAATGGCAGGTATCAAAGTGAAGTAACTACTGTAGATTGGAGTCATCTTAAGCTGACGAATGTTTTCCTTTTACTTAACTTAATTTTCATGTCTCATTATTAGTTCAGACAGTTCAATATCAAAAATGCCACACGCATAAGTGTTACGTTTAACACCACTATTCTGGGTTTTTATGGTTCAAATAATGATTCAAATTATTTGACTAAAAGAAAGCCATCTCCAAATTATCAGCAAATACATATAGAGGGAAATGACCTGTGGATAATGTACAAATGGAAGTGCACTGAAGGAAATGAGATGTTTAGTGAAAGAAACACTGGCCATTTTCTTTAACAGCTTTCTGTGTCATTCGTCTGTACGTGTAGCAAATTGCTGCCTTTTTGCTGCTTCAGCAAGACTTGCTCACTAACTGACTTGGCCGGGAGAGTGCAGTGGGAAAGCTGTGATGGAGAAGTTGGAGGCAGATGGGGACAGCTTATATCAAAGCTAAATCAATGACGCAGCATGTGCAGGACTATATAGTCTTTACACTGCTGTTTGCCAGATAAAGTACCCCTCTAACGTCTTTCGCTACCGCCTCTTAAAACCCAGGCGATGCACTGAAAGCAAACAATTGAGAACAGGGAGTGAAGAACTTACAGGAAGGTCGGCGTAGAAGTAGTGTTTCCTGTCAAAAAGGGATTTCTTGTTTATAGTACAGTTGAGAGCCAACGCTGTCATCACTGCTGCCTCGACACATCGTTTGTTCAGGACCTGGGGATAAGACGGGACATTACCCGACCAGCTGACAAAGGAAGGGGTCGAGAAACAACAACAGGTTATCTTTGTTTGCATCAAAGTAGAACAACACTTACGGGTAATGTGCCCGGTAAGGACGCATCAAAGGCTGACACCAGGGAATTTGGAGGTGCTGAGAAACGAACCGCCGAGCCGGAGAACAGCTTGGTGTTGGAGTTAATCTGAGCATGGACTTCCAAACCCACCACTCCAACCAGCTGATGGGGAGCACTGAGAGTGAGAATGAGAGGGGACAAATGTAAAATATCATGGCCACACACATGGACAGACCTGGGGTCAATCTGAACAAGCCTGCATTGTAATTTTACTTTTCAAATGTAAGGATCTGTTTTTATAGCAGTTTGAATATTGGAAATTGTGAGATTATGACTATCTTTATGTCATTAAAGCTGAATTTGAATTCAATTTTCTCCAAAACTGTACAATAAAAGCTCAACATCTCAAACACATGTGCATAGCAGGGATCAGTCTGAACAAGACTGCGTTGTACTTTTAATTTACAAGTTTAAGGATATGCCGTTTGAATATGAATATCGTTATTTCATTTGAGCTTTTAAGCTCGGCTTCTCTGCCTTCTGCGCTGCGTCCCGCCCCCGTACCGTAACACCTTGAATAGAGGTGCATTCAGAGTTGCAATTGAAGCTCACTCGACCGCAGCATCATGCCTACTACTCTCATTATGTACATCGTTTCTGTCATATGCGTTGAATGTGTTCACTTGTACTCCTGTCCTTCCGTGGAGAGGGATCCTCCTCTCTCCCAAAGGTTTCTTCCCTTTATCTCTCCGTTTAAGGTTTCTTTTTGGGGGTTCCTGAACCGATGTGAGGTCCTGGGACAGAGGATGTTGTACGTGTACAGATTGTGAAGCCCTCTGAGGCTAAATTTCTGATTTGGGCTATTAAAAACAAATTGAAATGAATAAAAATAATTATAGAAAACCAGCTCGCCTCGCAGGAGGAGAGGTCTTCCCCTGCACCTTTCACTTTGCGTTTTGAATCCACGTTATGTACTATCGATACTGCAGCTCGATATGGAGACAGGTCACACACATACACCAAAGTATACTATCGTATATAGTAGTTTATACAACTACTAACATACCACTTACCTTTTCGCTCTCGGCTGCAGTTGACTGTCACATCGCGAACTTGGTGTGTTTATCCGTCTAATGACACACGACGCCTTTGGATACAAAAGTGATATTTGTTTATTCATATTGTGTGTCGCGGCTCACTAACTGCCACAGAGGGGGCAGCCATGTTGTTTTGCTGCAGAGAACATGGGAGTTGTAGTCTTTTGAACTGACAGTTCATATGACGGTGCACGAAGCTAGTTTTCAGGTTAAAACTACAAAGCCCAGTTTAGGTAACATGACGGTTTCCGCCATAAAGCGCGTCACTTCCGATTTGACAACCGGCGGGACTTCTTCACGTGGTAGTTGCAGTAAGCTGATCAGGTTGTTTACAGACTTTTTACATTTTTATTTTACAGGCACTGCTGATACAAAACATTACAAATCATACAACATGATGGCTACAAACGGAAAGGACGCCTGCGGTTTAAACGGCGACGAGCCAACGGTGTCTGTGACTGGCAGCAGCGACGCTTTTGCTCACAAGTCCCGCTCTCTAGCGGACAACAGAGCCGCCTCGGAGCAGCGGAACGGAGGGACCTCCGAGCCGGAGAGGTTCACCTTCAGCCCCGAGCCCACCATGGAGGACATCAGGCGGATGCAGGCGGAGTTCACGGACGAGAGGGACTGGAACCAGTTCCACCAGCCCCGCAACCTGCTCTTGGCCATGGTCGGCGAGGTGGGCGAGGTGTCGGAGCTCTTCCAGTGGCGGGGCGAGGTGGCCGAGGGCCTGCCCGGTTGGACCGAGTCGGAACGGGAGCAGCTGGCGCAGGAGCTCAGCGACGTGATGATCTACCTGGTGGAGCTCGCCGAGAAGTGTCGCGTGGACCTTCCCACGGCGGTGCTGCGGAAAATGGCCCTGAACCGACTGAAATATCCCGCCAGCAAGGTGCACGGGTCGGCCAAGAAGTACACCGAGTACAAGGACTGAGTTGTTTTTTTTTAGTTGTTTTTTTTAAAAAGAGGAGCTGGTGCTGAAACTGCTTACCACTACACTGTTTTAACTTTGGCCTACTGTTAGACATTTTATTCCTGGGGTTCAAATGGCTTATTTTTTACTGGTTGACTTGTTGCATAACGATATGGATGCTATTCACTTGTCTGTATTGTGTGTTAATCTGTTGCCTACCTGCAAAGTCATTTTTTTCCACAGGGATAGGGCCATATTATGTGGTAACTGTTATTCAGTTGAGAAAAAAAAAAGTTTTTGCTCATCATTGATTTGTCTTAGTAATTTTGTGTCAATGCATGCTCCGCAGAAGCTATTACTGTTGTGCAGTGCCTTTTCGGGAGTATTTAGAATAATACATTTCTCACTGAACTTTTTAGAAGCTGCGTGTGACTGAGTAAATGACAAAGTTTGCGTTGCAGCAGATGGTTATTGAGCTCACCATCCCTGATAAAAGAGTAATTGTTTTGGAATAATCGTCCTTTCCCATCAGGGTGTCATCAACTATTCTGTTTTGTTCACATCGCAACCATCTCACTTTTTCTGTAGTAAAAGTTACTTTAATTCTGTACTGTCTTTCTTCCACTTATTTGTCATTCAGTCAAGTGCCTATGATGGGAGCTGTAGCTTGTTTGCTGTCTGCATGTATGTGAGAGTGTACACACAAGCACCTTGAAATGCAATTCTACTCTATTTCCACTAAATTAGCTGTGACTGATGGTCTAATGATGCAACAGCCCTGATATGAACCTTAATTTGATAAAAGCTGCAACGTACGTTAAAATTATAATATCATTTTGGAAAGGAGTCTAAAACGTTTTTATATTGCTTTGTACTGAGTTATTTCCAATACTCCTGTCATTCATGGAATGGGCTGTCAAATACTTAAACACTTCAAATGTACCTCTGAAATATATTAACCTAACTTCCCTTCCCCAAATTTAAACGTCATTAACGAACTCTCTATGTGGCACTTTTATTCAAAGGGAATTTTGGTTTTATTCTCCTTTTTACACACTCATGACGACAAGCTACCATGAGAGAATGCTTAACTATCTGCGGCTGTTTTGAGGTTCAGTGTCCTGAACCATCAACTTAGAGATTTGTGGAGGACCTCCTGAGATGTAGTAATTCATTTGCAGCTTTACTTGTAACCTGCTTAATTAAATCAGGAGGAGTTGTGGGGGGGGGGTCAATATAGTGTGTGTGTGTGTATATATATAAATTCTGCACCTGGCATAAAACTTGAGATGCAACACACGTCTGCGTGTGGCATTTAGAGTCACACAATGATGAAAATGTCAGATTTTTTACTTTTTTCATTTGATGTGTTGCGAGAAACAAACATTGCCCTCAGCTGTATACCCTGATAGTCGCTCAGAAGCATGAGTCATCCACAGGCTGCAAAGGAAGAACAGCCATGCATCACTAAGATGTTGCTCTGTGTGCAAGTCGAGCCTCAACTTCAAAGTAAACAGCTTTTAAGTTAAGCAGATATGACACGGCATGCCACATTAAGAATGAGCAATTGTTCACTTTCTTGGTGTGTGTCCAAAAATGTGGTTATGCAAACTCTCCTCTGCTGGCACTGGGAAGTGTAAATACATTGTTGTCATTTTAAGCTCTTTGGAGTGAGGGTTATAGGGAAGACAACGGCTCCCGCTTTATTTATCTTTTTCTTTCTTGATCTAATAAAGTAGAATAACCACAGTAGGCCCCCAAATTAATGTCATGAATCTTGAATCCTTAACTTCACGTCATTCCCCATACATTCTGCAGGGATTGCTCTACAAAAACACTAGCTCACCTTCACTTGAAGGTTTGTAATGCGCAGTGAGCGTCACTACAAAACAGTGTGCAAGAAATGAGAGGAGGTCGTGACACTTTTTTAGTTGCCCTCTCAATATTTACTGTCTGGTTGTCTGCCAGTCAGGTAGCTGTAAAATGTTAATATTTTCAGCCTGCGTCACTGTTATTCCCGCAGTTCTCTGCTGCTTCTCTTAGAGTACGTGGGCACTGCCAAAAGTGATCTTGCTGGGGATTTGGTAAGAACACTGAGAAATCCTCATACATTTTTTAGGTAGGGATGCGTCGCATTTCCACGATATGGTGAAGTCAGATGTATGATAAGACTTTCTAAATCCGTCCCCTGAACCCTGCTCTAACCTCATTTAAAAAGTGTAAACATTGAATCAATGTTCGTATTGATTACAGGTTTGCATGCAACGCATACAGATGCAGAGCAATACATTTCTCTGATGAATTTCATGTCGGTGTGTTAAAAACAAGTTTACCATATTTTGTTGTTCATGCAGAATATTATTTCAAAACTCTTTAAAACACATGCCGTGTTAGTTTTATCGCGCATCGATACGTTCAAGACAAATGAGTTACACAGGAAATCAAAAGAAGGATATATACCTTATCTGTATCTGCACATTGAGGCTGAGAAATAATTTACCATTCACAAAATGTGCTTTTGTGTTCCCTCGTGCTGCTGTGACGGGGATACTCACAGAAATCCTCATAAGTCTTTAATACTTTAAGCACAGTCAAGAACGAATGTGTAATGCTGGATTCTATTGACTTCATGTAAGCTGTACCTGATGGTACATCCAGACTTGGCAAATGGCTTAGAAATGCTACAAATACATCAAAGTTCATAGTAGGAACCACCTTACAAATGTCATGGTAAAGTGTATGCTTCCAGGCGGCGTTTATTTATGCTTCGACTGCTTTAAACCAAACAAAGACGACCCAGAACTGCAAAGTGCATCCCGAATAGATTTTCAAGGTTGTATTTATTAGTGTGTTGCATTTCATTCACTTAAAAGGTGGGAAATAAATGAACCCCAGTTATCTTGAAGTGCAGGCTTAACTTAACACTGTGCACTTTATTTTACTTATCAACACTTAAAGACTTTATAGTTGCTCGAAATGTTTGCCGAGGAAACATCCTCATGTTTGTATGATTTGAGAGCGCATTTCGTAGATTCCCATGGTGGCATTCCTTGTCTGAAGACGGCGCTGAGGGCTCAATTTGTTTAGGACTTTTAATCTTAGATTTTCTTCTCCTTTTATAATGGCTGACCAGCAGATACCATCGGGCCTTGTTGTGAGGTTCAAAAGGATGTGGGATGTCTAGTTTTTCAGATAAGCTTTCAAAGAGCCGTTCACTCAAGTGAATGTATTTATTTTGTGTGAATAAGCTTTGGTTTTGCTCTTTTTTTTCTGGCTACTTCCTCCTTTTCACTATCTGAGTCACACACACATAGACGCTCTTTCATCCTGTCATAGAGACGGCAGTGGGAGCTGTCAGATCTCACACAGTGGGGTTATCCAGCAGCAGGGGTGCACATCACATCGCATCCCACACATACACGTGTACACACACACACACACACACACAGATGCTGGACCATTGCTAATGGCCAAGCATGATTTCCTCCCTTTTGTGTGATGTTGTCAGGGAGAATCACATTTTGTACCCCAAACTGATCTATTTTGAACATCAACCACATGGCAATCTCTTTCCTTTTCATAAATGTCACAATGGAGCCAATACAGCAATGTTTCAAATGAGATTCCCTCCTAGCGTTATACGAGTGTCTCCATGGTTTGCGATTCAATCTTTATTGTTTGCAATTCGGGGATTCGGTTACAGGCTATTGATTCTTTATGAAGGTACAGTAAAGTAAAATATTATCAATTCAATTTCTACATGTTGTACTTTGTAATACGTATCATTCTGTATATGTTTTTTTTTAATAGAGAAAAGAGTTCAAAATATAATTTGATTGTGACCAATTCATGAAAATACAAGAATATTCATTAAAAGTTGAACTGTTTTGGGGGCAATGACTATTCCCTGTCCAATGAAGCATTTAGGAAATATTTAGCTTTATTTTTCAATAATTTATTTAGCACGTACAGATCACCTATAACAAATATATCTTTCTTTAGATAAAAATGTCCTTCATGTCAATAGCTGTTCAATTCTAGGCCTTTTTTGTCATGGCAGATACTTTGCACAGGTGTATCAATAACATTAATTAAAGCCTCATTCCACTTTGGGTAACTGGCTCCAGTGCCTGTTGTTCACACTGGCTCACTGGTCAATAGAAAGGAGTCATTGTTAGTGTAATTAAATCCACTTGTGCTTTTCTTTATCTGCAGTGAAAAAGACACTCTTTTTTCCCCTCATTGATTGCTTTATTCAGCCAACAGGTGACATTTACCAAACACATGCAGTGACCGTTTTCAACTTGATCAGGTAGACATGAGCATTTATAGAAATATAAAAAATACAGCACAGAAAACAGTTTAACCAACAACACAAGGACCCAAATGATAAATGTCAGTGTAATACAGTCCACAAAATGTATTTATAAGCAAGAAACAAAGGGATATTTACATATAGCCTCACTTACCTATCCCACAAAAGAGAAACAAAAGAAAACACAGGTATCACCTGCAACGCAACAGAGCTAAACACGGAAACAATGCAACAGCACCACCTCCAGGCAGGGAGGTGAACAGCATTCATGTTCATCGTCTTCATATGACGCTTTAAGTCATAACAGTTCCTGAACACAACAGAGCTATTGCTAATGTCATTAGTTACACGTCTGCTTCAACTAAAATGACAAGTCAAAATATTTGCTGTGACAAAAGGGCCATCGTTCACGAGAAATTCAACACGAGCAAACCAAATGGCCCATTTCTTCACGCAAACGGGGACAGGATGTCGATTTTAGAGCGAATTCAGACATTTAAGTGGGGCTATCCATTCTGAGTAACACCGCAATAAAAGAACAAAGGATTTATGGGTTGGAAATCATTTTTTCTCTCTATCTACCTGCGACCTCGTTCACTTAATCACGTCCAGGTGCGCTGCTTCGCTCACAGGAGACCGTGACGCGCTTTATTCAAGCTCACGCGCTCTTTGCCCGCTGCTGCCACCTGCTGCTAAGTAAATTGCAGTGTGTACAACTTTAACACCGCGAGCATTTTAGCACTTTGGCACACCTTTCAACAAGTCACCTCACGTAATATTAACGTTTTCCTTGGGTGAGTGGAAGAATATTATTTCGCTTGGCTAGTTATTTTAGATTTGTCTCCTTGCAACGGGTTCACCTCAAGGCCATTATTTCCTGTCATGGGCCACATTTATAACCAAAGGGCCACTATTTCCCAAGGATTCTGCCACTAAGTCAAGATTTCTTGGTCGCTGCTTCATTTCCACTAATCTAAGGTAAGAGTTTGCTGCCTGTGCTACCAACCTAACCTTTGTATTGGCTATAAAAACTATACAATAACTACACTGCTGTTTCACTGATGTGATGTTGTTGGCGAACGCTTCAGCTTATGATGGCTGCTAATGTCTGCTGTCATGCTATTACGTGCAATGTTTGGGTTGTGAGTTCATTTATTGCAAGGACTGTGTTTTTTTGTCTTTGTTTTGCACACGCATCATGATGCTCTAATGTTGCTAGTCTGCATGGTGGTGAAATACAGCGTTTCCATTATTAGAGTGAATTGTTTTCGCAGCACATTTCCCCTCAGGATGTTAGTGTTATTTTTCGTGTGCAGTTGCCAACAAGCTCACTGCAAATTGGGTTTCAAGAAGAGGATGTTACAGTATTTTATAATAGCTATACAAAGAATAATTCGTTGTATAATGGCTTTAGGAATATATGAGTGTGCATAGTCAATTCATATCCTAATTTTCCTGTAATAGCTTTTAAGGGAAACTCAACATGGCAATCCTTGCACATATAATAGGCAGTAACATTTTATTTGTTTTCCCCATAAACGTCATATTTAGCTAAGCATTAGAGCAGAGTTTGGACTAAATGGTATGAGGCATGTGACAGCTTGCTTTATTATTCCTCATATGGAGCCCTGTGGTCTACAGTGCTGCTACTCTTAACAGCTGCCAACCAAAAGGCTCTTATTCATAACTTGTGGTGATTTGCTGCTTCATAACAGGTGAGGGAAATAAGTAACATATTGTTACTGCTGTAACAATAACTGAGTTGAGTAGTGACCAGATGGCAGCTCGAGCTCGGCCTACACACACTGCTGCAAACTTCACTTCAGGGCTGCTCACCCAGCATTTTGTAACTCCCACCTCCTCCACCAGTGTCCACCTGTAGGCTCTGATTCCCCCGTGGAGGAGTTTATCATTGTCACTGCCCAATCTTCTCCGTGCTGAGCTTGGTGTTTGCTTGCAGGGAGTGACTTGAGATCAGTTTCTAGACACCGGTGGCAATCTGTAATACTCCATATCCATTTAATAATGCAGCCATTGCATTGAGTGAGCGGTCCTTTGCTTGTCTTCGGTGCACTTGTGTATTCTCCAGTGCGAGTAGGTGAAACAAGTTTCAAGTTTTCAAGTTGAGTCATCGCCTGCGGGCCTGTGTTGCTCTCGAGATCCATGGTGGTCTCTTTTCAACCCTATTGTTTTTGTCTGCATATTGTTCAGCATTGAAAGCTCTCGCCGATTGTTTTGTGCGGCGTATTGTGTTGTTTGCTTCATGTGCTCTTTGATGCCAACAATTTCCTTCCTCTGACATACGATAAGCGAATGTAACTGAACTTGTTAAGCGTGAACGAATAAATTATTGCGTGTCAATTACAGGCCATTGCTATTTAGGGATTCTCAGCAACAACTGTCTTTTTTTCTTTCTTCCTTTGCTGCAAATTGTGCTATTGAAATTTCTGTTTTTCTTGAAACATGAAATATTCCTCCACAGTGTTGACCTGCTCTCACCCTCCCAAGTAATCCAATATCCAGTGTTGGCCGGTGCCCCTTGGCGTCCGATACTGACTAGCCTCACATTCGGGTAACTCTAATGTAAACCCACCCGCGCCATTATGAAGTATAAAGAGTATAAAGAGTATAAAGAGTGTGTGGGAGCGGAGGTGGATGGGTCAACCGAAGAAGTCTATTGTCAAGGAGATTGCAGTTCGACCTATGTGAACGTCCAAATCAATGTTGATAGTTTGTCACGTGAGTTAAGTTAAAGTCGACCATGATTTTTTCCCAAACTAAGTTGTACCGTTAGCTAAATCAAACTTCTTGTTAGTATATTTTGAAAACGAGTGGAAACTGACACTGCCACATCCAAAATGGACGTGAGTGATGAAACCTGAAGTGTCATAGTTTGAAGCTCTGGGCCACCAACTCTCAGGTACATGACAAGTTGGGAGTGAGAGTTTGTTGACAGTGTTTCTCTCTCCAACAATGAGGGAGGAAATTACATTTCAACCACATCCAAGATGGTGGAGGTGTTGAGGAAGGTTCTGTGCAAGCATGCTGTTTCTTTCAATCAAGTGCTGCAAAACTTGGAAAACGCCAACCGCCTGTGAAGTGTGAAACTGATGGGCTAATGCTGCTGACTTCATTGCGTGACTGTATAAACTTGGTGGGAAAAAAGCATCGCTGCCAATGTGATGTCTCAATAGACTTCATCATCTTTGTCAACCGGGACAAGTGCGACCCGACAAGCTGTTGGACATTTCTCAGTAGCAGAGAATGGAAACACTCGACAGCTACAAAATATACCACATCCTCTTTACAATTCTCTGTCACCATGATTCCCCATCTGTATTAATTAAAAAAACTATGCATATACTTTCACGATCATACCTAAGCTCTCATCGTGCTGCAGGGCCTAATCCTGCAGTCCTCTAGTGGTTTTTATCTGGTGCTTTCAGTCGGTAATGGTTAATTTATTTTGCTAATATTCACACAGCATGTCATTTTGAGATTCCCTTGTTGAAAGGAATATGTACTGTGAAGGACAGAAGAGAACCTCCTTTGAATGCCCTCAGCTTGTTACATTGAGCCGACCATTGTTCAAAAAAATCCATACCGTATGTATGAGGCAGAAGCTTTCCAATCGGTTGAAATGTTTTTCTAGTTAGATAAATGGTGTCACTCACTGTTTCCTCAAGAAAAACCTATATTTTGATTTAAATGTTACAGTTCTTGTTCAGCTTTTGACTTCACTCTTGGGAACAAATAGAAGACACATCTATACTGTATATCATGGATGCCACAATAAAGTGAAAGACACATTTCTGTTGTGGTCCTCCTTGATGTCTTGTAAAGAGAGTACAGATGGCAGGACAGCCGGCGGGTGGAGACAAAAAGACACTTCCAGTCACTGAGAACCGCTCTAATGGAGTTTTCCAACTAAATGTCGAAATGTTGTTTACATTTATTTTTTTTCAACTTCATTGTCCAGTACAGCCAAATTGAATTTAACATCTGTTGTCAGATAGTGCCAGCGGTAGCAAAAGTGCATAATAATACTAAGATACTAACGTACAGAATTTTTGCTGGAGAATATGCAAAAATGTAAAGATATGTCAGTGCTGTTTGTAACTGGACTAGGAACTAATACGTAATATGTAGAAAGGTAGTATTGTGGAATGCTGCTATATACAATATAAACAATAAGCAAGTATGCAATGTCTTCAGTTTAATATACATAACAGGGATTGCAAATACAGCAGGCAATAGTAGTGGTAGTATTGAAGTAAAAGTCCTGGCCAACGTGTGTGTGCGTGTGTGTGTGTGTGTGTGTGTGTGTGCGCGTAAGATGTTGTAGTTATCCATGTGTACAGGTGAACATTGTTATCTTTATAACATTTCATATTAGAACAGTAAGTGAGCCACAGTATCCCACCATTCTTTACGACTACTGCCTTTTGTTATAAAAGGTTAGTAATTTCCTTCATCTTTAAAGAGGTAATTCAATGATTGGTTCAGCGAAATTTGACATTTCCGAATTATCACTTTGTTCGCTAATGATTTATGTGTTTTTAGATTTGAGGAGGGAACAAATAAATATAAAACAGATGGGGAAATCTATACAGAGAGGACAAAGTGTGGCATTCCTCAAAACAAAGGGACCAGATATTTTCTGCTAGAAAATGTTACCAAGGTAGTGAAGCTATATTTCCACTGACGGAGGCATTCAAATAACAGTTGCCTTTGACATCCTCCCATGTGTCAGTGAGGCCTGGAGCAGAAATGGAAAGAAAGGGTCAGAGGACAGGATCAAAGTGAGATGACAAAGAATAACACACTTCAAGAAATAATAAAGCAATTTACCTTTTTGTTTTAAAGAAATGGCATTTTGGTTTATATGAGGGGAAAAATAGAAGACAATTTAGTTTAGGCCAGCATTGAACTACCTGCCTCAAAAATCACCTTACTTTATGTCACATTTCAAATAAAAAAGGGGCTTCGTCTCTTAAAAGGACTTGAAGCATTTGTTGCAGGGCTTCGGCACTAGATTGCATTCGATTGCGCAGGTGTGTTGTGTCCAACCCCTGAAGATACTTGACATTGTGATTTGCAGCAGTGACTAGCGTGTGTGAAAGCATAACTGTGGAGCACATCTGACAGATGTGTCTGGCGAATGCTTAATAACGGGAATGATCAAAGTGTGACAGAACAGACACCGGCTCCATTCACATAACGGCCACAGGGAGCCAAGAGCAACAAAGATAATATGTGACGGCGAGCGGCAAGAGGATTGTCTTTTGATTGAGCTGTGTGGCATTGCAAAGTATCATGACGAGCTGACACGCAGTGCTGTTTTTTTTTTTGCAGACTAAAGGACATAAAACTGTTTTGGATATTAAAAGATATTTATGGGATATCACTTTGGCTGCCATTATTCTATATGTCACAACTTAAACAATTATGAACGGGTTTCTGGCTCTTGAATCCTGTGTGTGTGTGTGTGTGTGTGTGTGTGTGTGTGTGTGTGTGTGTGTGTGTGTGTGTGTGTGTGTGTGTGTGTGTGTGTGTGTGTGTGTACACAAAGTCTAATAAATGGAGAGGCATGGGTGTTTGATACACGTATTGTTCTGTTCATTCTGATGTCCTGAGGTTGTGCATGTACACCTCCAGCATTTTGCCTCCCTTCACTTAATTGTTCATTGGTTTGTCTGATAGCCTATTTATGTCTCTACGAGAATTATAGTCTGTAAATTGTGCTGATGATAGTTTCTTTGTATCAGTGTGGGGAATGTTTTCTGTTAAATTGGAACCGTTTTGTGTTTAGATCTTTAGAAATGGGTCAAAGATGTACACTTTCATAAAAAATAAATAAGGAGAGCTAGATAATTTTCTTAAACAGCTGGGCACTATTAGTCTGTTTTACACAAATAGAATACTGCATTTGTTGAGGACTATTTTCAGCGATGGGTTCGGTGCTCTAGCGAGTGTTATCGGCACCAGGAGGGTGCATGTGGCACAGAGGAATGAGCTTGTACGGTGTATTGGGGTTTGCCTAAAGAGGCAATACCCAAGATGAATTCATTGTTGTTGTTTTTTCTGGTATTTGTTGTGACAAAATGATAGAATATCACCAAACGTATCCTTGAAGAAATACAAAGACAAACGGAGTACTTTACTACCTCATGACCAAACATCGTATACATGACTGACAATAGTGCCAGGGCATCCTTTTGGCTTGACATGCATACTTTGATTTGGAAGTCAGCCACCGTCTAATATCGCCCTGCTCCTGATTTCCTGGCATGTCCCAATCCCAGCGTGCTCAGCTCCACGGCTCCTGGAGGGGCTGCGTAGGAGTGATAGACAGTTAGAAGTGACATCCTAAATCAGCCGTACAGACTGATCAAAGTACGGCATTGTTGGACTGAAATTGGACTTGGGCTGGCTGCTGGAAAGCTCAATATGAGTTTCTGTCCCGTCTGGTCTCATTTCAAGCTCAGGGTTTTTGAATGATTGAGTGTGGAAATGAAGAGACGGGAAAAGTTCAAATGGAGAGTGACAAATTCTTGGTTGGGAATGTTTCTACCGGAGGGGGCTAAGAGGTGTTGTTATTCAAATGCAGATCTTAAGTCTTTGAACGCTTTGTGCTCGCCGTTTCTGTTCTTGGCCTATAGCGTAAATTGGAAATCAGCAGCTGGCCATTTTTTTTTCTCTCCATTATTATTATTATTATTATGACACAGCCTGTAGTTGGAATAAATCTCCTCCTCAACTTGTACAATATGACGGCCGCAGTCACAAAACACATATGAAGCAAAAGAGGCCACTGAATTTCTGCAAAGCAGCCGGCATGTGATACAATACTCATTTACAATGTCCTCTTTTTCTAAGGACCGAAGATACTAGATACTGTCTGAATGGCGTCCAAGGCTATCTTTATTCAAAGAGACTGTTGCTATGTAGGACTGTTGCTATGGAGGAGCCTCTCACCCTGTTATTGAGATGGACAGCTGTAGCCTTGCCACAGGGAGGAGCCCTTTCTCTCCCTTCTTCCTGTGTGATGTTTACCCGAACGGTCCAAACTTCAGACCATCTGCGGGGGTTCCTTCTTCACGATGATGAGAATAAATCCGTGACTCACTCGCACTGAGACAAAAGGAAACTGACCAAGTTAAAGAGGTGACTGGAGTTTGCAGTACAGGTGAATGCTCTTCATGCGTTGTTGATGGCTTTCTAAAAAAACTATTTTCTCCCCCTCCATTTACATTCTGATTTAGTAGCTTTGCCAGTCAAAGGCCTCCAGGCATCCATGATGTTCATACACTTTGAGATATGCTCCAGACATGTATGCTTGATTGCTGCAGATTTTTGTGTGTTTCCTGATCTATTGTAAGCTCGTAAGAAGTCATAAGATATATATCGTAAAAATGATTCACCTGTAAAATAACTAACGGTTGAATGGCTGCTTGGGAGCCAGTCCTGTCAAACTGTTTGAACATTCAAGACAGGTTCAGTATTTCACCATATGATATTTTAATGAGCTTGTAGTGATTGATAAGATTGACTGTAATATTCAGTTTCTACACAGAGGGACAGTTGTTAAAGATGAATCTCTCTTTGTCCTCTTTTTCCATTATGACAAGAGAGGTAGGCTCTATTAGTTCTCAGGATTGGAGATGGTGTTTCTAAGGGATTACCAGAAGGAGAGATATGTGGGTCTCAGTTTCCTCATTGTTCCCCTTTTCTTATGCTAACAATGTCAACTTTACAAGGATTAAACCATCTCATCAGGGTTTGACTTTAGGACTTTGGCACTTTGGGTTTTAATTCATGTGATTAGGTCTTAGCAACAAAAAAGGGAAATTTGTGTTTTTTTGCATAAAAGTTGATACATGTCCCGTTTCTTTCTCTAACCTTCACCACATAATATCAGAGCATGAACATAAAGCGTAATCTGTTTTATGTGATATGTGAGGATATTGGAGGGAAAACAAATTTAAAACAAGTCTCTTAACATTACTGAACATTATCCAGGCGGATTCTATATACACATGTTGTGACTTTGCAGCTGTTTCCTCATATGTTTGAAAACATAATCCAGTATGTGTTTCTTAAAGTTGAAGGACTTCCTGCAGGAGGAGAAAATGTGCATCACTTAATGAGGCTGGTGTTTTGAGCATTGCAGCGCTGCTTCTCCACAGAAACCTCCAAGCGGAGAAGCATCCTGGACGTCAAACTCATTGAGAACGGCCTGCTGTTGCTCTTTGGCTCGGCTGCCGTGCTCAAAGATCAGGCCTGTGCGACGACACGTTCAGCATCCCAGAGTGCCTTACCTGCGGCAGCTGTTTTGACGGGGGCCAAGGCAAAGCTGTGCCAGCTGCTTTGGGGGATACTGCTGTACCCTTCTGGAGGGAAAAGCAAACCTCCTCTCTGCGCTCTCCATGTGGAATAACCAGAAGATAATCACACCTGATTCACTGTTGACTGCTGCCAATCATCCCCACAAGCCAAGCCAGCCATTGAGAATATCCAGAGCCAGCCATGGATGCCGTGTCTCCCTATGATTCCCCATGATCAGCAGCTATTGTTTTGTTACATATTACTGCTCACTGAAAGGGAACATTTCATATCCAAGCCTCTCAAGCCATTTTTGTCAATTGAATTTGCTTGCGCATGCATGCGTTCTTCTTGTAAGATTTTAAACTGCACGTCCTCGTATAACATCTTGTTTCCCTAGTTCGTAGAGTTTGCGGTTAACCCTTGCTGTGAGGGTGTTTGAATTCTTGATTACTCTCACAGCAGCATAAGCAGCCGTGGGCTGATGCTCTTATGAATATCACGGCCAGCATACAGATAAGCCCCTGTCAGACCCCGCAAACACCTCCCCATTAGTTTACCCGCGATAATGTGAGCTTCCTTGTAGTAAAAGCCACACCTGCTACGAGTGATTTAGTCCCCGGCTCCATTTGTCTTTCAGAGTCAGACGTCTCCCCCTTGTTTTTCTTTCTTGGTCATTACACAGTTGCCTATTTAGTTCTTCATCCCCCCTCCTGCTGTCTCTTTCTTCTCTCACCCTGCTACTTGTCTAACCTCTGAGGGGCTTCTCCACTTTGGCCTGTAACGGGGGTCATCAACTCTCCCCCAGTGTTTTCCCTGGACGCCTATATCTCTCTGCTCCACTGCTGGGAAAACAAATACCACACACCAACAGAAACACAAAAAGGCACTAGAAGTTGTATCAGAACGGTGAACTTTAAATAGAATACACTCACTTGAGATGACGAAAACAAGGTTGCGCTCCAAAACAATATTGTACTTTGAGAAGGACTTTAAAAGCCCTTTTGACTGGCTTGCTTGTTCCGTACTCCAGAGTCAAGGACCAGCTTATCACACACAAGTGTACATTAGTCCCTGCTAGAGGGACGTTAGCATTTGGGATGTCCAGTTTTTTTTGTTTCTAATCTGAGTCCTTTAACACTGTTTTCTACCATTAGAGTCTGATCTGATACTTACATTTACTGATTAAATTTGTATATGACATTAAAATCTCAGCTGTATCTACTGATGCAACATAATTTTCAGCACGTTACAAGGTAAAAATGGAAGCTATAACGATGATAAGCTTAACTTATGATATCATATGGAGGAAAGTGTACTGTGAGAATTTGACTCCTGAAGCTAACACAGTGATGTCCAAGAGTGCACATGTTTATTTTACCTCATAAACAGTTTGACGGCATATTACAGTAGAGAACACAAGAACAATTGTACGTTTTTATTTTGGCCTTAATCACTGAATTAAGGTTAATAAGCGCCAGCTAATGTGACGTTAGCTGGTGCTGTCGTTTTAACCGGTGAAAGCTAATTTTTTTTTACCATCTTTTTTTAACATGTCACTCAAAGCATTTATTAAATATTTGCACCGTTAAAACTTTTAAGTGAAGGTTTGAACTCAATGGTTCTGATCCTTTCTTGGTCTGTTCTTTTTTTTTTTTTAAATGTACAGAAAATGATGTTTTAGCATGACAAATCAAGCGGACAGTAATTCTGACAGACACCAGCGACCGTCTCTACCTCCCACCGGCCTGTGAAATTCTTCATTGACTTGGTTGTCCTGAAGCGTCGACCACAGAGTCTAACAGAGCATCCATCCCTATCTCCATTCACACATGACAACTCATAGATTATGTATGGTTCATGCAGTATGGGGCCATGTCCTCCCACAGATCACGAGCAGGCACAGTACTCAAAACATGCCAAGTGAGAACCTGCAATATACATGCACCAGTCATTATTAATGCCTTGAATATCTGTTATAGGTACGCACAGCACAGCACAGCATATCTCCTAGTGTGTACAGAGAAAGGATTATAGGGCTGACAAAGGCTGTATTAGGTATGATTACTGGTTAGAAATAACATTATTACATTATACGGCAAATCTTAACCAGTATGCATGAGTATAGTCCATGAGGGTTGGATGGTTTTGTAATCAATGCTGCTGTAAATTACTTTTTATATACATATGCACATATTCTGTAAATATCAATCAAATCATTCAAACTATGCCTCTGCACATTTGACCTATTTTGAAGGTGTTCCCATGCCCTTGTTTAAAAAAATATAATATTCCTTTTGTTTTGACATGGTATTTAGAGCTTCAAAACCTTCTTCCTTGTTAGTAATTTCCCGTTTTGAAAAGTGAGTGTTTGAAAGAAAAAAATAATAATGTTTCAGCTCTGAACAAGAGCATTTCAAGGCAATTCTTTTTCCTTCTTTTCAGTTTGGCTTCATTACATCTCAAAATTGGTTTTCATAGACAACAAGAAGTTTGAAGTTATGATCAGTGATTTGGTTTATTGGTCAGATGGATCAAGGGAACTGATTTCACAGAAAAGCTTGCAGACATGCTCGCACCCAAAGATGATGTTTCTCTTTCTGTGACAGGCACAGAAATATATTTAACCTCCATCCTTTTGCTAGTCCATCTGCGTGTCAGGCGCTGTTGTCCCTTAATGAGTGCTGCCTAGACCCCGCCTCCTTCCATCATCCCTCTTCACTCCAATCAAGACCCCTATGGGAGGGGGCGGTGTATTTGCCAAAGCGAGGGGCCCCACATCTCTATAGGTGGGGATAAATCAGTCCTCATCAGGAACCTAAATCACTATGTTTAATAGACTTAGTCTGTGTCGGTGTGTTTGGGCCAGTAGGGCCTGGTAGTAACCACCCCCTTCCACCCAGGAGGAGGCAGAGAGGAATCTGGGCCAGCCCTCCAGGCTAGCTCCTCCTGACCAAGTCCAGCCCTCCACAATAAAGATCCCAGCCAACAGGGAAGCCTCTTTGGGAAGCTGCTGAAGAGATGACTAATTATTACTCGCAGGCACCCACACATCGGGGTTGCCCTCGTCTTCCACCTCCTGATAGTTTCTTTTATTGTTGCCGTGTGTGAGGGGGAAAGGACGCAGGCAGAACAGCTGAAACAAAGGCGAAATAAAGAAAAGTAAGCAGCAAGGTGGAGCTAGTAAGGCTGGGGATAAGTGTGTCTGTGGACAGAATAAAATGACAAGACGAGAGCGAGGAGGATAAAGAGATGGTCCGGAGCCTGTTTGCTGGCAGGCCCACTTAGGGAGCGCGGAAGGGGCGAAGGCCCCCTATTCAGTACGTGCCACCAAGTGGCTTGTTCCCACAGCTAAACACAGGCACAGCCAGGGGCACCACCGAGGCAGAAGAGGAGTTTTTTTTCTCTAACAGAAAAGAAAATGTCTCCCGGACAAGGAGTGCTTCAAATTCTTTTTCATTCCTCTCCGCCACATTTTCATGTCTCTTACAAGCTCTTGTTTGAATTATCACCACGGCTGCTTGTTCCACACCTGTGGAAAACTGTTTTTGAAGAGGCCGCTCTCACAGACTCTTTCATCTTGTCAAGAAGACATAAACGACTCTTCGGGTTTCATAATTTCTTAATATTTTCAATACCACCCGTGATCAAGATACACACTGAATGAATGGAACATTTTCTATACACAAATAAACTTCTTACTCACTCGTCTGCTTGCACAAGTCAGTCTTGTACTTCTTACTAAATTAGTCCAGCTATATCATCTATAATGGGTCATGCTAGGATAGGGTTCTTTTGTGTATTGGGAACAAATAAAGAAATGTCAGGTTGACCTGACTGTACTTAGAGGAACCCACTTAGTGTACTGATAGGAGGTAAGCAATCAAAAAATGCATCTAAACAAGCATTAAATATAAGGATCCAGCCAATCTAGCCTTTTAATTTCCTGTCACTCATACATGAAAATACAAAGTCAAGAATGTTGAGATGAAAGCAATGAATTACACATGAAACTCGTGAAAAAATGGAATATAGAAGAGCAACAGAATCGTTGTTATAAACCGAGGAGATGTTAGTCGAATAAAAGAAAAGGCGGTTTTTAAACTGAGCGTTCCCGGTCACGTTGAGTTTATGTTGTCTTTAAATGTTCTGAGCCGGTGTGGAGTGTCAGGGAGCTGCAATTTCACAGAAATCAGTTTTGAACTCACCCGAGCCAAAAATCCATTCTCAGATTCCTCCAAACTGTTAAAAAAACTCCCCAGGACACCCGAGTGCTTTCTAAAAGCCCAATCTAGAAGCTCCCCATGTCCCACACACCTGTCTTCAGCCGTATCAATGTTATCTGTGCAGATGTACAGTAGCTATCCCATACCATACTTTGGAGTAGAATACAAACAGCAGGCTACTGTCCCTCACTCAGGTTCTTGGATACAGTAAAGTACGATAAGACACTCAGTCGGGACTCTTTCATGTCAAAGCTCAAACAGTGGCTTCCTGCTTCTTGGACACTCTGGTGTCATCGTTGTGTGAAGAACCAAACTGTCCATGAACAGTTTTCTAGTGTTTTACTTTGTTGGGGTTCACTTTTGGTATTGTAGAGGGAGCGATTAAAAACCTGATAACAATGGTATGCTACATGGTATAAAGACATTGGTAGAATAACATGGGAACTTTACTGACAAGCAGTCAACGTTTTCTTTTTACAAAGTGAGAGATCAACATGGCAGTCCCCATCGGAAGTACAGCACAGTAATTAATCAAGTAAACATATGAATTGAGTCAAAAGCAAAATACATATAAATGAATCCAACAGTAGTTTATTGCTCCAGAAAGCTGCTGTAGTTTAGTGGCTCGTCCGATTAGTCGTAAACTAACCACGAAAATACTATATCGACGACAGAAATAATAATAGAATAAAAACAGTGAGAGATGGGTGAATGGTCAAGGTGCATCGTTTTATTGGTGTTCTCATCAAGGCAAAAAAATGCAAACTAAACAATAAAAAATGCAAACCCAAAATACCCCAAAATAGCACAGTGTGCTGTAAGTGAGCATACATTTATAATCCAGTTTGCACAGGTCTTCTATCACAGCCAGAGCTCCACCTTCCTCCAGCTAACGCTGCTCATTTCCCTTCGCTCTCTCTACCCATCTCATCCATTTTTTTTTTCTTGCTCATTATGCCGTTCCCTGTGTAAATCCTAGCAGAAATTAGAAAGGCAAACTGTTTTTGATTGTTTCCATTTTGCGACAGCAACAAACGAGAATTTGTGTCCTCGGTTGTTGTTCCATCTTTGCGCCTTTCTTCCCATCGAGACCAAAACATCTGTGGTGGAGGTGTCTGTTACCCGTCAACTGTCTTGTTTTTGTATGTTTCAGGGATCTTAAGGTCTGCTACAAGCTTTCGTCAAAATAATGCGGATGTGAACTTTTTTCCTTCAGCTTGTGAGCTTTGTAACATCTGCCAAATTCCTTCCGTGTGTAAAAATGTGTGGGTGGTTATTTTTGCGAGTGCGTTTTGATGTCCTAAATTATTTCTGCCCGAACGAATGCACGTCACTGCAAGTTAAGTATGTCAGTACTACGACTACACAGCGTTTCCAGAGCATGCGTGGATGTCTTTCTTTGCTGTCTGAGCTGCAATCACTAACAAGGCCTTAACATTTCTATTTGCCAGGGAGAGGAGGAACTTGACCTTGTTTTTTTCCTGTGAGGCACTCTTGGGTGGTTTCTGATGAGAAGCAGGCGATATCGTGACCCGCAGGTCAGTCGCTCCGAGAGATTGGACTTGTGTTCTGATACTCACTGTCAGTGTTTAGGAAGTCACGCTCGGATTCATGAATTCGAATGGAAAGAAGAGACAGAAACAGCAGGGAACGACATACTGTACAGTAGTTGTTACTGAACAATTGGACAGTTGGATTTTGTGTGTTCCAAAAAAGATAGCCCACACAATCTTTCAATACTAAACAGCAGATGCCTCTGCAGCCTCCAGACAGCATGACATCCATGTTTCTCCAAGCCCACGAGATGCATATCGTTTGTCCACAAGTTATTTATCAAATGGGAATACATTATTTCAAAGTGGTCTGTATTCATTTTTGACACCTTCGAACACTTTTATAGTCAGTGGTTGTTTTGTGTGCAATCAGCCAAGTCCTTTATCTTGAGAAGGAAACAACACGCTCCTTAATACTCACACCAAAAGGTTTTTACAAGTCAGTGTTGCAGATAATGTGATGCTCCGGAGAAGTCTTGTGCAAAACTGCGATTAGTAAAAGTAATTCACCTTGAAGATTATTGTATTGCCTTAAACATCCATCTCAAGCTAAACATCTTTCTGAAGTCGTGTCACTGATCATTAAGTAAATGACAAGGCTTAAAATGTGAAAATTAGAACTGTGAAGCACTCGAATGCTGCGTCAAAGTTCAGAGTAATTTTTGCTGACACCATGTCAACACTACACAACTTGCTGTCTTGTAATCCGGAGTCTTGAAGTCGTTGTGTTTTTTTTATACCACAACGACTGACCGGCGACAGGATCCACACAAGACCCTTCATCTGGAATCCCCGATGAGGTCAAAAACACCCCAGAAGGGGCATAAGCGTGGTCACGCTAGTTGATGTTGTCATCGACGCAGGTGTTCACCCAGTGGCTTGTTTCCACACCACTTCACTATCTGCCCTGTGTAGATACACCACAAGTGTTATGTTCACTCGTGCAAACATTCAACACCCCATGTATAACAACAACTACTTTGGTTTGTGTCTGTGTGTCCTGCTAGAATGCGTCTGGAATGCATCGGCGAGCCTCTCTCCTTTAATCAGTTGACACATGGCGCTCGAGCGCCACCCCAACACGGATTTGCCTCTGATAAGGGGCTTTGGTCTGGGAGGTCAAAAAACAGCATGCGGCGATAGGGAAATCAGGGTTGAAGTTCTTTATTCTGTTTACTGTAGGCATTACAGCCTCCCAAAGGGACAAGGCAGGCAAAAAGACTGACTCCTGTGCTCAAACAGGAAGTGAAGTAAGATTTTTTTATACGTCATCTGGGAAAATCTGACCGCTAGACAGTTTATTTTGCTGTATTTGCCTCAAACTGCCAATATACCAAGTTACGGTTATTAGCTGTAACACCAGTTCTTTATCCTTCAGTCTTATACACTCACAACATTTATGAAATACAGTCATAAATCCCTGGAACCAGCACAGTTTTAACATTGAAGGTGTTTTTGTTCCAGCAGCAAAAACACATTTTTTTTTTTATCACAAGGTTAAAACTGTTAGAAAGTGTTTCTTTGCACCTGATATGAGCAAGCTGCACGGTAGCCAATCATATACATTCAAAGGGAAACTCCATACTCTTGTTATCATTAGTTGGGAAATGAAATTCATCTCTATTTTTCTGCCCCTCTCTTTCTCCATGGCTGTGTCTCACTGTCCTTTTTCCTAATGTTCCAAAATAGTAATTAGTACAGAATCACACTGGCACCAGAATACAAAACCACAAAAACATGGAATCTGAGGCTTTGGGGGCAGCTGCCTCTTCAACAGCAAGCATATGGCATGCACCCTTTTTGGAATGCAACGCACTGATTTGGGGATTGATCCTGCCTCCATCTACATCCCTCCACCCCCACCCACCCACTCTGGTCTTCATCAAATTAGCTCATGTTTGCATTCATCCCCATAACTATTAGTTATTATTCATATATTCTCATTAGGTCCTCTTTGTGTGTGTGTGTGTGTGTGCGTGTGTGTGTGTGTGTGTGTGTGTGTGTGTGTGTGTGTGTGTGTGTGTGTGTGTGTGTGCGTGAGGATAGAAAGGGCAGCTACAGTATCAATACTGTAAATTCATTGATGTCTGCTGCTATGCAAAAGTGCTGATACGGCATGATTCTGGAGAAGATCAGGACGGACACACACACACACACACAGAGACACACACACACATACTTTGGCTTGTGCATTCCTCATGGCCTCTATGATCGGGGAATGTTAATGAATGGAGCCAGGCTTCGAGCTGAGCTCTGTGCCATATGGACCTGCCACGGCAGTGGCACTAATCCTACTCACTAATTTAACTCAAACCCACATGCACACACAGCTTAGTCACACGCACACCTACATCTGATAAATAGGAAATAATCTGGTCTTGTTATTGTGCGAATTTAGCTATAGTTTGCTCGTTATGAAAAAGGTTAAACAATCAGATAAATTAGCATTTTAATTGTATTTTCTGACGTACATTTTATGTAATTTGGCACAAATGCACACAGCCAACATCCAGGCTCAATAAAAGTTAGTATTGTTGTTTTGGTTTTGAACATTCCTAAATCAAAACAAATGTGGCAGATCCCCGGCATGTAGGGACGATGTCCTGGATAAATAATAGACGTTGTTACAGAACTGTGAAATTGTATGTCTACATTTGGGTTTCTCCTCCTCCTCTCTCGTCTCCTTCCCAGTTTCTCTGTCAAAGACTTTAAGGCCTAGCGGGGGGGAGGTTTCCCCTAAGCGGAAGCCAAACTCACACACTCCAAACACTTGTTCACACTGAGCCTTTGTGTGACTGTCTCAGTGCCACAGACCTTAATGTGATGTGTGCCATTGTGATTTAGCTTGGCAGAAAGATACTTTAGTATAAATCCCAGAATGTTGTTAATGTTTAAAAGTGGCTGGGACATAATGTACCAGTTTGTCTACTCGTGGTCTGTTTTTGCAGTCTTGTGCTTGCTTGCTTTGTTTCCACGCGATATGCCTGGCATATTTGTGACACAATATCTTGTATGCCAGATATACAGACACACATAACAAAATATGTTTCTCATGCAAGGAATTTCAATGACCAGTTTGGCATGTTGAACAACACAAATCGAGATACCAAGAGACGACTGAAGAGTCAGGGTTTCTTAAAGGTCAGTCAGTTCTCCCACACGAGAAACATATTTGGTTTGTTCAATTAATAGCCAATGAACTACAGTTTGTCCTAAAATCCTGGAACTGACAACATGACAAATATGATTAATTCTTGCATTTTTCACCAACAGTTAACTACCATGAGCCATTTGCCTACAGCAGTGTTGATAGGAGTCGAGAACAAGTCTAATACAACTGCCCTGATTGAATCCGAACTTCATTTTTTGTTTTTGTTGAAACTGTTTAGAGATTATAGATTCAAATTAATGGTTATTTTGGAGGCGTATGTTTATAGTGTTTTTGAATTGTATTTCACACTGTAGATGTTTCTATTATTTTGTCTGACCCATTTATATCAGTGTGGGTTGGCTAAACTCTAAGCTCCATGGATGTACGATTCATTGCTAGGCTTTTTGTATTGAACTACCTGTTAATGAGCCAGGCCTATCACTATCTAACTCAATATAGTTAAAAAAAAAAAGAACCATGACTGTAAACCTTTTAAGAATTTGATGGTCTGGGAGATAAAGGACCTTCTTGTTCAGAAGGGCAAGTGACTCTTGATACAGTCCAGCGATAGGGCTCTTTAAAAATGATTTGAGCCGTTGAAATTGCTCTCTTGGAAAAATGAAAGACAGAACTGTCAGTTTAGCACTATTGATCTTCCCGGCCCTTCTCACTGAGCAATACAAAAAAACAGAGCCGCCGCTCTTTTCAGCGTTATGAATTGATGCTCTTAAGCTTTCCAAAAAAAATATGCAGCCAACGATTTCTTGGTTGCCGTAGTATTAACTACATCTGGTGGAGTGTGTTTTACCAAAACACTTGAAATGATCCAGGCACATCCATGAAGCACTGGAGCCAACTGAGGATCCACAATTTAGTCAAATGAAAACCAGAGTGCAATATCTACTAATGTTAATGCAATCAGCAAGAATAAAGTTTATGGCTGATCATTAGGGACTGCTGCTGCTGCTGCTGCTCGTGAAAACTGCTGAGCTCTAATCATGCATTCATCCTGATGTAACACGTTACACAGAGCTGGGGAATACACTGCAACATTTCTGCAAGTCAAATTTCTGAAAACTGCAAAAATATACAAAACTGCGAGAAGATTTGGCCCTTTGAGATTCCATAATTAATTCTAATTTTCTCCTTTCTGTTTCATGTTGTTAAAATATTTTGTCACTAAATTACACAGCAAGATTACGTTTATCCCCCTCTGAAACTTTGAAATATCAGAGGGTCACAGGATCTTTTGGGGTTAGAACATTTTTAAAAACTAAAATATAATATATTTGATAAATAAAACAAATTTGACCCTTTATTCTACCAGAGGAGTGTGAGAATATTTATTCCAAAGACTGCCTCTATGAATCGGCTGATTTAATACTGGACATTCACTTTTTCAGTTGCCCATGTATATGTCTGGATTTTCACACTGAACCCATTTGGTTTCAACAAACTCGGGTCTGTTCTCCCTGTTGAGACAGTTTATCACGAATGAACTCAACTACAGGTGTGAAAGCAGCCTCATTGATTCTGGTCCATTTGGACACAATATAAACACAAAGTTGATCACGTTCTGAACTCTGATCTGTTGGTGGGTATTACACCAGGAAGGAGGTTATTTTGTAATTTCAGAAACAAATAAAAGCTTGATTTATTTACTCATTTACAGTGTTGCTGATGTTAAATATGGTGTTAAGGTTGGAGTTGACTAAGGCGGTTTTATTCGCTTTAGTCGTACATACTTCCTACCCCCAACCTTCACCTGAGTGTGACGATAGTATACTTATTATGGTCCGACCCTGACACGGGAAATGAAAACCTGCATTCAATTATTACCCACAGGCCTCATCCTCACGGCCGACTCTGTAACCGTGAACCGTGCCATGCTTTTGTTACATCTGCTGCTGCTGCTGCTGCTGACAAGCGCCCCACTCTCTGCAGCCTCTCCCCGTTTTTAAATGTCCTACTCGCCCTGGAGGATCTTTCTTTTCCGAGTTGATTTCTGACAAGTGGATTGTTTACAATCCCCGATGCACGTGAGCTATTATGTGCTGTGTATTCAGAGCTATGTATCCCTTCCATAGCAGGGAGCGTCCCCGGGAGTACGACCATACTGCCAAGTCAGACGCTATCGCCATCTCTCTTTGCTCTGCGACATGTGATTCTGACGGAGCTGCAAAAGCCGACTCTTAAAATAATGTATGAGCAATATTCTTATTGTATGTCACAGAAAAGACACTGGTGTTATCTCATAACTTTGTTCTGTTTTTGGCTTGAGCTTAAAATTATTACTTTTTTATCACTTGCATGCGTGCGCATGATCCTCTTGCTGTCCACGGTTAATCTTGCAAGATTGTCTGAATTTTGACACTCTAATTCAAGTTTGCTGTTTGATTTCAATCAACATTCATCACAATATTTGTATTGTAGTTTAGTCAGTCTTAAAAGCTGCTCTTTATGAATGCAATACCATATCTTACTAAGATCATTGTTTGTTTTGTCATTGAACAAAACTTTAACTTGACAGCTGTTGTATGTGAAAGACCCGAGAGAGAGAGAGAGAGAGAGAGAGAGTCCACCAACACAGTGATTTCAGTCAAAAAGGAAAAATGAGAGCTCAGAGAAGTTGAAAATTGAAATTGGAGAAAGAATCAAGTTGAGAGCAGATTTGAAGTGAAATCAGATTGAGAGACACACACACACTGGCACACAACTTAAAGTTTAAGTTGTGTGCCAGGGCGTCTTTCAATCTGATTTCTTATTCGTGTTATTAAAGAACAAAGAGGATGAAAGCGAGACGGACAGAGAAAGAGAGGATGGAAGAAGTAACACGACGTTCTCTGTGGCTGTCACAAAGCCCGGCAGTGTTGCTCGGTCACAGGCAGAGGCTGTGCGCCCATAATTCAGTCTGATTTAATGCTGTGATAGAGCGCTCAGGGATAATAAGCAGTATAATTTGGAGAAAGGTGTGACCAGACTGGATAAGTAGGATACTAGTGTTTGCAACATGCCTGGTTCTCTCCTCTCTTCCTCGCTTTAAAGTCTGTTTAGTTTAGTTGCATTTAGTTCGTTTCAGTTCATTTCACTTTTTAATGAACATTTAATATCCGTTCAGTTAAGTTCAAATCGGTTGATTTTACTTTCAGTTAGTGTGTCTGGCTCACTAACTCACTAATCACGCTTAACTTTCAAGGCCACAGGTAGCAGGAAGTTATGGAGAGCAGGAAGTGCTCGAAAGAGGGACTCAAGCTATTTACTTATTTAATGATGAACAGTGTGTGATTTCTTAAAGAAAATGGTTCAATTTACGTTCCAGCAGTAACTGACTCTAAATCCAATGAGTGTCATAAGATCTTCTCCACAGTCCTCCAGCTTTGCGTGGGCTGCTGTATTTGCACTGCAATCATAATGAAAATCTTCTGTGTGCTTTGACAGTTACACAACATCTTCCAACACCATCCCCACACTAATTTCATTATTTCGGTTGACGAGCTTAATCTGAAATATTGCCGTGCTTCCTGAAATACACCTATGTTTGACCATTTGACGAAGCGTCTTAAAGTAACGCGCTGACATTTTTTTAAAAATGTGATAAACTTTCTTAGGCAATGCCCGAATGACTATCGGCACTCGGCACAGTAATTGCCGCTCGTTCAAGGAAGGGACATAGCAATGAACTTGTCAGCACACATTACAATGTCGGACAGATGATCAGGAAAGAGCATCCTGCCTTCCTGCCCTCTCGTCTAAATGGCAGCCATCTCCCGCATGGCATGCCCCCAGACAGACAACTCATTTCATCTTGTCATTAATTCGCAACAGCGAGGGGTGACATTGTGTCCATCACGGCAGCTTTATGTAAAACAGGATCCTTTGTGTCGTGCATCATAATACAGACGTCTATCCAGCCCCGATAATGTCTTTTGGTTGCCATCATTTGGCGCTGCAGTCTTGTTGAAGGTGACGCCCAGGTATGCAACATTTGTTGGATCATCTCCAAAATGATTAACCCCCAGTGAAAGTGGGTACTGTGTGCCGCGAGATTGGTGACAAAACCCAGCTGGTGGATATTATATTTACCCCCTGTATTTCATCGAGCCCCATCCCCTCAGGGGCACTTCTTAACTGTCCAATGAGGCTCCTGTTTTATAGATGGCTCTCTCTCTGCCTTCAGTTAACACAGAATCAGCACCTGGCCTCCGAGAATTCATTAGGGAGCACCTCCATCATACAGCCGAGCCGAGGACAGGCGGAGAGGGACGAATCAATTTGGAGGCATACAGGCGCAGGTGGAATTATCAGGCTGTGTGAACGGAAAGCTAGCCGGCTATCGGTGTATCCTGTCACGGGCGGAACAAGGTGGTGGGAGGGGATTGAGCATTTTTAGGGGGTCAGCGAATTGGACGGCAAGCAGACAATGTCTATTGTGGGAGGAAGGGCACAACGGCACATCAACGTGGGGCGATGTACTTGCATCATCTCTGTCCTGGAGCAATGTTAAGAAGTGATGCTGCACTGTAATGATATTAAAGCGGTTGAATTATTTCCATCTTTTTTTAGCATACATGTAGTTCTAAAGAGAGATGGAAAGTCTAATAAAAACTAAATGAATAGACAGAATTAAATAGACAAAGTTTAGTCTGACTTGTTTTATGTTTCACTGTTTTATACCCCCTTGTTCTCTATCACTATTTCTTAAATGTACTTTTTTAATCTCCTTTTAACAAAACAGGGATGTAACTTAAAACATATCATAACTAGGGCCGGGTATATCACCAAAATAACCCAACATAGTGGTAGCAAAACTCCTCCAGTCGATCCTTTTAGTATCCAGATCCACAACAAGATGACAAATTGTTTTTGCTCGCGGCCAATTACAGCGAGCGTTCTTTAACTGGATGATGTGTGTGATCGGCTCAATATCGCAGACAGTCTGTGGCGTTGAAGTCAATCACAGAATATTTGACGCAGCTGGCAGTTCAGCGTGCCCAGATGCTGCCAAAACGTTTGTAAACATGGCTGTACTCCTGTGGCGGCATTTTACGCAACTCAATGCTTCTGAATGAATGAAGTAAAACATTTTTTTTTATTAAATTAAGTACTGTATTGGTATCGGAATAACTTTAAGACTGCTGCTGTTTTTAAACTATATTTAATCATAGCAGTGTCCAAAACCGTGGTGTGGCGCCAAGGATTGAAATGCCGGCTGCTGCTCAACGACTTTTGTCCAGATTGAAATATATTCACGATTACTGCCGTGAAATATGGTGCACATATTAAAAACTCTGAGAGTATTAATCTTAATGACTTCTCATCTCGTTGCATCAAAAGGTCAAAGTTTGGTTTTGGTCCAGACTTAAATATCTCAACTATTGAATAGATTGCCATGACATTTGGGTCCAGACACGGTTGCTCCGGACACCGATTGGTGAAAGCTCAAACTACATGTGAGCAACATCCCAGTTTCATATCTCTCTCTCTCTCTCTCTCTCTCTCTCTCTCTCTCTCTTTCTCTCTCTCTCTCTCTCTCTCTCTCTCCTATGAAAAAAAGGTTTTAAACACCAAACAAAATCTTTAAAACAAAAGATTCACACATTCATGTGAACAAGTTCTCCTCTTCTTGGCTTCAAGCTGCTTTAAGCTGCTTGACGCGAGAACGCCTCGAGCCAACTGTGGAACCCCCGCTTCATCACGGCCCATGTGTTGGCAAACATTTCACAAGAGGTCAGAGTTTCAGATGTATGATTTATATATTTTTTTGTGTGTAACAAAAACAGCCCTTTCTAGCTCTACCCTCTTGCAGTCAGCCAGCTCTATTGGCGAAGTAATCTGCCTTCATACCGAGCATCATTTGTTGCCTTCAGCACACACGGAGCATATAACTCCCTCCTGTTTGACTGATGCCTTAGCGACTCTGTCTTTTTGGCACAGAAAGTAAAGAAATCACAATGAACTACAAATCAAGATGGAACTGCTTGTTTTAAACTGCATTTATCTCATAACATTGTGTACTATTAGATAAATATATATATACTGTGCATTTTCTAGCCTATAGTATCTTTTTTGTTTTGTATGTTCATCATGAATCTGTAAACGTGGCGACTCAACACCAGTTGGTCTGTAATTGTTTTGCTTGTGATGCCACTGTTTGTGTTACAAGAACAATCATATCTTTTTTTTAATGAGCAGAAAATTGGATTTCAGGATAATTCCTTGCTTCCTTTCATCAGGTAGCACTCAAGCATTTCCCTGACAGCCACAGAAAGGACAGAGACATTGCTCTTAATCCATTACTATTAATTCATGAATATTGCAAAACCTATTACTGTCTACCGACGCAGAAGCCTTTCTATTAGCGTGCACATACATGCGTGACGGAATCGGACGCACACAAACAAAAAATACCCACATGGTGCATTCAAACCCATGGTCCTGAACATTGAACTACACGACTCCACTCCGTCTGTGCACGCATTGTATCATACATCACAGCTGCAGCAAGACCTCGATCTCCTCGGTGTCGCCTCTCTCATTACTCTCAGCCTCTTCAGCGACTCAAGATGGTGGTGTTGACTTTCCCCGTCCCGCCAGCCCCATCAAGAGAGCGAGCGTGCATGGAAATGTCACTCGCAACGAGAACTTAATTAACACACTCCATCATAATGAGATTGCGGCAGCCAACACATAGATCAATGAGGAACCATTTTACTATTCAAATGAAACGCACACCGAGTCGTTTAAAAGGTGTCTTGTCATTTAGATTAGATGTAAGGTCTTGCTATAACAATTTGTATGGAGAAATCCCAGGGCAGTTTGAAAGTGTGTTAACAAAGTGTTTGCACTGCAATTAGCATTCCTCCACTTTTTCATATCCCCTCCTTCCTACTATTAGACATATTTGGTTTACCTCTGAGATTGAAGGCCGGAAAGATGCATCATTTAAAAACCATTAGCTTATTCACCCCCGGCTTACCAAGCAAAGGTCCTGAGCTTACGGAGGGTTGTTGGAGTATAAGATGTCTTTTATTCCCGCATTATATATTAAAAAAAAACTTCTTCCATTCGACATCTCTGCTGACTTTTTTTTTTTTATTATACCCTGGCTGTTAGGAATTCAACAAGGCAGGGAAGATTGATGTTCAGTATGGTTGCAGGGGTGATTTGTATCACTTTTTACAGAGCAAATGGATGGATGCAGTGTCACCCATAGTCATTTAGCGTCAGGCAGACGATTGTCCCATTTATTGCTTGTAAAGTGCAGTAAGGATTCTGAATTATAATGTAAAGCCATTCTCATACAGCATTGACCATTTGTTGTAGAAACAAGTGGTAATCACTCTGTGGTGACAATGTGACAGACAACAGCTCCATACTTAATGCAGGATCACTGACTGGCGGCCTATAAATGTATTATTTGTCACTTTTGTCCCCCAGGGCACTCATTAAATGTTTTTTTTCCAGCCATGCCAATTAGGGCAGACAACCTAGTTAAGGGCCCTTCTGCTCTAAAGCTGAGTCTTAATCTACACTGTCTGCATCTAATATCAGAAAAAGTTTTCTCTTTAAACTTCCTGGGTTTCCTAGTTTAATGATGTGGCGTGAGGATATACAATGTCTTTGTTTTCAATTTGTGAAAACAAGAAAATTGCTCTTGTGGTTTCTTTTCAGATGCTTTAAGACGGCTCCTAGAGTTTTATTCATGATGAGGGAGGAAACATACTATTGTTCAGGATTAGATTTTCAATGGGTATAGCATATTCCATGGCCTATGGCTTTAGAGCACGCTTCACAGCCTGAGAGAAAAAGTAATAAAGCCTAGCTTTATGTCCTGTGAAATTAAATTCAACTTATAGCCATATATTTTTTCTCCATTTGTCTCGCAGACTTCCTCGCTATAACGCCTCCTGAAACACACATATATCACAATGCACCTTTTACATTTCTTTATCTGCCGTGCATATTTTGTTTTATGATGTATTCAGTGGCCTGAGAAACTGAGCGCAGTTAATGTAATGGTCTGGTAGTAGTTTGTTGATTTATGGGTGCACAACAAGGCCTTGTTGAGGTGGCATGGATGTTAAGATATTTGTTGCACCCCCTGCTGTTGTGAGAGTCGTTGTTAGCCTGGAAAGAAAGTAATCAGACGGCCGTCTCCGCGGTTTAACAAACTGCTCTCTATCTCTCTCTCTTCCTCTCTGCTTCTATAGTGTTGGGTCTGTGTCTGCAGGATGAACTGCTGCTGCGAGGCCGCTCCTGATCTTTCCACATCTCTCTCTCTCTCTCTCTCTCTCTCTCTCTCTCTCTCTCTCTCTCTCTCTCTCTCTCTCTCTCTCTCTCTCTCTCTTGCTTCCCTCAGCTGTAACAGGGGAAAAAACTACTGCACATTCACAGTCCCATTAAAACCGGTGTATCTCGTCCTTGCCCATCACAACGGGTGTAGACGTCTTCACGGGTCGTTTGGTTACTTGGAAACAAGTAACCAAACGACACCTGGCCCAGGATTGTTTTTTTAGGTTAGTTTGTGAGTGTGAAGTTCAAGGAAATAATCTGTTTTGCCGCTGTGCTTGTAACTGGTGAGACTTCACGCTGCCGCCAGAGTTGTTTTCTCTCTGTTGAGGTGTCTTTTGGGTCGGCCGCATCTCGGATCAGGTCCAAATATAGTTGGGTCTCTCTGCCCGCTTTTAGTTCTGGTTTATATTTGATCAAATAAATTCACTCAGATTTAATATTTCACGAGCTAAAGTTTTGAAAATTCTGTATCCATTTTTTTTTCACCTCTACATTTAACTATATGGCCCAAGCCAAGGCCAATTGTTGGGATTTAAAAATGTGATAATATATTAGTCATCATTTTTTTTTGTTTTTAAATAGATGCTGATAAAATAAAATGAAAAAACCCTAAAATGTAGAATCTTGACGATGTATTGTACAGTTATGATACATCCTGTGCTCTCTGTTGGTAAAACTAATGCAACAGCCTTTCTACTTTTCCATAAACAAGTGTTTCTAAATTTCCACATCTTGTTGCTCGGCTGCATTTGTGGCAATATGATATATCTGTGATGAGCTGATGATACCAGGGCTCTAGTTTAGTGTGAAGACTTCGGGCTTAATTTCACACGAAGGAGACTTGCCGGCCTTTACAAGATGAAACAAACGCATATCTGTACACGATGGGGATATTTTGTGAAAGCCTTTGCAAACAGAAACCCAAATGTTTCAGCTTCCTGTTTCCCAATGTGGTTCGACAGCACAGGCTCATCCCGCTGTCAGTGAAAGTTCAACTCGAGGTGCCTTTTTAACCACAACAGGCAGCTAAACCCAACACATCACGCTGCGTGGCGTAGGTGCTATGCTGAGTGCAATTTGCTGAGGCTGATTATTTGCTGTCAAACATCAAAATGAGGGCGAAAAAAAATCCGATAGAAAGAAATCCTTGGGAGAGTGTTCTCTTTCTCTTTCGCCCTTCCTCTCTCAGCTCCGAGCTCAGATCTGACGTGTAATTCCTAAGACAACACCTTGTTAAGCTGCTCCCGCAGAGGAACTACCTATGGAGGGTCTCTGTGGTGATAACGCTCAAGAGGTGATGCCTCACTGTTGCTTACATCTCCCCTTTGAAGTTGACCAGATGTGATGAATAATGCATAAACCTCACTGCCTCTTCCAAAGACAATATTACCTTTGGCAAACTTCTGCCTCTGTTTTCCCCCCAGAGGACCGACGGGAGAAGCAGCGTTAGGCAAACACAATTATTCTTGGAAATTCTTTAGTGTAACCCTCCTTACCGGGGATCAAAGTTTCCTCTTTCTAATTTGAGCGGTTTTAACCCCCGCTCTCTTCGGGCCTGAGCTAATCCTCAGTTGAAACTCATGAAACTTCTCTGATTACACTGCTCTTACAAGATACTTGACAAAAACAATCTTAGGAGCAAAGGGAACATGGGGATCAAACACATCGTCTCACTCTGGAGTCTTCGCTGAACTCGGGTATCGAGTGCGGAGAGCCGAGTGCCCTTTTGTGATGTTTTCCCACAGACTTGAACTTTATCGTGCTGCTCTGTTCCTTCCACACCCCAGAAATAAAACCTGCATGAACACAGCTCTAGAAAAAAAAAATACAAATAAAATGCCTGATTCATCCGATCTCTGCAGTGCAACTAATTACGGCTCTGCCTGGCACGGTGATGTGGAAATGTCACACCATCACCATCCATCACTTTTAAAGGCGCAGACAAGATTGAAAATCTGTTTATTTCTCTGCCTATTCCTGTTGTTTTGCATGAAAGTTGGACAGCCACTCTACATCACTCCGTTTGCATCATCACTACAATTCCCTTTATGCCTGTGGCATTATTAATAGCTGTAAGTTTTACTCAGTTCATCTGAACATCCCAATTAACAAGCTTGTGTCTGTGATGTTGAAATTTGTTGTCCTTCGTCGCAAATTCTCCTGCCTTTGATAGCAGATACCATTAGCACTGTCATTATGGCCCCTCTGTGTGAAGTGGGCAAGTGTGTGTGTGTGTGTGTGAGTGTGAGATGCCAGTCTGGGCATGCCTGTCTGCAATTACCCCCCTTAGTGGAAACATTAAAATCTACTGGCATGGAAAGATGCCACGGCTGAGACATTCATGCCTGTCCCCACGTCGCACAAAGACCCAGGAGTGGGCTGGATTGGCCACATATGCATCTCCCATTCATCGACTGAAAGGTGGAGCCAATGCCAAGATGCAAATTACTACTCCAATGTGAACAAGTGGTGCAAGAATTCAGGGGTGCGCTAATGCTATGACTGCAGCTTTGGCTTATTGCAGCCCTGTGGGTTTGTGTATTTAGGGATGCGCCAGTTTAAGAACCCTTCAGATAAGAAGCACATGGGAGGCATATTGAGATTAGCTGCGAGATGAAAAAGGGTTGTAGATATTCAAATGTTGTTGTCTTTGAGCCACAGAGGGTCCATTTAAGAGGCTTGATTCTGGAGACGGAAAACATCTTTCTGTGTCAGCGAATGCTGTGGTGACATCTCATCCGTTTGTATCGGCGCGCATCAAATTAGATTTTTATCTGCACTGATTCATCCGATTTCATCAGAATATTTTGATCTGTTTGTTTACTTTGGAGAGTAAAGAGGCAAAAAGGATAAGTTTCCTTTTGTTTTTATAGTCACTACAAGCGGCCCCACAAAATGCCAATTTTTAGTTCTAAGTATCTCAAAGTGTAGATGCATACTGATTTTAAGCCTGTTCCTTTCCTTTGCTCAGAGCGTCAGCTGTAATAAACACACCTGAGTGATTTTGCTGCAGGTCTGTTTTCATAGATATTGTCCAATGTAAACATAATGGATAATATTTGTTCAGTTTGGCTGTTTGACAAATAATGCCAATCGTCTGAAATGATCCGTGCAGAAAGATGATTAATTAACTGCTACTGCGGTTTTCTTTTGGGCAAAGTTTCTGTTTACATAAATTGTTTCTCTCCTACACTCTTGTGTGAATCCGCGAGGTCTTACAAATGTGTTGAATGTATCTCCTTCCTCCGTAAAGCATTTGCAAGCATTCAGCTTGTTCTTCACTGCCTTTACAGCCACTGCCTACGCTTCTTCACGCTTTACAGCCACCAACTGTCAATCAAAGGAATACAATAGTGTGAAACTGGTGACATAAGTGTGTATGTCTTTGTGTGCACCCAAGAGAAATATATGAATAAAATCAAACTAACAAAACAGGGATCCTCTTGTGGTCATGTTGTGAATGCAACACTGACATACCATCACCAGAACTATACATCCAGCAGACATTAAGCAACATTATCAGTCCAATAATCACCTTCTTGTTGTTCTGTTTTTGGTCTCTACCAACTCAAGAAGGACATTTTTATCTGTTTAGCTGCTAAATGCTCGACAATGTTCACCATCTGGTTGTTGACTGTGTATGTCTGCTGTTTGGTCCTGAGCATGTATAGCGTACGGTGGGTTTTTAGAGGGTTTTCACGAGAAAACAGCTGTCTGATGCTGCTGCAAACAACACTATGAGAGCAGCTAGGTGAACCAAAACAGTACAGTTGCAACCGGACAGCTAAACAATGAGACAAATCTGAGGAAAGCTGCAAATGCAGGTGATCATTTTGTGTAGGTCAATCTCAAGGGACTCGGGCTGGAACATTATACGTATTTGTATTAAAGCGTTCAGTATGAAGCTTGCGGTTCGGCATGCATTTACAAACCGAACAATTCGTGAGACATTGACTATTGCATTTGGAAAATAAAAATACAGCTTAAATTGTGGGAAATACAATGTCCTCGGTGGAGCTCAACAAGGCAACCCACACAACACAACAGACAACATGCCGTCTGCCTGCTACTCCCACCACGGAAGAAAGTTACATACATAAGTAGCTGCGGATATGAGCACACGCTCAGTCGTGGAAAAGGCCGCTGCTTCGCTACTCCTTCACAAGCCCATTTCAGCCGGTCCGTAATTCCTGTTTTGTACCAGAAAACAAAAGCTCAAATAGAGAATCAAATCTCCAAAGCACCCGCTTGTTGCTCTGACAACAGGCGTCTGGACGTGAAGGGCTACACAAAGCTACCTGACTGTAATTTCCTCACGGCTGAATGGGAGATGACAGCCATGTTCTTCAGACACGCCGGCTCGAGAGTGATGCCAGAGAGGTTTGTGAACCACTACACCCCAACAAGGGACACCTCTCTACATTGTTTTCAAATACCCAATAAACAATTGATACATAGACGCATTTAAGGGTGTTTTCTTCATCTGCTGTGATAGCAAATTGAATGCCTTTGTGGTTTACCAACCAAACAACTAATCAAGAAATAATCGGCATTCCCTTTTTCCATGTATCTATCAATATATTGCCTCTTTAATGCTGGTTCTCTTAAAATAAACAATATCTGCAGCTGAATGGATTAGTAAGTAGATTTGAACTTTTCCCCTCGAGACAAAATTATTTTTTATGTTTATTTAGAACCTCCGTCTGACTCTGACACGTCCAGTGTGATCTTTAATAAGCGGCAAAATCTATGTGAGAGCACAAGGCTCAGTAAATGTATTGACTTTAATACAATGTGTTGAAGTCAGTGTTCTCGCAGAACCGAGCATTGTCTATGACACCCATTGGAAGAAAGATGTTACCGACATAAAGACGAGCGGACAGATTAACAGCCAGTTTATATGAACTGTTGGTTTTTCCCCACAATCTAAAAAGTAAAGGATTCCTGCTATTTCTTTTATGGCTTAACAATATAATGCAGGCTCTTAAAAGCAGAGGGAGCATTAAAAATGACAATGGTTGCCTGCATGCTATTCTGTATGCTGTTTTTTTTTTGGGGGGTCTGTGGTCCCTGTGGCTACCCGTGCTCTCAAACTCTGTCCTGAACAATTTGTTGGCTTCCATGTCACAATTACACAGTCTATCGGCAAAGTGCGGCCGCTTTAATGGAACAGTCTCCGTTTCAATTTATGTTTCCCAACAAACCTTCTCACAGAGAAGGGTGTGTCTGACAGAGGAACACTTTATCCACCTCCAGGTGTAACTTCTGCTGAGTCGGGACGTGTCTCCAGTCAGAACTCCTTGATTACTCTCCTGTCACGGTAATGATAACACTGTTGTCCGGATGCATTCAGATAATGGGGAGTTTTCACTTTATTTCATCTGTATTTGTCGTCATCGACAGATATTGGATGAAGGCAGACACACAAGATTGTGCAGTTGTGTTTTTACTTACTTATCTCCTTTCTTGCTTCATAAAAGACCCGTGCATCTATTCACAAATGCACACAACGACATCTGTCCGCCACAATTTACCACTCTGTTCCCTGAAACCGCAGACGCGCCGTACAGTTATGGACATTGCAGTAAATTAGATGTTGTGTTCGTGCCGTGCTTGATGGGAAGAAGCAAACTCAAATGAGTAAATAAATGTGCAACTCCTGCATGTCAAACCCACTGATTCAGTCGTATATAATTCCTAACACGTTGGCTGTAAACCAAGTCTATGACATGTAAACATCTTGCGCTGCCAACATTACGTGACTTAATTGTGTGAGGTGCATCGACTGCACCTCAAGCTGATCTATTTAAGATGCCCTTACAGCGACATTCACTTTGTTTTCACTGTCGAGCCACATTATAGACCTGTTTTGAAAAAAACAATTGTACACATGATTATATGAAACATATTTATTAAACTTCAAATTATTCCGCAATTCTTTTGGTAATCAATTGTTTAAGTAATGTTTCGAGCAGAATTGCAAACATTTGCTCCATTCATCTTTTTGAATATGGTGATTTGCATCTTTTCTTTGTCGTATATCAGGGAAAACTAAATATTGTCGGATTTAGACTATTTGAAAATTGACATATTTCCCAATTTTTTTACATTGTACAAAAAAATGATAACGGATAATGAGAACATAATTGGCAGATCAATTAATAATGAAAAACCTAATGATTATGTACATCCAAGTGTCTGTGAAGTGGCGCTGAAACAATTAATGATCAATTAGTTCAATAGTCAGTCATTCCTTATATTACTGTTACGATGGCTGAACTTTTATCCTTTTGACAAAAGATTTTTTTTCCCTACATTCTTTAGAAAATGGAATGAATTGATTCATTGTAAAAAAATAAAATAATAATTGTTAGATGAACCTAATGAAGACATTAGTTGCAGCACTATTATCAGAAGACGAGATGTGAAACAAAGAGAACCTTCAGCTGTAGATAACGTCGTCAGGCAGCTATGCTATTCACAAGACAATCCACAAGAATCGCACTCTTCAAAGCCGTTCAGTCATAATGAATGAATGAATGAATGAATGAACACCTGAACTCAAGTCCTCTTATGTTTGACTGTCATCAACATGTTTCTCAGTAGTGATCGTCAGATTAATTAACAGGACTGACGGAGGAGCACGCCACATGTCTGACCTGTCAGTTCTCTTTTCTCATGCGTGTATTGATTCAGGCTCGATGTACGTAGTCACACAATTCCCATTAATAAGCAAATTAAGGCAATCTAGGAAGGATGGAGCTTAGACCCTAAAGCTTATTCATCATGTTTAACCTGACACGAGTGACACGTATATATTGTACGTATTTCAAAGCCGTATTAGTTAGTTCAACAGCATCTGTGACTGGGTCTCATATCCGTGTGAGCTGATTGGAAGCTGTGATTGAAAATAGCCGCTTTCAGCAGAGACGAGGGGAAAATTGCAAATCACCTATACATCTTTATCAATCATGAAGCACAGCTGCACGCTCAATTGAGATATTCACATCCATTTTGCACAATCTCCACCAACCGTAGAAAATGTTCTTCCTCTAAAGTGCACACAGTAAAGGGAAAGAATAAAGATGGGTTTTGTGTGGGAAAATACATTTGGCTGTACGAAGGGCCGGTGATTGCTATAGATTACCAACCAAGTGCATCTTTGCCCAGGTCTCTGTTGGTCCTCAGTATAATAAAGCACTTTTTTTCGTGATGGACAGAGCTGAAGCCATTACACGGCACAGATTTCCTAATAAGAGCTTATCATGTCAGTGTCATGTCAGGGAAAGGGCAGAGTAGGAAGAGGACCTGCAGCACAACCACACGACTAGATGGAATAGATTGTAAGAGGGTGGTGTCTTGACAGTTGAGACATATTGCACACATCGAGAGGGCAAATTTCCAACTTTAGAAATATTCAAATATGATGAATTAATATGAACGTGGACCCTCCCCTTAGTTCCTGTGCCCGTCAAGCTTTCTGTTCCTGCAGTTTTGCCACGATAAATGTTTTATATTATTTGAAGTATTGATTTCAGAAGGAGGTAGACAGAAGCAGGCTTCTCGTTTCCAGCCAGCAATTGTATCTTTTTTCTGCAGCTGAAATGACAACCAGCTCGAGCTAACTTCCTGATCCAACTAATGTTGACCAGGTGGCAACCTGTGGTTCTGAAAAGGGAAGTAAATGCAGAAGTGCCTTCAACTTTCAAATGGCCATCAGGGGGTGACTCCTCTGGTTTAAAAATTAAGTCTGTGTGGAAGTCCATGAGAAAATGACCCGACTTCTCACTCGAGTTGTTACCTCAGTAAACTTTGTAAGCATGAGTTTATTGTTTCAGTCGCTTCTTTCAAGTCTTCTTCAATACAACATGATGTTCATTTAATACATTATGGTCCCATTTAAAGTAAATGAGATGATAAAGTAGCATAAGATGTGGGTCCGTGGCTACCTTGTGATTGACAGACCACTACCACAATGTGGTCTAGTCTGGCGGTTGTCTGTGTTTTCGTCATTTTACAACTTTAACAATGTGTTTTTTTTAGCTCATGAAAGTTGTCTCGCTCAGTATTCTGTTGTACTTAGCTCCACCCTCTTGTGTCACTTCTGGTTTCGAAAGACCGAGATGGCGACGGCAAAAAAACAAGATTGTGATGGCCATCATGCCAAACTCAATGCTTTAAAAACCGTCGTCCCCAAACCAATGGGCAAAGTCACGATGACTACTTCCACTTGTGTACAGTCCACAATGTTGAGTCTAGTTTTTAAAGTGAGAGTTTTGTTATGAATGCAAAGATAGTTAACTGGAAGAGCTTATTATTGCAACTAAATGAGCAGATAAACATGTACTGTGGTATAATCCATTTCTTACACATTTGTGGTTTTGGAAAGAAGACATCATTTACAATAGAGCAAAGCAAGATAATGAAGGAAGCACTGCGTATGGGTGTACAGCATATGGGTATCGTGGGGCGGTGATGGGTCTATAATCATCTTTCGTGCAGACAGGAAATGTTAATATTGGATGTTTTGATTCACTGTCTGAGGCCTGTAAAAATGAGATCGCAATACATTTGGCTTGAAAACGCCTGCTGCTCCTTCTATCCACCATCCAGCGATGAACAGAAGATGAAATGATTCATCACGGCGGAGACAGCTTCCGGAGAATGAGATGAGATGAGAGTGGGAACGATGTCATTTTGTATCTCCCAGAGAACAACACAAAGCGAAGATGAAGTGTAGCTGCTGGGGGGGCTGATGGTACAGCAACCCAGGCAGGCACTGAACCTGGCATCGCCCCGCAGGTGTGATTGTGCGCTGATATTTGTCCCGCACCTGGGATCAAAGATGCAATTCACCTGTGATGTTGCCTTCTCCTCTCCGCTGCACAAGAGCCTCTGCACAGCTCGCACAAACCGAAGGTCAGTGAGGCGCAGATGGGAAACGATCTTGAATGGAGCAGGTCATCCAGTCCCATGAGGCCCGCTCCATATCTCAGTATAAGCTAACGGTAACACAGCTAGGTTTGGCATGAGAAGGGACACTTTTTGTTCTAGAGTTAAGGATCTTTTTCATGCTTGAAGACTCCAAGCGTCAACAGCACTTAGAAGGGTCGTTCATTTGTTCTCCATCCATTTGTGTCTAATGTCATAATATCACAGAATGAACCAGGCTCTAATAATGAACTAAAGGTGTGTGTGTGTGTGTGTGTGTGTGTGTGTGTGTGCTCACATGGTTTTTGTTCTTGTACTGTGTGAAGTACATTTCACATGACTCAGACTGGGTTGTGGAAGGTGCCCTCTGGTCTGTTCCATTCACTAAGGCATTCCTAATACATTTAATTTCCCTGCATGCGTGTCTTTGAGAGGATTTGCGGTTTTGTGCATTTATAAAGCTAAAGCTATAATAATTACTTAACTAATTTGCAGCATTTGTGCTAAACCGATAAGGCGCCCTCTTTCATGGGATTCAGAGGCTGCCATCAATAATGTGACTGCTTGGGGTAAAAGTGATTTAAAGCCCATTTCACACTTGGCTTCAGAGAGAGAGTGATGGCTTGGCATGCTCGGATCCACAGAGCTGCCATCATGACCACATCCTAGCCACACTCTGCATTTAATGCTAACAAACAAACACATTTGAAGTTGTAGGATATGTCCCTCCCAAAACTTCATTCAGCTTTTCTCTGCGTTTATGATTGTGTTTGCTGAACTGAGACTCTAATCAAAGTTCTCCACTGCGATCTTTTGTACTTTTCCATAACATAACAGCTCAGTATCCCAAGGAGATATTAGATTTTGTTCCAATCCATGTTTCCAAATATGAGCAAAGAACGTAGTGGGTGGGTCTCAATGTATGTACATGCTCATGTTGCCGTTAGCCAACAAGCTGGCGGGTCAGTGACTTCATTAACAGACTGATGGTGGTATGCTGAACTCTGATAATCAACACAGAGCTCTGCTGATTAAAGTCTCATTCCCTCAGTGTACGCACTAATTATCTAGATTGACAAGCCACTATAGCTGAGAGGTCTGGGCACTCTCGCTGTCCTCCATCCTCTCCCATCATGCACTTAGGCAGCACAAAATGTCCATACTCAGCCAAAACATGGGCATAAACAGTTTCAATTCCACGCTGTTATTTCGGTACAGCAGTACTCATTATGGTAGTTTGAAGGCCCATGTTTTGCAGGAGTGGTCCTGAAAATGATGACATAGGGTCCATATAAGTTGTAGGGTTCTGTACATGGGAGGGTACAGTATTTGCACATCATCATTACTACAGATCACTGGAATATTAAGCCACTGTCACTGCAGTAATTAATGACATACTACCTTCTATTGCAAATGTAATCATTTCCGTCCTCGCTAATCTAGAAATGTATTGAAGCTGTTGTAATCTATGTGTTGGTGTTAATAATGGATTAAATGACTGTAATGTGAAAAGGGTTGCTCATAGTGATACACCCACATAGTTCATTGGTTTGGTTTCACTCACAAATCAATGTTTTCATCAGAGTAAACCCACTGGACTCCACCTAAACAGCAGGAAGACAAAGTTAGCGACTGACTATTGAGCATGTAGCATTTAGCAGCTAAAGGAACAGCCTTTCCTCCAATAGAGCTAAGGAGGAGAGACAATATTGGACTTACATGTGTTATATGGCCAGAAACAAGACTCCAAATGAATGCTAATGTTGCTTTGAACCTGCTGGGTGTGAAAGATTTGCCAGCACATTTTCTATTTAAGATTAGTTTGCCTTTAACTTCAAATTCCTCTTAAACCTCAAACAGATGACCCTGTTTCAGAACAAAACAAAACATACATGACAAAACAAAAGCATTTATCCAAAGAAAAGAACTTTTGATGTTTATTAATTCTTCTTTCACACAGAGATTACTCAATACTGCCGTAAAGAAGCTCTGTCTTTATGCTAGCTAGCCACTAATTCAAATTATAGCATAAATGCCACCCCAGTGTGTTTTTAGATCGCACGCAGGCGTCATTGGATTTAAAAGAGTTGGGCAGCTGTTGTTGTATGCCGGTTGATGTCCCGGACGTGGCTGTCTCCCCAATTTGCTGCCATTCTCGGTTGCTGTAGCTTGGCCGCAAACTGCTGCTTGTGTTTGTTTTTATTAAATCTCCTGATGGTTCACAAATATTACATCATCCAAATGTCACACCTGTTCCACCGTGATTTTCTGGGTTAATGATAAGTTGTTTTGTTTTGTCTGACCAACAGTCCAAAATATCAAAGTTTGCGATAATGCATAAGAAAGCTTCCAAGTCTCGCAATTGACATGCTGGAACTAGCAAATGTTCGTCTTTTCTTTCACGCAATATAATTATGATCAAGTAGAAAATCAATCAAATAGTTAATCTGAAAATAGCAACATGGAACATAATAATAATAATAATAATAATAATAATAATAATAATAATAAAGGAGATTAGACAGCGTACTTTCGGAGCTGGAATCAACAGCAGACATCAAGCCGGGATGTTAATTGAATGACCTCACGACTGCATTACCCCAGCCCATTAGTGTCTGTTCTGCCTTAAGCTCCATCAAGTAGACAAGATATGGCATCTTCAGGCTGTTTTATGTGTTGAAACCCACAGGAAACATTCAACTTTATCTGCACTGAAAGGCAATAATAACTCTTCCTGACATGGTATTTAAATATAATGGTTATCTCCGCATGGATCATTTTAAAGAATCACATAGACCTGTAAGGAAGAGATAAATGGAAAGATACAGCACAAACACTGTCTTTGTGTAATTAGATTACGTTCACTTGGGCAGATTAAATTTGCTTCCGTCAGGCATCAGGTTTATTGAATAGCTTGTAGCTGAGATGTGTACGTTTTGTGTGCCTTCATCCCGGAACATGCAGGATTGGATGCAACACAATGTGGGCGAAGTTTTTGAAGAGATCGTTTCCCTAAAAAGAGAAAAGTTTCTTTTCATTTTCTTGAACCGCAATTTCCCCCTGATGGAACATATGTGAGCCTTTTGAAGGTGTATATTTCATCAGACAATAAGATGAAAAGGGACTCAGGCCCAATGGCTGAAATGGAGAACTGATTTTCCTGGAAATTTCTACGTCTGTTGCAGGTTGAAAGGACACGGACATGGTTCATAATCCGATTACACATCCATTACTCCCTCGCAGGGAAGTGGCACCAGCACCGGGCTTCATTGTGAAGGTATACAACAAACACAGCAGCACATGGGTTGGATACTGTAAGAAAGGGCATACTTTATGTTAAATATTACAAGAATTATACTTGTTTTTTCTTTACCAGATGTCTGAAGTATATGCAAATATAGATAACTACAATTCTCTTTTCCATCACACTGACATCAATTAAAACCGCAATGGGATTTATTGATGAAAACTTCACAAACCAATACCATATTAAATTACAGCATTCCATATGTTAAACATGCCTCATGGAAACTGTGAGAAATAACAGACCAATTATATTTAAAATATGTAAAATAAATATGAATTGCGTAATGGTAATATCCAATTTAGACTTGAATGTGGTGTAATAAGCAATTCTAGTTGTCATTTCTTGTTTTAAAGGTAATTAATTAAGACAAGCTGTAGAACATAATGATCCCTTTCCAGCAGCATAATTTATATTAAACCGGCATGAAATGAGTTATTGTATAGTCTGACAATCAGTTCTTAATAATGTATGCAATGTTTAGAAAACAATCCTATGTATACTGTCACTGGTGCTTCAGCAGCACTGAAATACATTGCTGTTTGACATCATGTGAACCACGAGCAAATGTTTATTCTCGTTAAAAACCAAACGTTACTGTTTTCATTTATTCAGCAGCGGTTTCAGAGGGCTGACTCTTCTACGTTAATAAAAGAGCCTGAAGACATACACTAAGGGATGAGACTAATAAGGAAATCCGACCAAAACATAATGACACATCTTCTACAACCTACATGACAAATGTGAGGCAGCCAGCAGTTCACTTTGACACATTTTAGAGTTTCACACTTTCTGTTTGATTTTGTATTTTGCTCCTGGCGGTAGTGCTAATTAGGGCTGAATTGAATGATTATTTTCATTATTGATAAATCTGCCAATTAACTTTTAAATGAATCAATTACTTTTTCAGTAGAAATCACAAGAAATCTTCCGTTGCCCAAGGTGACTTTTTTTTATATTGGTTGTTTTGTCGAACAGAGTCCAAAACAGGAGATGTTGAATTAAGGATGATTCTCACAATCGACAAAGTGAATAACTGACTAAGTTTTTAACTTCATTCTAATGTCTAAATTGTAAAAATGCTCGTTATTCAAACAAATGTTTAGTCTATCTCAACTTTGAAAATGTTTATCGTTAAATAAATAAAATATGTGCACTTTTGCAAATATCACTTTAACCTAATCATATAACTTAAATGTATTATCTTTGGCCACTTGGAGGCAACACAACAAGCTTTGAACACAATATTGACAAACTATATTATACACAAATATGTGAGCAAACAGTAGCTTCTTTTACACATTGAGCTCAGCAGACACAGAGCAACATTTACATAAATTAAAAGTCATGTTTCTGTCCAATACTCTTCTACTAGCTCCACTCCAAAGGCAAATATCTGGCTCTTTATCTGCATAATTCTTTACTATGTTCACCAGCTAGTTGGTAACTTCCTCTTTATGTTGTTTGGTGGTGTGAAAGTTAGAGATCAACCAAATAATGGGCTTTGCAATGAGCTAAAATATGATAGAGGAATTGCACAATGATTAGCTGTTGGTCACTTACTGCAAACGGCACATTACACTTAAAAAATGGTGATTTGAGCCACTGGACTATGGAAAATGGACTTGAGTAATCTTAAACAAATACAATATGAACAGGTGATGGAATGAAAGACAAAACAATTCTGCACGAGTTCCAAAAACACAGCTTTCATATTTTACTTCTTTCACGGCAGTGATCACGCCGGCTTGCCTTCGTTTTTTGACTGATCATCATCTTATTCTGGCACTCCATTCAAAGAAATATGAATGAATAAAGTGCAGGTTGTTCATCTGAAACCAAGCTGAAAAAACCCTTTAGTTGATTCTCAAAGAAACCCAAAACTTCATCAGAAGAGCTCTTCTGCTCAAATATATTTCAGTATATTTGTAGAATAAATTCTAAAACAATGTAAAGTGTATTATTTTCTTCCCCCAATATGTTTTGTGAACTTTTGGGATTTCTTTTAAACCAAACTAACTAGTGAAGAGTGGTACTCTGTCCGCTGCTGACGTCTATACCATTCATAAACTGTAGGATACAGAGATACATTTTTATTTTCTCCTTGAATATGAATGCTGTGCAACTAGAAGCCTTGACCTTCCTTCGCTCTATGATCCACCCCGGCCAGCACCCTCGCTGACGAAGAAATATATCAGACGAGCAGGTCTGCTCTAACTGCACCAGCGATCATAACACAGTGAGAAATATACTGGCCAGGAAAAATGTCATCACTTATTCTCTGTTGTTGGTTTAGTTGTTTCTCTCTAAGTGTTTCTATCTCTCTCTTTCTCGATATATAGCTATAGCTATAGATATGTATATTTTTGTTCTACCTGGTTCGTTTGTGAGGAGATGCTTCCTCATTTGTTTTGCGTGATTGAGGAGGGAGACGCAGGCGAGTCAGTACAGCCTTGGGTAGGAGACTCCAGTCACAGCTGGCGAGTTGCTCTCCAATAATGAGCAAACGTGAAAAAAGATGAAAGTGAGTATCTCTGCCATGTGCCACAGCCCTCGGAGGCACTTTTAGGAAAGGACAATTTATAGATATATGCGGCTCTGCGGTTGTTGCTGGACGTGAATTGAACTTTTCCTGTCATCTGTAAAGGGAAATTATACAGAGTAAAGCAGTTGACACTATCTCTCACAATTCTTATCCTCGCTCTCCTCTCAGTGAGTCATATGAGACCGTGATTCACAGGTTATTATCTAAGATGGCTGGCAGTCTTCGAGGACCAGAAGTGGTCAGAGGTGTTGCCAAACAGTGCCTGAGGATCCAGGAACCCTGTAAACAGGAGTAATGGTGCGTGAAGCCTCCAACAGCCAAGGACAGAGTCACTTTTTTGAGAAAGCAAAGCATTATGCTGTAAACAAATAACTTATATCGCCGGAAAGAAGTGGTGTTGGACTGAAGGAGACATTTGTGAAGTCACTTGGAGTTTCAAGGACGATAGGACTTAAATGAGTGTGTTTGTGAATTGGTTGCAGTGTAGTCATTAAAATAGCTATTATTGCTGTCTATTGTCTTCTTAAAGTGATGGGAAATATCCTTTCAGGGAGTTAGATGAGAAGATTTGCACATTAAATCTGCAGCTAGAGTGGGGAGGATGCTAGCCTATGTAGCTTTGCATAAAGAATGGATGCAGCTAGCCTGATCAAAGTTAAAACATCTACCTTTGAAACCTCTAAAGCTCACCCTTCATTTGTTTTAAAAACAATAATTTGTGGTTTTTGTTTCTAACAAATCCGTCCACAAAGAGAGTCTTTAGACCCCAGAAATGAAAGAGCAATATATAGTAGTTTGCTGCTGTAGTAAAGCTCCTATGTTGCTCCTTTTTTTGTTTTTTTGTTTTTTATTGTGTCTTTAATACACTTTGTTTATGTTATGTTTATATTATGTTTCATTTTGTTACATCTGTGTCATTTTGTTTAAGATAAGATAGTCCTGTACAGCAGCCCTTATTCACAGAAATTTAAGAGATAAAATCAAGTAATATAAATAAACAGTAGTATAGTAATAAAAACATGCTTTTAAAAATTAAACAGTAAGAAACAAAAGTATGAAATATACAGATGGAATAAAAATAAATCGTATAAATGTGTATAAAAGTATTGCACCAGGTGAGGTTAAAGTGTTCAGAGCGGTTCGTGGTCTACTGGGGGCTCAGCTTATTCTGCTTATTGTTTGCTTGTATTTTTGGTGATTGTTTGGACAAACGTATCATGAGTAGGTCGTCTCATGACAGAATGAAACCAAGCCAACAATAAAAGACCATTTTAAAATGAGAATTTAGAGCGTTTTGACAAAACTTCTGGAATCAGCAGCTCCTTCCATTTAGAAGCTTTATAGCACTGGTTGCCTGGCAACCTCACCTTGACGACAAGACTAATCACTACGCCCAACTGTTGTTCCCCGAGAAACAGCAACAGACGCAACTCCCCGTGAAACCAAATCTTGTTTTTACATTTCTGTTTGTGTGCGGATTAAACGAGCGGCAGGAGGTTTGATTGGCAGTTGGTTGTACTTAACACGCAGAGAACGGTATCTTCTCATCTAAGTCTGGGAAAAAGGAAATTAATAACTGTATTTCCCCCCCAAAAAACCCAGCAGCCGCTTTGCTGAATTGGGCTTGAAATCTGCAGTTTTAATAAAGTGAAATAGCCTCCCACACTTGAAGTCCCAGGCCCCTCCTGCTGCAGCTTGTTTCATTCCCTCTGGAGTTCGACTGTAGCGCAAGCAAATCTGCTTTGACTTTGACAACACTTTATAAAATGCGTAGGAATCCACAATGTCCGCTGCATGCCAGGAAATTGCATGGCGGTTCAAAATGCATTTCTCAACTCTGATAGCAGCCTGAGCTCTGGTGTGGAGAATGAACAAAACGGCCAAATCTCCCTGCAGCAGTCCTTAAACTATCTCCTCTCTTCAGGCATCCAGTATGTGAGTGGAGCCTACAGGTGCATAAAGTGATGGTTCGCCAATTGCTGTGGACATTATAGATATGCAACCTGTATGACTAACATAAGGAAATAAGGTTGAAAATCCACAAACTGCTCCTTTAAACTGACCATATGGGTACTTTCTAGTACAATGAACATTTTCTCTGATACTTTGAGTAACCGTTCCCCTTTAAGTGATTTGCATGTTAATCTTTTGCGAGGAATCTACAGTCTGATATCAAAGACCCTCTTTAACTCATCAGAGGATAAGATGGCAAATAAAATTCCCAACACTCTCGTATGCAGCTTTCTGTCACGGCTGCTATTAGCATGCGGTGAAAAGGCCAGCAAAGAAATAATTGCTCAGTTTAATTTCTGAATGTGCTAGCTTGAATGATATGTTATTTATTTATTTTAAAGCAAACTTTCAACCACCTCTCTTCTCCACTAACCATGTATTACTCCTGGAGGGGAAATCTGAGTCAGAAGCACATAGAGTATTTTAATTCAATAATGCTGCATGTCTTGAGCTTAATTTCCACGCAGTCGCCACAGAGCTGTCAAGGGACTAGAAATAGCACTCAGGCCATTTTCCCAACTGTCAGCCATCTGTTCAACAGTTAACAATCAAATAATCAAAAACTTCTAAATTAAAAGCTAACAGGATTAACCAATATGTCACATATTCCTCTTACAGGACCAATTTTTAGTGTCATATAGTTGAAGTTTATTCATTTTGTGCTGTTGCATATGTGGGTATATATATATATATATATATATATATATATATATATATATATATATATATATATATATATATATATATATATATATATATAATGGATCAACAACAAGCCACATGTGAACATTGAGTGTTACAATTAGATCAGTTTTCAAATATCTCAATAGAAATTAAATTGGAAAAATAATGTCATTGAATCCAAACGGTTATACTGTAGATCAATACGAAAAAAGCAATACAACATACAACAATAAAGAATACACAATGTGCATACAGGAAGGAAACAATGTAGAACAACACAACGGATACAAGCTGTGCAAAAAGAGAGATTTTGAAATACTTTCTTTAGAACCTAGATATGGATGGACAGTTAAGTGAAAGTTGTGTAAAGCTTCGAGTGATTTATTTGATTTGACCTCTTGTGTTAGGATTGTCTTTGTGTTTAAATGATTGCAATTAGTTGATTATAACTTTTTCAAAACTCCATAATCGTATTCTCTTATTGAATGGAGTTTTCCTCAGTCTATTGCAAGTTGAAATTGTTGATACAGCCAACAGCTTCCTGCAAGTCGTCCATTAACCTAGCTGCACAAATGTACAGTTAAAGGAAGAACTGAAATGGAAAGAGATCTGCGTTTGGGAATATCAGGCAAAGTGAGAGCATGCGCATTAATTAAGTGACGACTTTGCAAATACCCAAAGAAATGTTCCTTAAGTAGATCAAACTGTTGTTTGTGAAGTTGCAGAAAAGAAAAGAGTATATTTCAAATCTCCAATAACCTTAGTGCCCCCAAGTTGGGAGTAATACTCCCTGGGGTGAAGTCTGCATTTCCAGAGACAGGTCGCGGCACAGAGACCGAATCCTTTCTCCTGGAAAAGAAAATGATATCCCTCCAGACCTTGCCAGCATTGTAAACTACAAGGTTGGCTTTAACTCCTTCTGTGATGTGTTTTATTAAGCAGGCCCCATGGGGCGAGAGGTCAGCCAAGCCAAGAGTCTACACAGAAAGCTGAGTCATGATATTAATGTAGCCAACACCAGATTAAACGAGCGCGGCAAGAACAGTTCTAAAATGTTTTTTTAAAAAGGTAGGTTGGTCAGGCCGAGACCACCCATACCAACTGGCATTTGACATTATTGATGTGCGTGCCCTTCTGTTCATGTGGCAGAGACGGAGTTCAGCCCAGGCTCCGTCTTTATAAATCACCAGAAAGAAAAATCTCCTTGCTCAGCTGTCACTGTCAATGCAGTACATGAGTGTTAGTGTTCAATCATTACTTCTAGTACTCGACAGAACCCTCTCCAGTGCATTACTGAAACAGCTCCAGGGCAGGTATACCCTGACTTTGTTGTACATTATAGATTATAATAAAGCAATAGCTCACGGTGGGCCGTGGTTTGTTGCGCCCCTTAGCTGTGGTGTAATCACAACACAGACGGGCTGAAGTGAGCTATTGCTTTCATGAAATGATCATCAAGTATGGCAATGTTAAACGTACAGACACATTACAATTTAAATAGTTAATTCATACGTAATGTTCACAATAAAGTAGGCCCTCCTGAGCTCGCTGCTGCTGTTGCTTGAGATTGTACTTCAGCCGCCAGTTAATTTACCTTTTGTTTTTTTCTTAAATAGCTTGTGGCGAGTCAAAAGAGAGCTTAAGCCTCAATTTCACCGCTTGACTCGCCTCTGTTTCACAAGCCTCTGTGTATGCGTAATATAATCTCTTATTTATTTTTTCCCCTAGCCATTTTCTATCCATAAACTGAGATAAATTGGCATCCATTATCAGTTAATAATACAAATTTAAACCTCTGTACTTCAAGTAAACTCCAGCTCCTATGAAAAGTCACTGACAACATCATAACGTGGCGTCATGGGTCCACAAGACTGTGGAGTGAGGCTGTGATCCATATGTTGGAGTTATTAGACACTTAAATCCACCAATCAATATTTACATTATTACAAAGTAATTTTTACTTCTGAACTTTCCATTTTAATGTAGTTTCTCTATACTTTTGTCGACGAACACGTCACTTGTTCATGGCATGTCGTCATCTTTTGATTTGTAATTCCTTTTATCTACTTCTGTCTTCTCTTTTGTTTAACTGCGTTTTTATAGTTTCTTTGTTGCTTTCAGTAAAACCTGGAAATGCCAACTCCTGTCTTTAACCTTTGGTGCAAATGTGTGTTTAACGTTTAATGCTTTGATGCTAAATGAAGGCAGAGGAGTAACTGAAAACGTTCCACCTAAAATGTATTTTTTGTTCTAGCCCAGGAGGAATCACTACATAGATGATTATGTGTAATGAACAATTTAATACAATTTACAAGCTGTAATGAAAGTTATTTATCATAATTCTGAGCCATTGAGAAATCCAACGACCGTTTGCTTTTTCCTAAAACTGTGAAAAATGGTGTATTTGCGGGCTTCTTACTTCCAAACTTCGCCCACATTACTGTACGAGACAAAAAAGAGAATAAAATATGAGTTAAAGAGTCGACAGGCTGTTCAGCGAGGAGGATGCAAGAGTGCAATGCTTCTGTTACCTTGGAAACCACAATTCAGTGTTCAGTTCTTTTCATGGATTGGATGGATACTCGTGTGAAGGTCAGCCCCGTCTCTCCCTCTGACGTCAGTGTGACTCACTTTACTTCACACTACGTTTGCCCAGACAAGACAAAGAAAAAGGGAGGCTATTTTAAATCCATCATGTGTAGATTTTGTCGGTTGAAAATGAATAAATAGACTGAAATAAGTTGTTTTCAGACCTCTGAAGGTGTAATGGAGATGTGTTAGTATAGCGGGTCTGAATTATATTGGCGCTGACACATTCAAAGAGCCTTTACAAGTTATTTTTTTTTGGACAAGATGGTTGAAATTGACAGATATAATAGATTTTTCTGTCTTTGGATTTTGCATGAATGAAATATGGACCGAGCACTAGCGTTACAGCTCTGCAGTTGGACTATGAAAGGTGTGGGGTAGGTGCATACAGCAACGCTTCACTAATAGAAACCGTTCTGATGGAGATGTGAGAGCTGTGACTGCTGCACATCGTAGGTACTGGAGGGCAAGTAGCTGCCCACGGACCGAAACTGGCCCTCAAGCAAAAGAATTTGGCCACTGACAAAAGTTGTTTACTTCAAAATGACTTTTAGGGGCCTTGTGAATGATGACTATTGTCAAGGCGCAGGTAGTGTTATGATGTTATCGCTGCAAAACCTCATCGTAAGGACTTTGGGGTGGATGGATGGGTCAGCACAGGGTGTGAATTTGTTATGTCAACAATGGTTTCCTTTAACCACGACTGTGCTCTTTCCTGAAACTCTACCAAGTACAGTGGTTATGTTATTCACAATGACCAAAATCTGATGAATCCTTAACTTAAATAGTAAATAAATGTTGTGCCTAGATCTGGGAATGGACTATATGTAAAACTTACAGCTAGAGAAGATGAAACATGTGGGTATACAACGAAGACAAAAGAACACAATCCGACAACTGACAAGGTGAAGACAGATTAAATACACAGGGGAAGACAGGCAACGAGGCGCAGGTGGAAACAATGAGGGCGGGGCTTCACAATCAGGCACATGAGGGGGGAGGAGTCTGGAACAAGAACAGGTGAAGGGAATAAACAATCAGGAAACACTGGGAAGACACACACATGGAAAACAGGGTGTTTACACTGTTGTGTGTGCACTTTACCCTTTTTGCTGCTATAATCCTGTAAATGTCCTATCTGCGGGATTAATAAAGGAATATTTAATCCAATCTAATAAATGGGTGAAGTAAACAGACTGCATGTTTTGTTTGCTATTAATACAGTGAATTAAATTGAGATACTTCATTACTATGACTTTTTGTCTAATCACACCTCAATTAATAGTGATCACCTTAACAAGCTGATAGAAAGACAAGAGGTTGTGACATCACCAAGAGTCTTTTAAAGAGGTGTTTCTGGAGTAGTTTGGGTCTCGGGTGACGCAAGTAATAGGCCATCATCGTGATCGGCAACGCAATCAAGATGACACTGCCCCCCCAAATTACACTTTAAAACCTCTTAAACACTTCTTAATGGAATAAGGTAGTTCAAAAGACACGCATTAGACAAGGTGACATTAGCTCATCATCAAGACCCTAAATTCAAGCGAAAAAAAGTTTCTGGAATTTCCAAAGAGATGTTAGGGATTTGTCTCTTGACTTAAATCCAGTCAGTTTTTTGGAATCACTATGTTGCCAATAAATAAAATTGTATCATGCGTGCTTAGGCATTGGCTTCAGATTTGAGTGATGATGTTCGCTTCTTAGGAAAATCCTTCTGGGACAGATTACCATGTATCTAATTTTCAAAAATAAAAGGAAAACATCAGGTGGCAGGAGAAAGCTGGTGCTCTGGCAGCAAAAACTGGCGTTAGAGAGTTAGTCACTTTTGGCAGGGAATAAGCTGGAGCTAATGTAGAGTAGTGGCAACTAGATCTAAGGCTAGGCTAACCCGTGCACACTGCCGACACGAGAACAAAACTCCTCGATACGGGTTGTTTTTGGAGTCACATCACCATAACGTGGTTTCATTGGTCCTCATGGCTGTTGAGCAAGGCAGTGCTCAGTTTTTAGCAGCAGGACACTTAAATCCACAAATCAATAAATAGCATTTTTTACAAATGTCAAAAGACTTTAGAGTTAGTAGTTTTTACTTCTGGACTTCCATTTTTACTTTGTCTCTCTCTGCTTTTATCAATACAAGACTGTACACACTAATTTCACTTGTTTATTGTTCATCATATTGTCATCTTTATGATTTTCTTTCATCTAATTCTGTCTCTTTTTGTCTGTAAGTGTTTTCACAGTTTTAAGTTGCTTTCAGTAAAACCTGGAATAGCTAACTCCTCTCTCTAACCTTTGCTGGAAGTGTGTTTAACTTCAGCTTTCTTTGATGCTGAATGAGTGCAGGAGGAGTAACTGACTAAACAATGCGTATTTGTTTTAGTCAGAGAGGAATCATTACATAGATAATTATGTGTATTGAACAATTTAAAACATTTTACAAGCTGTAATTCAAAGCTATTCATAGTAATTGTTGGGCACTTCTGTCTTTGTCTCAAGTGTAGTCAGCAAGCCGCTTTACTTACTCAAACTTCCTCTAATCTTACTTTGCGGCTGGGTAAGCAAACCATTCGGTCCCGAAGTGCGTTCAACTTCACTGTTAAGACTCGCGTCAACATTATCTTTTCTCCTTTTCCAAACAAAAGTAATGCTCTGACAGTTCAGTTTCGAGTGATATGAGGACCAAGTCAATGGGAGCGTTCCAGCCCGAGAGCTCCTGACCCGTTCTGTTTGCTCCAAAACCAATTTGTTCTCAAACTTCAGAGCTTGTTTTTTGTAGACCTTGAACCACGGCCAACATTTCACGACAAGGATATTTAATGAAAAGGCCTCAGCATAAATCACACATGTTCGACCATAGCTATACTATATAATATGATGACATACGCTGGAAAGTGATGGACACGAGTGAGTTTCACCTGTGAATGTTTTTAACTCAAAAAACCTCTGAGTCATGAAGAAAAGTGAAGGAGCGTGATCGTCTGTCTAGCGAGTCTCCCTCACAGGAGGCGATGGGATCTTATCGACAGTAGCTTCCTGTCTGTTGCTCAGATAGCAGCCCCCCCTGGCAGAGCCCTCAGATAACCGCTGCCACATAGCATGTGCTCTCCCAGACATAAAGCTGAATCAAAGCTGCTTTGACTTTAGTAACACTGGCTGCATGACTGTGCACATTAGTGATGGCGGGGGTGGGAAATATGAAAGAGAATCAGGGCGTGTAGGTGAGGAGGGAGATGAAGATAAAGCGCTGAAACAATAAGGGCTCTGTTGGTGCATGGTGGGGTAACTGGGTCAGTGAAGTGGTATTTTTGTCAATTATTTCCCTTGCCCGTGCATATTTGGGATTTAAGTGACTTGCTTTGGCTGGTTTGCTGAATTTGAGCCGACGATCTGCTGCAATGTGCTGGTGGTTAAAGCCAGGTTTTAAAAATTACTGTAAAAAAAAGAAAAGCTGAACCCAAAGAAATGTTTGACTAGTCAGTAAAATGTTCTTAGTATCTGATATACATCAACATTTCCTATATATCCATTTAGCTGCTGAACTATATCTATATTTTTATCTCCCTATATTTTGTTCTAGTTGTTTCGCCTCTACAGTGTCATTGGTAATACAGGTGGAGGATAATAAAAATATTTTCTAAAGATATTTGGTTTAAAAAATTCAGAATCGGACTTAAAGAATGTGAAAAATGTGTAAACATTGAGTGTGGATATGAATATTTCTCTAAATGTGATGTTACTTCATTAACTATATAGATAAGCAGGTACCGATAATTCACGCTGTTAAACAGCCTAATCAAAACGTTTTATTATTATATTATAAATCCACATTTAGTTGTGAAGAGATCGTTTCCCAGCACAACTCCAAAAGGAAGAGACAGGAGACAAACTTACGTCTTCATTCTTTGCAAAAGTACATCCTAAAGGCAGTGATTATCTTCCAAGGTTAGTCTTTTTAGTGCTGATACCTTCTTTATGTTTCCTCACACTGTTTCCTGACTGAGCTGCAATGGAGGAATACTAACACACACAGACATATTGTTCATATTGGTTGTGAAGAGAGAGTTTCCTCCATAATTTCCAATCTAAGAGATGGGGTTGAAATGAATAGTCACTGCTAGAAAATAAAAATAAAAATCTAATAGCCGGGTTGTACTCTATTCCCATAAAAGAGAGGAAAGTATTTTCCCTTTAGTTCGCTTAATTTTGTTGATATTTGCACTCAAGATATTATCTAACAAACACAATGATCCGTTCATGAAAAAAAAGTGGACCATTACCTCTAATGAGCTTATTGTGCCTCTCAGCCCCTCAGCGGTCATGAAACATGCTTAATAAGCAGAGTCAGTAGCTGTTCTGTTAGCCGGACACTGACCGACATTCCTGACCCACCATCTTGGTGCATCACCAGTGCACCGGCAGGACTCCAAAGCTGCGTCGTCACTTCATAGTTAACACATTCGACAGTGATTGGCAGGAGGGTCCAATTACAGCCGCAGCTAGCTGACACCAGCGCAGGTCATCAAATTCCCAGTTGTAAAATAGGCCCATTGATCCACGTGCTGAGGTTTCTATCCGTGACTGTTCGGGTCAGGAGAGACGAGTCTGGCATGGGCTCAATCAAGGATGCATCATGGGAGATTGACATGATTAGATGTGGGAGGGTGGGGGGGGGGGAGAGAAACCCTGTGGTTTTGTTCTACTATTCTGATTGGTGTGTGAGTCTTCAGATTATATTTCCATATTTAAATTTTAAGTATGCAATCTTAAAGGTTAAATACCAGGCATAGCATGATGTGAGACTTGAATAATGTTATGAAAGCTACGGCACCATGTGACCAGGCTTTACACTCGTTGTTATTCTTCTAAATGACAGAACACAACTTACTGGGAAACCCTGTCTTCTAAAAATGCTTTTACCAATTGTTTTTGAAAGGAAATATCAGTGTCAAAAGATTTCCAGTCAAAGTGAAATGCTTGTGGGAGCATTCTTCCTCCATGTGTATTTCAGACGAGGAGACAAGGACTACTTTGTTTAAGGTCAGAGAAAGATGATATTGGGTAAAGCGAAAACATTTTCTATCTCGACCTAGCTAAGGCGCCGCGACATAATGAACGGGAGATGCAGCGTTCCAAATAAAAGAGGATTTATTAACTAACTAAGGCGGCTGGCGAAGCCCCAAAACGGCCAGAAACAGACAAAACATTGACCCCAAAACAATTGCAAATGCAGATACTGCAATTATGAAGCGCTGTTGCCTGGAAGACCCCGCATGGACGCAGATACAGAGCTGGAGAGAGAGATCGAGCTGTCACCGAGGCGGAGCTTTATGCCTGCAGAGCTCCGGGCCCAGGTGCTTCTCATCACAAGACAGAGACAGACGTCACACGCAGAGAATTTAACAAGTGATATACATATTTTGCAGATATGTTCCATAAGAACATTTCGTTATTCCACTCCTATTTTCTTTTCTTTGTTTAAGTATTCATTATGTGGAAACCGGGATTGAATTGCTTTTCTTTGAAAACAAATTTTCTGATGCAAGTTGGTGGTGTACGATTGTAACGTTTCGGGGGATTGGCTTGCTGCCGGTTGAATATCAACCGTATTGATGATTTCCCATGTGACTGATATACTGCTGAGACTGGTGCGCCTTCTATAAATGGTAAGTTCACGAAGAACTCTGAGAAAAGTGCTCGTAATTCAGAGTGGAGTGAAGTTTTCCGAAGATCTGGTATTCACTGAAGCTGCTTCAGCTCCAAGTTTATAACTGGAATCGCTACATTTGGCTTAATGATGACACTCTTGTCCTCATTGGAGATAATCAGTCCTCTCATAGATTAAATGGAGAGAAAAAAACAATGATATTCTAATATTAATATTCTATTCTAATTTTTCCATTTCACTGAATTCTGACAAGTTCAGCTGCACAGTAGATTGGTTTGATGAGGATCAACGCTTTGTTTCATGTTCATGATTGATATGAGCAAGTCTTTTTTTTTTGCTAATCATATTTATTCCCCATTATCTGCAGCCTTGTCATCCAAGCAATTAATCAAATGAGTTGAAATCACCGGTGTGATTCTGTCACTGTGTGAGAGTCTGGGTCCACGTGTGTTCGCTCTTGCACATGTGCATATGCGGTCATTTATAATGACGGTTAGGTCCGGTCCAGCTCAGCAAAACCATGAATACAGAAATACTGCCTCAACTTTAAGCTTAGATTTCAGCGATAATCAGCGTTTTTATTGTCAACCAGGTTCATCACGTGAATCTGCGATCTGGCAGTAGCGGGTTTGGTCATTAGCAAGTATGAAAATGATCAATATCAGTAGGATGATCAACATATTAACAGTAACGGTGCACTGGCTGGGATCAAGGACCAACAACCAAACTATGGATATCGTCTCAACATTGGTGTTTACTCAATCATCAATAGTTCAGGGACTGTTGACGAGTACTATGCCACATTCAGAGTGAACATTGAAGGGTTGAATCTGAGCACAGACTATGACAACCAGCCATTATCACAAAACATATGCACACAATAATCCGAGCCCCCTACCTGTATACCTGTATGCCGTCACCTTTTTCACCACTCGAGACGTTTGCAGGTATGAAACCCGATTTGGAAAACCCTTTAAGACTGAGCAGTTAAAACATCTGTAGAAACCACAAACTAATATTTTACTAATTTGGCACCAATATGAGTGTCCAAACGCACAATTCTGCTGTGATTGATATCAGTAAATGTGGCCACTATGCCAGCAACAGCAGTTCATTAGTAAGCTTGAAAGCCATTTGCAACAAGTAATTAGCTGTACTTCTTCTGGGTCAATATCAATCATCTCAAATCTGTTCAGCATATTCAAGATATCCTGCTGTAGGGGGTCATATTTATTCATGAACCAAATGTACTCATCAAATCTCTTTTATATGTGAGTCAACCATAAGATAATATATATATGTGTCTATGTGACTGGGGTCAACGTGGACATCCTGAGGCACTGATAACCTTAACAGAGACTTAGGACAACAGACAAGATTATATTCTGAGGTGTTCCTCCGCTGCAGGAGAGAAGGCTGAACTCTCCTGACCCGAATGTGGTTGGAGTTGTGTGTCATCCTCAGGTGTGTAATAGACGGTAAACATGGAGCGACAGGCTGACAAGAGTAGCTTTTGTTGTGTTGTTGGAGGACCACGCGGAACAAACAGATCCTGTGTCTCTCGTTGATTTCGAATTATCCGGGAGAATTAGTCATACCAGTACACCACAGTCGTATTCTGGGCGCTTGGGAGCTGCTGTCTGTGAGGACAGATTTCCAAGCGCTGACAACGCTGGCCCCTGCAAAACGGCACCGAGGTGTTTGCTCGCCAACCAAAATAATAAGCCCTGTTTTATTTTGCACACAAACACATTTTCTTTATCATTTTTTTAATAAACATTTTCTCTCATGTGTGTCTTAACAGCCACAATATTCCTCAACTCCAATGTGGCAATTGTGTCTTTTCTTGTTGGTAATTGTTGTGGGAACCCAAACTCTCCATCTTTGTTGTCAGAGGCCTTTCATATTAACAATAACGTTTAATCCGGTGCTAACTACCAAATCAACATGGAATTGTCCACACATGGAACAGTCTCATTTTCCGCCCCCTACACGCCCACATTCAATCATAATGGGTCAGTGTAGAGCACCTTATGAATGTGTGTACGCATAGAAATGAGCCTGCTCATCAGTAGTTCCTGAATCATGCCAACTGCAGAGAGCAAAACCAAGAAAAAGAATATTTTGGGACACAAGATTTGAAGGGGTTTTAGATCCCTGAACACGTGTTCCCTCCTAATTCTTTCATTCATGTGGCCCTGTAGTAGTGCCAGTGCATGCATCAAGCAGCATTACACACTATTTATGTGTTTACAGCAATCAAACTGATTGCTTCACAACTTGCCAAAATACTCCCAACAATCTGGAATAAACCCCACCCTGGGATCCCATTTGAAAAAGAAAGTTTGATTCTTTTTTTGTTGATTTAAGTTTTGTTGAGGGGAAATCAGCCTGCATTATGATTGGAACTGAAAATGAGCATATGGAGTGTAACGAATGTGCGAGAGCTGTCACTGGCTTTATTTCCACATGTTGAAATTTCCGTTGACTTGTATCTTCTACAATTAAAAGCTGCGCGTGCAATAGATCACGAGCACAAATAACACTGCTGGTTTTGAATGTTTATGATATCTACGTGTAACATGTGATATGAATCAGAGTTAAATATATCTCCTTAATGTGTGTATTGATCAGATTTTGCATGCAGATTTTCCCACTTCTTCATCCTTACTTAAATCAGATTTTTTTTTTTTTTACTTTTAAAGACAATTGAGCATAAAAACACAGTTCCAACCACTGAGACTCATCTAAACCTTTGTTTTTCTTTGTATACATTATGAAGTTTATCTTAGTGGTTCTATTGGAGAGTTTGACCACTTTCGTAGAGTTGAGCATTAACAGGGAAGGATCATTCATCGAATGTAGCCATTTAGACATGTTGTGTTTGGTTTGAAGAGCCAAAACATTGTTTGTGGACTTGTTTTCTGTACTTGATGCTCTACCTGTATACATGTATTTACCCCACTGCCCTTAATGGGGAGAGCTGCGGGTCTGATTCAACCACGAGTTAAAATGTACAGGTTTTGCATTTGCTTCGTTCGCGCTGTCTCTTTTGCGTGGACAAAGTGTCTCTATGGAGAGACGTGGACCGGCAACTGTGACCAAGACGCACACTTTGTAACACCACACATACTCAAAGCATCGCACCAAACTCACCAATTCAAAGTCTACTTGTATCCGGGTACAGCCCTGATCACAATCATCCATTTTTCAAACTGATTCAGTGTCAGCTGTATTCAGTATGAATTGTGGGACTTTATCTCAGGTCTATAGAAACATTAATATACCGACATGCAAAGCATGCATTGAAGCTTTTCGTTGGTCAAGGTACTTTCTGGAGTCATGACACATTTGGCAAAAGTAACATTCCTTTCATTTGTATATCACTTAAAAAAATATAGACTCTACTTTGAACCAGTGCCCTGTCATCTATTCTGAACAAAAATTTAAATTTGGTGTTTGATTATTATGTTTTTTTGGACTGTGGGCCACCAATAAAAAACGGAAAAGTTTAAACACAGCTCCTCAATACTGATGGATGACTGCAATAAATACACTAATTTGAAATAATCACCACCCTCCTGCTTGTTTCCTCCAACGCCTCATTGTACAAATAAATTGATTGTGTGTCCTGCTCCGTATATTCATCCTTATTCTCTGCCAATTCTGTCAGCTCTTTCATTTATTTTAACTTCCATGTGAACACCATGCCGAGAACACTTACAAAACTGTGTCCACGTTATAATGGAGAAGTTACATTCTATTAGTTTTGTTTAAGAGTCAGAAGGAGCCTTGCCTGGAGAGTTACATGGACTGCCAACACTTTGCAAGACGCCCCCAATGGTTAAAAGATCGAGATATTAATGATTAGGAGATCCCTCAGAAAAATACATCTTTACGGGGCTGCATGGGTTTGAATTTCAATTTGTACTTTGGCCAATCCTCGTCATGTCACGCTTCTCCTCAAACCCAACTGTAAAAATGATGAAATTGTTGGAGGTATTTGTGACATTCATAGTGTAGCTAGGATGTGAAGCTCCAAGTTACAGCTCTGTTTGGTGGGCATAGAGCTGTATTTGCATATTGACTGTTATTTTGCCCAAAGGATTTTTTATTTATTTTTCCTGTTTGAAACCACCGAGCCAGGGGGATAGAGGTGTTGGGGTTAGAGAAGGAGAGCTACAGCAGCAGTGTTTTATTATGCATGCCTCATATCTCATATGTCAGTTTACAACAAGAGCAGTGGGATAAAGACAGATTGTTCTGTTTTTTTTGCGTCGGTGCAAACACAGACCTTGTGGTTATTTTGTTGTAACCATTTTTTTTCCCCTTGTCTGCCTGTTTGGCAATTTCACAGCTCACCGAAAATATGTGGGAGAGCTCACGAGAGGGATTCTCTGTACATACTTCGTGGTGCAGTGCAGTTGCGGTTTTAAAACTTTCCCCTTTCCCATCGCCTGCTCGCACCACACCTTAAAGCAGGCAGCTACATGCTGCGACAGGTGGGCTGTCCTCCCTCTAAAGAACACATTATCTCCTGTCATGTGTCTTGGGCATGTCTGCTTCACTTCAATATAACTTCTTCAACATTCAAAGCGTGACCTGAATGCATTTTGGGTCGGTTTTTATTTGTTTCATTGTGTTTTTTTGCTGCTCTCTTTTAATGTGTTTTTTAATCTGTATAGCACTCGTGACCTGTTTGTCTGTGAAATGTGCTCTATAAATAAAATAATTATTATTAGCTGCAAGACTAAACTAATGGGTTTTATATAGAGAAGCGTCTTCTACAACTGTATGCAAGCTGTTATTTAGTCCATTGTAGTCAAAGAAATCATGTAGACAACAGACACAGGTGTCTGTGTTCCTTTTTAGAGTTCATGGGATTGCACCAATGGATAGAGAAAGATGGATGTGGTTTGCTAACTGGCTCCTCCTCTCACAGTGCACTGCTTCTTATGGAAATGACATCCAGGTGACCCTGTTGAAATATTGCATGGCTCCATGGAATGTCAAAAATACCTAAATTTCTCTTTTCCACCCTCTTTTCTACATCCTTTCGCTGTATCTTCATCCCTGACAGCTGGTCCGTTGGTTGTGCAACACCTGCATGTCATCTTCTGCTGTCCAACAAGTCTCCCAAAAGTGGTGTTGTAGTCGCTGCATATTTGAATATAAAAACAGGAGTAATTACCAAAATAATTTGGGACAGCTTGACAAAAACTCCCAACTTTAACCTTCCTGAGCTTATAGATTAGTTCATTTTTCATTTGAGATGGTAAATAAAGATGATAATTCTGGTGAAGGCCATACAATGTGGTCAGAAACAGTGGAAGGAAGTCTTTTTTTGTTTTATTTGTCGAATGAAGCTTCAGATGCTGTTACATTTCTGCAGTCGTGTCTGTAATTAATTTGGTAAAAGCTCATTTCAGGTAACCAACTAGACAAGATTTTTTTCTTCCAAAAGCAAACTTGGTCTCTTCTAAATTGAGTATATTATAAAGTGGCCACTGACTGTAAGTTAGTGACTTTTGAGTGTAACAAATTGCAGTTGAAAAAAAATATAGAAATCCATTTCATTTGACTTTGCAAAGTTGTAACCACACATAGGGTCATTGTTATGTTGGAACCTTATGCGTGCAATGAACCTAAATCCTAAATCAACCCTTCCAGCTATTCCATTTTTTGCACGCTCCGGCTGTACAGACGCTCTGGTCAGGACATTTCAATAACACTATTGGCCATACCCAGCATCATGACCTTTCATTCCACAGTATCCAGTCGGTTTCCCTCTGCAGGCCCTCTTCTTAGGGGCTTCAATAAAAATGTCCGATGTATGCGCACAGTAAAAGGTAAGACATTTTGCAGCGAAACTTGGAGAGTGCAATCTAAAAGTTAGAGTTAAACTTTTAGTCAATTTAATAGCCTCGCAGCAAAGGATCACAAAAGGTTTTGCAACTTCCATCTTTTTTTCTTATCTTCACTTCAGAGCTCCATTCGCTATCGAAGCCATTCATTTTTCTATCTGTGCCTCGACCTACAAAGCCATTTTGTTTGCTTGAAGGTTGCATTGCCTCTTGATGCACACATCTTTCAAGGCAAGTGATAACAGTAATTGAAATTGTGCGTTGTTGCTCGGCACTCCCACTATAATTGACTCGCTACACCTCACAGCAAACACGGCTCACGCAATACGCAGCAGACGTCTTGGATCGCAGTTTCAAATCCATCTCATCTCATTTCAGTCAGTCAGACATCAAACCAGTTGAGTGTATTATGTTTCTACTCACGGCATACAAAGTCCTCCCCAAAGCTCTCTTTAGTGTTGAAAGAGATGCGCCCTCTGAACGGTGTCATTCATCCTGCATTGAGAGGACAATTAAGAAGCTAAAAAAAAAACATTTCATTAATTATTCATATTTATCCAGTAAAAAGTCTTACATTCAGTAATATAACAGGATATCTAAGTTTATACTATTAGGTGTAATTTATAGGACAGAAACTTGACGAATAAATCCTTTTGGATTCATGGGTCCAAAAGAAATTTACCAAAACGTAACATAAGAAAAGACATAGACAAGAAAAAAAAACATTTCTATATTTTCACAAGTTACTCTTTAATCTCGCTTCCATTTGAAGTTTGAGATTAAAGCGTTACTTGTGGAGCTACGATTCAACTGAACGGATGAATATGTTTCTTCACGTCTCGGTAAGGGAGCGTTAAACCATGTCAAATGTTTTACAGTCTTATTAAAATGGACAGACCTAATGGTTGGTGTGAACGCCACATTAGGACAGTTTATAGATGAGTTAACTCAGTAAATCAGCGCAATTAATGTCAACATTAAAACTCAAGGCACACTATCACAGCTCAAGTGCCATTTATTATTTCTTCTTTTATCACAGGTTCCCCGATAAAGCAGAGAGAATTTGACTTCTCTTTCCTGATAAACGCTGGAAGCACTTCTTGTAAATCTTGTTGAATTTGCATATTGTTGGTTTAACCTGCTGATGGTTCGCTATTCTTATTCACGCGCTGGCTCTTTCTTTCCTTTTGTTCATTTTGATTGTGTTTACGACGGATCAACTGACATTTGAAGAGGTCTGCTTATCAATCTGGTTCTCATACGTTGACATTTTTGCTTGCGTGATCTTTGTTGAACTAATCCACTGGTACGACAACATGCTGAACAAGTTATTTAAAGATGCCCAGAAGGGATTTAAAAAAAATAATGCCACTGTACCAAGTGTTGCTGGGAGGTGTTGGCTTTTGAATCTGGATTCACAGTTTGTTCACAGTCGGTGTTCATTAAAAGCGTTTCCATCTGGTGAGGATCAAACTTCCCCCTGTGTCTGACCTGCAGTTCAGAGGCGAGTGTGTGTATCTCACACATGGCAATGTGTTGCTCTAAATGAATGACCACTCATCCACTTACGTTATGGAGCTGAATTCACCTCGTTATCAATGTTAGTCGATGAAAGTTAAAACGATCATCTTGTTCTTTAATTGTGTGGCCTCTGCTGTAGAGACACTGCTCGTTTTCGCTCTTTAATTCCAGCTAAAGTAGTTCCTCAGTCCCAACACGTCAAATCTACAACTTAAGTCACTGCCCCTCAGTCTCAGCACCGACTCACAGATTTTCACTTGACTCTAAGGTTAACCCAACCACGTCATTATTAGACATTTAAAGCAACTCACGTAGTCCACTGTGTGCGACAGTCTGCTCAGAGGTGGCGGGAAAAAGAGTCACATCAGTGGTTGGTATTATTAGTCCTGTGACTCACTAGTCCTGTGAGTCATTCGTCTTGTCAGTCTTTATTCAGTTAACGTCAACCTCAACTTTTTCTAAGCCCAAAACTAACATGAGCGGCGTATGTAGAGCTTCACAGTCTGAAGCGTAAAGCCACGAGCAAAGCATCAGTATTTTGTGAGTTTACAATGATAATGTGTTGCATAAAATACTGTGGGTGACTTATCCTTACAATCAGATTGTAAAAAAATAACTCTCAGTTGCTCTTCTATTGAAGTAAAAGGGACAGTGTGTAGATTGGGTGGAAAACATAGTTTATATTATGTTACATTTGTGCTAATAGATCCTTCTAAATTCTACATCCGGCCCTTTAAGAGTCAATTAAACAATCATACATTGATGGATTAAATTCCAACTCCTAAAAAAATCAGGCTTTAGGTGTCACTGATTTCACAGAAAAAAAGTCTGATATTGTATTTTCCCCACAAAACTGTAGTGTAAATATAGTTGTGTATATGTACAATATACCAGTACTTGCTGGAAAAAGCACAGTGAACTCTTCTGACCTTTTAGTTGAGGACGACACAGTGTTGGAAAAGTGAGTCGAATCTGTAAACTTGGAGAAAAAAAACAATTGTACACTACATTGTTGTATTATATTTGGGCAGGAAAAAGTTTATTTGTTCCTGTTTGATGTGTGTATTGACCTTCAGTGTCCTTTACTGGTGGTTCTTAGACAGACACACACTCACACACTTGCACTCTCTGTGTGTTGCTGGAGAGAACCGCTGATCTTCTGCATGAGCAGAGATGGTTACGCAACGTTCTCACCACAGCAGGTGCGACACACTGACAGTGGCGTGTTGTGAGAAGTGAGGAGGGAGAGGCGGACAGCCAAGGCTATTTTTAAAGCCACTATCGAAGCCATCGGTAGAGGCCGGCTCGGATGCAGCATTATTCAGCGTGCCTGCTGACTTCCAGAAAAGGGTTCTTTAAGTTTCCTTTCCGCCGCTGTGGTTTCATTTGTGGGCTTGGCTGATGAAAATATAATGCATATAGATGAATATTTGAAAATGACTGTACTGCGATGAAAAGGGAAGCGCAAGGCCAGATCTGTCAGGAACGAACCACTTTAAAGTTTTAAGTGGTGCTCTGCAGAGAAGGACAAGATAATACTGACTATAAAACTGAGCTGCAGACACTTTTTTTTTAAGATGCCACATAACAGATACTCGGGGACCATTTGTTCCAGGCATACTGTCTCCCCAGAGGGATCATGTGGTGTATTAAGACTATCAAGCATCTGTACGTGCTCCATGTAGCCATCCTCTCTCGCCATAGCCAAAAGCGAATCAAGCATCTCACTGAGTTATGAGAATTAAACTTTCCTTTTGTAGAACAGAGCAGCTGATTTAGTCCTGTATCCGCGTTAAGAGCCGGCAGCGACTCTGAGCATCCAGCGTAGAATATCATGATCAGTTCCTCAGTGGGTGCATCTATGCACCATTGGTTCCTCTTTCTGAGCCCAGCTTTGGTTAATCTAACCTTGGTTACCCCATACACTGGGAGCAAGCACCTGTGGCTAAGGACCAACTACTTAATACTTACTACACCCAGCACTGAATTCAATTAACTGCCCAACTGGAAAATGTGTGTTTGGGGAAATAAAGCAAAGAGAACAAGGAGGCACAGAAGCACAGCATCACTGAAGATTATGTGCTTGTGTACTTTTGTTACGTTTTCCTGAAGCAAAGCAGAAGGCAGGGTAAATGTTTTGCAGCAGGGGGTATTAAGGGCATACGGTCACATTGTGAACAACATAATAGAGTCCGATATGAGAATGAAAATACCTGCTTTGTGTTGTTCAACAAGCAAATAAAACAGAATAACCGATTAAAACTAAAGGATGAAAAAGTGTGTCGAGTCAGTGCTTGTAGGCAGCAATATGTTCGCTTTAATAAGATTGTTGTATCTCATTTGGATATTATGCATCCAGGAACATTGCCAAACAAAGAGAACATTTGGAGTAACACAAATGAATCAGCAGATGAGCCACAACAAGCTTCTTCCTAGATCTGATGTTCTCGGTTATCTACAGGTAGGAGTGCAGCAAGGCTGCTTTCTGTTTCAGCTAAAGCTAAAACCTCTGCATTCATACAGTACATGGATGAAGCACGGACTGGAATTCAGTCGAATTAAAAAAAAAAAAATGTTAAAAAAGAATGTTCTCTCTTCGAGTTGGCATGCAAAGCCACATTATTAGACTCAGGATGTTCCTCTTCACAAGCTGGAGGTTGTGATGGATGAGGCAGAGCTTAATGGAAAGTTGTTCTAAACTCAGAAGTGGCCATAATAACTCATTGGGGCATATTACATTATTTGAAAAAAGTGAAGTTTTGCATGCAGTTAGGCGGTGCAGATGATTATGGAGTTAGTTTGAAGTTTTTATGTAAAACGGAAAAAAAATATGAACAAAGATCTGAGAGCTCTCTTGGATAATTTGCATGTCCTTAAGGATTTAGCTCAGCTCGTCAGTTCCTCTCTCAGCACCTCAAGCAAGGTGCCAGGCTTCAGTATCAGACCGAGAGGTAAAAATATCACCTCAGCAACATGAGTCAGGTTTTATCTGCTGCTGCAGAACATATCTTTTTCTAGGAGAATGAAGCTTGTCAACAGATCTGCATCTGTGTTTGTAATTAATTTGTTCACAAATTGAGAAATCTGAATAAAGCCCCACAGCTTTTGCTGCGAGCAGCGCCGTGTCTTACTGTACAGGAGAGGAATATTAATCATTTCTAATGAATCATCTGTTAAGATGCACATCTTTTCATTGTCAAATTAATCTGATTGTTTCTAAGCCTATAAGATAAATTATTCAATTGAATAATACCATTACATTTTCCAATGCAATCAAATCATTTTCAATAACAATATTCAGTTTACAAGGACAAAATCAAGCAGTAAATGTTCACATCTAACACATCTGAATCAAAGAGTGTTTGCAATTCTTTACTTGAAAATAAATCAGAACAATTAGATACGATTATAATAATAGTTGGTTCGTATTTTTCTGGCGATCAGCTCATCGATTGATGGACCAATTGTTTCCTCTCAAGCCCACATTGCCTACTGCAGGCTTGAGGAGTCCTTTATCGGGATCCTCTTTTTTAGAAGCTCATTCCTACTGCAGACTGCTAAACACACAAAACAGCCCCAGCTCTATTAATTAAGAGACACACCTTAGAGACAGTAAACAAGCTCTTTCCTGGCAGTGCAAGTGACGTACATTACCACTGCAGGAGACAGTCGACCACATCAGTGGCTGCAGGTGCTTCCCTCGCTCTTCCTGTGTCTGTCAGCAGGTTTTATCTTGTAGAGAAGTGGTAATGAAACGGGAGTGTAGTCGTTTAGAGAAAAGCTGTTGATAGTTACACTAAAAGCCGAGCCTGCGACACAATTCCTCCGAGGTTCACTCAACAGTCGCCACAAGCTGAGGACAATTGTAAAAGATGCTCATCGTGAAATGCACTCAGGAATCCAAACGCTTTTTCCTTTTTTTCCCCCCTCCCTTGCAGTCCTGTATCTCTTTTCCTCTCTTAAACCTCAGAGTTTTGGAAGGGCAACCAACTGAGAGCTTTTTATTCTGACCTCATGGGATGATGATGCCTCCATTTCATCCAAACACTTCAGAAAATCTGAACATCTCCCTCCCTCTTTCTTTTCCAAGTTCCTCTCTCTTCTTTCTTATCTGTCTTATTGCCCTCATGGTTGACCAAAAAAAATCTCCCACTGCCAGATGAACCATCCTAGCTTGTCCCAAAGCAATTACAAGCCTGGCTATTTCCTGCCCTCAGCTAAACATATTGCAGACTGATATTGCGGGACTTCCTTCTCCTACCTCTCCTACCCAAAGATAACAGTGAGAAGTACACTCATACTGCAGTGAAATTGTCTGGGGAACTTCTCAAAGACTTCGCCTCTGAAGTTAAGCCTTTGGAAAGCCTCCCTTTGATTGCGGTTGGAAATTAGGAGTCCTAACCGGCACTCTGTGTGGACAATAAGAAGAAAGTCAGACCGTGCTTCTAATGGGAAAGTTAATAGGATTGCAGGCGAGACCACTTTCAAACACACACTATGTTATATAAATGTGCAGGTCTTCATGATGTTGGGAGGTTTGTGTAAGTATCTGAGTCAATCTTACAATGTCAGACATAACAGTTTTGGAAGTTATGAAAAACTTCCAAAACAGTCTTTAAACTGAAGACTGTCACAAACATAAAGCCAATGGTAGCAAAGGGTTGAATAAACACATGTACACAATCACTTTAAGAGTAAATTCATTATCTTTTATCCACTTATATAATAAAATATGTAGATAATACATCAGACTATTGTGAATTGGCCTTTTTTTAGTTGTCAAGTATTTTTTTCTTATTTCGAGATTGCCTACAATCACTTTCAATTGACTTCCTGTCACATCTTAACTGTTTGCGATCAAAATGGGCATAAAATGGGGCTGTATTTTAACTTATTCATGTTTGGCATTCATTTTCCAGGTCTGAACGTGGTTTATTTCCCTGTTCGAAAGATGTGTCATGTAGTTAAACATCCTTCGTACAAACAAACACACTGCCAGACACTCGCTCTACCTGTCTGTTCATTCAAACTTCCTATCTCCGATTCATGAGGGTCAGCTGACGTCATCTTTTTTATTTTCTCAGTAACAAAACAAACAAACTCTTTTTTTGCTACTAGGCGCTGACTTATTGTTTAGGAAGACTGCTTTCCCCCGGTGGGTAGAGCGGAGGGGGGCAGACCGGGTCAACCGCTGTGCTGAGCCTGAGAGTATAAAAATGGAGGTGACAAGATGTTGATGAGGAGGCCTGAAGCGTTACCGCCGTGCCCCGGAGTGCCCCACTCTGCCAGCCGGTAATGAACCTGTGAGGTCTTCTCGGCGCTCACCTGTCACCCAGTCTTTCTTTACCAACCCTATTTTTACCCAGGAGAGAAACGGAAAGAGAGTGTTCAGTATTCGGTGTTAACCATCAGATAGGCTGTTTGCTCGCAGACAAACAATAACACATTTCGTATGCTACCGGGGGGTCGGTCTTACTGGTTGTATGAAGCACATGAATTGGAAATAACACTCGGGGAAATATAGAGAGTCTGCCACGAGTGTAACCCAGTTGAGTGAGTGAGAGCTGAACTGAGAGAAGCAGTGGAGGGATACAGCTGAAATGTAAGCGCAAACGGGCAAATATTTGAAGAAGCTGCAGGTGTGAGTTGATAGTGCTAGATGACGTGTGTGTGTGTGTGTGTGTGTGTGTGTGTGTGTGTGTGTGTGTGTGTGTGTGTGTGTGTGTGTGTGTGTGTGTGTGTGTGTGTGTGTGTGCTCTTCCGTGTCACCTCTCTGAGCTCTTGTGCCCACCAGACTGGATCTCTCTCCCTCCTCAATCCCTCAAACCCACTGATGGAGAACACAACCACGATATGTAATGGAGGATTTTCACTCTCACTCCATATTTCTTCTTCCATATTCTCACTCTCTCATTCCACCTTTTTGGTGAGCCATAAAACCTTAAATAATGCCCACAGAGTAGCGAAGGAGGAGGAGTTATTTTGGGTGCCCGGGGTTCTTGAAGTCTTGTTCATTACCTCGCATAGATAATGTCGGAGCTCGTCCAAAACTCTCCTGGTTGTGATCATCAGTATAAAAGATGAGCAAATGTATTAGAAAAAGAAATCTGATTTCTTTGATTAAGGTTCACACGTGTGTGTCTAGAACCAAAAACAGAATATTGTCGATGCCTTTCAACAACCCTTTAGTGTTTTCTTTCAATGGAGAACGTTAGCTAAAGAAGAAAACGTGTTTGTACATCGCGGGAAACCTTGTTTCTGTTCATGGATGCTCTTTGGCTTTGAATGAGAATCGCTTGTGAAATTATTATTATTTTTTTTAAAATCTGATGTCAGATAAAGATTTTTAAATGTGACATTCAAAGCCACTCTTGGCATCTTACCAAACTACTATTTTTCCTTTTTTTTGTATGATAATTTTTCTGTAGAAACTCCTTTTTAATTAGAAAGCCAACAGTAAGGAAATGACCAATGAAATAATGAAGGGGAAGATGAGTCTGAGCTTTTCTGTCAAAACATCTCTAATCACCGACGTTGAAATTCTGTTGAGCTCATTGCTAATGGTGAGCTGGAGCTAAAGATTAGTCTTCGCGGAAACCTCAGCAGCTTAACTTAATTACTTTTCAGTTTTTGGGTCAATGTATTATATTTATTTCCCGACTTTGGTGGGATGTTTTGTTCACAATTGCGATAATGAGGCGTTTGGAATTTACTCGGGCTCTTGTTTGCAGCTTAAGTCCAACGGCGGTTGCGGCTCATGGGTACGGTCAGTCAACGTGAAATGAAAAGTGCATTAAATGTAGATTCTAGTTTTGTGTCCTTGTGGTAATTGTTCAGTTATCTCTTGTTAAATGCCAAGTATATGCCAAATAATACTCTGATGAATGTATTTAAATGGCTCTAATGTGACACTTGACCACCAGCTCGTGGGTTGTGGTAGTTAGCAGAGTAAAATATTAGCAGAAAGTGCGTGGGAGAAGTATTTTTCTCTACTACTCCCTGTGTCAGTTTAACCTAATTTGTAGATGAGGCCTCATTAAAGTGAATAGAGTAGAAATCCAACTGACAAAGCCAGATAACCTCAGTTTTTTCCATATTTCTCTACTTCATTGTTTTGTATTTCAACTCTAGCCTCTTATCTGCTGTATTGATATCAACGTCTGCTTGAAGCCACATTATTCTATCAGCATGGTTGCTGCTGGCAGCACTTTAACCCACCGTGAAGCGATTGATGAAGGACCGTGTACAACTTTTGGCTCAGGTGGAAATATTTGCCTTTCCATAAAGCATTTTGTCTTGACAAAGTGAAATGGAATATAAATTAACAAACACTCCGATATGGAAAATGTGACTGGGAGGTGATTCAGTTTGGTTGGTCCAGCTCACCGTCTTGATTTACCGCAGCACTATATGTGTACTCAGTCAACCTGGCTAATTGAAACATTTTAATCAAAACATTATGCATCAATCAAATGAAATCCACCTGACAATAAAATTGATGAAGTACCATTGTGGTACATTAGTGTCTTTCAGGGAGGTTGTGTCTCGTAAAAAGTGCCACGCTGTGTTATAATTCCTGAAATGTTTTTGACAAAACTGAAATGCAAGACTCAGCAATGCAAAGGGGGGGATGTCGTGTACTTAATCAACAGCAAACACAGACATCTCTGGAGGAAGTGGCACGGACCCCAGCTCAAGGCTGCAGTGTCTCCCCATGGCAATATGTGGCTCTAAAATGGAAAGCAATACATGCATTGGGAGTTGGGCCAGGGGGAGAGCTCAGTGGAAGCAAAGGTCGTTGTCTTTCAATAAATCAGTGGAGGCAATAGCGGGGATTATTGTATAGGCTGGCGGCCATAGAGGAGCTATTACTTATCCCCCTGTCAGGGTATCAGGTCCAGTCATTGTGCTCAGGCCAGCACTGGGTCACCTGGAGTGCCAACGAGAGCGCAGAAACATACAATAAAGCACCGTCTCCCACATGTACCAAATGCACGCCCGTGTACAAGTGCAGATAGGACATGACTGTCTATTACCCCTGTGAGTATTTGCAGTATTTGCACTCAGTGTGTGTGTGCGCGTGCGTGCGAGTCACGTCAATTTGCTGCAGTTCCTCCTGACCTTATAAGGCCGCAGCTAATCTGCAGTCAGCTTGTAGTGTCAGTACTCCTGTCATTTGTCACTCTCCCAGCAGCTCATACCTTCACATGGTCGCCAATGGCTGTCTAACAATAGCGGTAAGTGATTTGCAATCATAATGCAATCATGAGGCTGTATTGGTGCGATTACAATTTAATATTCCACTGCAGGACGTGGTTGTTTTAAACAATGTTGACGGCAGAAAAGCCCGGACAGGACGCTGCTGCCTGCTGACTGGATTCAAGAAAATAAATTACCAAAGAGAGTAAATAAACAAGGGGATAGACGTAGTGTCGAGGGGGTTTTAACCTACAAGAGGGGGCAGTTGTTGTCCAATATCTCCATGCTCACCCCCACTCTATGTAAACTGTCCTTCGTGAGGATCAGCACCATGAGGCGGTGAAGTCAAGGTCAATCCTGCTACAACTGAGTGATTCAGGACCAATAAAACCAAAGCACTCGAGTGCCCCAGTACTGAGAGGCAGAATGTGATGCGTTTTCAACTAGTCGATGTTAAAGACCATTCAAAGCCCACAGAGCACCATCAACAATAGACCTCTTATAAACTATAGCAATCACACAGTACTCTGCTGATATGCGGCACATAGTCAAGTCAGTTTTTTTCTTTGGTGTGTTATTACGGTTTCATATACCTCCCGGACATCAGTTCAATATTACTTTTTATCTGCGCAGACACAACTCTAAAGTTTACTTAGTAGTTTCTCAAATGTGAGACTTTGCTGCTTTGTTATTATACATTGATTATATTTTGTTGTTTCAGACTGTTGATGAGACAAGACACAATTAGAAGGCATAACCTCAGACCTTGAAATGGGTATTTTCAATCCATCTGACATTTAAAACAAAACCAATAAAACAATTGATTGTAATCATTTGTGGGCGGGTTATTACAGAAAATGACCTCGTTGCAGGTTATTTTACAGAGAAGAAGGCGGAGAAGTTCAGAAACAACACGGCCGAAAAAGAACTAAAGTCAAAGAGACGAAAAGAACAAACTGAGAAGACCTTAAATGAGAGACAGAGAGAGAAAATGAAAAGAAAATGTATTAGATTAAAAATAAAGGAGAAAACTGAGATGAAAAAGGAAAGAGTAAAAAAGCCAATAAGGAGAAACCTCCCTCTCTCCATCTACGTCAACCCTCCCACTCTCCACCTCCTTCATGTCCATTTTTTCTCCCACTCATACAAGATATGCACTTTCATCCAATTGGAATCTCTAAATTGCTTACAAATATATTTTAAAAGCATTACGTGTAGCTTAGAATAATGTTTAAAAATATTGTCTGAATATACACATGCAGTATTAATACAGTCAGACCTTTTTTCTCATCGTGTGAGTTGACTGATAACAAGTTGATCTATCCGGTCAGTAACATCCTTCTTTACTTTTTCTGTCTCACACTGAGCTGTGCTGATGAAACGCAGTAACAACCAACACATCTACCGGCATGTATGAAAGCTCACTTTTAAAATACTGCAAGTCAGGGCAGTTCTTCTTACAGTGGTCGATGGTGATCAAATCACAGACATATGAGCGCCGCACGAGATTAAAAGATTAACCAGTGAAGGTAACACTGAAATAACGTCACCTCCCCAAGACACATCATGTCTGAATGTGTTCAAGTCTGACCACAAAGGTCCAGACTTCCAGGCATTTTTTACAGTAATTTTAAATACTATATTTAAATAGCATTTTTCTCAACAATGTTACCAAGTTCTGTACAAAAGAAATATTCAGCCAAACAAGACAGATAGAATGGTAATAAAGCCAAAGTACACAAATGAATAAGCTCAGATTGTCAATGGGTTGGATCAATTAGGACCCAAATGCCGTAAAACAGTTCAAAGAATATTTAATTGAAACAAAAAGGGTTCTCAAAAAACAGCCCAGGAAGACAGGGACCCACAGTTATAACCGACTAGAAGACAGGAGACAAATGGGGTTTAAATACAAGGGGAGGTAATGAGCAACAGGTGGACACAATGAAGGCAGCACAGGTGCAGGGGACAGATAATCAGCAGGGCAGGAAGTGCAGAGACACAGGAGACACAAGACTACAAAATAAAACCGAACTAAAATCATGACACGGATAAATAGAAATAAAAACGGTCGAAATAAGCAAAACGACAAAGATGTACTTACTGCACTAACTCAGGAAGTTCAGGCTGATACAATTATCTACAACATAAATCCAGTCTGTTCTATGCAGAGCCATCACTGTGTGGTTTGGTTCAACCACCAAACAGGACAGGAACGGACGATACGGGACAGTCTGGATTCATTGTTGCCACCCTGCTGTCCATCCAGGACGTCTACCAGCATCAGGAAACATCGCTGCAGTGCAGACTCTGCGTGTCTGAGTTCAGTCAGAAGAGACTTCCATAGAGTCGCGACTCTAATAGCAAAGGCCTGACCACCCTTTGTCACAAGCCGTGACCTGGAAGTAACCAGCAGGGATACATCCGTGGATCTTAATGGTCGAGAGGTCACATATAAGTCAATAAATCAGAAATGTATTCAGCAGCAAGGCAGTTTAAGGCAATACAATTTAAAAATGAACAGGGAGTCAGTGTAGAGAGGCAAGCGATGGGCTGATGGGGTCATGTCCCTTTGTCCCGGTAATGAGTTGAGAGGCGGCATTTTATTACCAAGTGGAAATGGAGGGAGACCTGGCGAGTAAAATGTGTTACAATAATTAAGCCGAAAATAGATAAAAAAACATGTAAAACTTTTTGTAGCTCAGTATTTATATCGTCATTACATTTAAGGACATTTTGTGTCAATATTAGAAAGGCAAGTTGAGGGATTTGCGAGGCTGCAAGAATCTGTGGCTTTTTACAGGATACATAACTGAATGTCATCAGCATACAAATGGTATGGAGTTTATCATAATGTTGAATAACCTGGCCAAGAGGCACGGCAGCATGGATAAAACAGAAAGGGGCCGAGAACGGCGCCCTGAGGGACGCGACAGCTGAACTGAGTCGTCGAGGAGGTAGAGTTACCCAGAGGGACAGAGAACACTCTGTTGGAGAGGAATAATCAAAATAGGCCGAGAGCAGAGCTGTTGATGTCGACCCAAGTCTCCAAGCGATGTAAGAAGATACGACTGCCGACTGTGTCGAAGGGGCACCAAATCTAAAAGAGCTCAACTCAAGCAGTCAATGCTGTCAGCAGCAAGCGGTAGGTCCTTAGTAACCATAACAAGAGCTGTGTATATAGCAGCACTATCGAGTGTTTAAAACTGACTCGAAACTTGACCAGACTAGTTCAGAAGTTTGGATCAAGTACCGTCATTGTGTTGACTCTGTTGAGCAACATGGACTCGTCATGTTTTTTCATTTTAATGTCATTTTCATGTCATTTGAGTTGTTTCATGTTGTTTTATGATCTTAAGTTAAGATTTTGCAGAATATTAGGCTTATGTCCCACTCAGCATTTTTGTTTGTTTTCTATAGTTCTAGAAATTCAGTAACATACATTTTCAATTTTTAATTAATAATACAGTAAATATCTGGGCTTTTCATTGTACGTCTAAAAATTGCATTTGACAATGAAACGGCAACACAGTGCCAACATAGTCGTTGCTGTTGTTGCCTCTTTAAAAGACATTTATCGAAGATCATTTTTTTCTAAAACACACTGGACTCAATAACATCACTCAAAGTAGCTCAGTTGAGCTGTTCATGACACAGACCGTTTGTACTAAAAACAGATAGTTTCAATTTGAAAAATCCAGTTGTTTGTCCACCAAAAATATTAAAATTCAGTCGAAGCAGAAGCCAGCAAAGTGGTACAGCCTGCAAATATGAGTTTTTTTCTCAAGCAAAAATCTAAACATTTATTTTTAAAGTCAAGTTGAACAATTTTTCCTAATTTCCTAAAACAGTAATTATTATTAAACATACCAGAGGAGATAATGCATTTGTTGGGGATTATTTTCAGTTGAGGATTTATTCACATTTGGTGCTGAGGCAGATGGTCGGTGTATGTGGGATTGAGTCAAAATAAACTAATGTGTGTTTTTTGTTTTTGTTTGGTAGAGACAGTGAACATTAATAAAAAATAATCCTGTAAATGCACGAGTTAGCCAAGAGGGTATTTTTCAACCGTAGTCTCTGTTTATGGTAATGAAGGAATATATTACCCAGTGCAACAATGTACTTCATATAGTTATAGGTTATAAAAAGCTTCTGGACAAAGAGATATAAAATATGTCAGGCTTTGACAAAAACACGCCAACCTGATCCTAAGTGGCGGACTGAGATTATATACAATTTATCCATGAATTCTAGCAAAACACTAGTTTGAATGTTTCTTCAGGGATATAATGATTACACACAATGTAATGTGAGCCTGTGGCATGTGGGATGGCCACCCACAGTGCATGACACCGAAGGAAGTCAATCAATCACTAAATCATGCAATCTTGGCAGGTGTAATAACGGTTATTAGTTTGCTGATGAGAGCAAATGTACAGGATACATACAATAACATTTCATGGGTGATCAGGATAATTGGGTACTATTTTAAGTCAGGCTTTTCTAAGATGAACTCACTGCCCCTGCAAACAAAAAGAAAGACACTCATAACGGATGATACAATGGGATGTTTTGAAAATTCATACTGAAGTGTCCTGGTTACCTCGCAATCTGCAGGTACAAAAAGGCTTACTTTTTTAAAATTAAAATGCAGCAAGTGGTGAAAAGAATTGGAAAAAAAAAAACAGGACAAAGTGACTTCTGCTGTGTTCAATGACAAACTTTGGATCGCCCCTTTTCTTCTCCAGCTGATGGATGCATGAATCTTCCTCCTTAAGCTTTCTCCGGGGAGGCGGGATTGAAGTGAGATCCGTGCCTGCTTTACCTCTGCTGTTGAAGGCAGTTTGAGATTGCATGCTTCGTGATTTGGGGCTCGTTCTCCTCCCACACAAGACACTGACGCTTCACCTTGACTTTAAAAGCGGACATGTCAGTGCCAGCAGTGACGGCAGACAGTCCTCAGGCCTCGGCTGCAGTGAGGAGGGAGATCGATGATGAGACTAATGATGCTGTGCATTAACCGACTCCTAAAACGGATGGAAGGAGGAGACGGTAAAAGGTGACAATAAAAGGTGTCACAGAACATCTGGTGCCAGTCGGTCAAAATGTAATGGTTCAAGTCCGGGGAAAGCTGACAGTTAAACGACCCCAGTACACCACTGCTAGCTAGCTAACTGTAGGCCGTGGTAAGTAAATGTTTGTATATGTTGTGAGGGGAGGGGTTATGCTGAGGAGGATTTTCCTCCTAAAAAATCTCGAGTACATAAATAGTTGAAAACCTAACTCAATTCAGTTCTATATAGTTATTTTAGTAATTTAAATAGGCCGATAATGTCATGTCATGATAATCCATCGCAAGGAAACTGCAGCTCCGTTATTGAAGTGAGTCCCATACTGAGAAATTGATGATGTTACTCCAATCAAGCAGCGATGCAATGAGGACGCAAAGCAATGTGCTTACGCACATACATGCAAACAAACACACACACACGCACACACACACACACACACACACTCACATTCACAGACAGACAGACAGACAGGTGAGATCAAAGCCTGAGCAGCTGGTGGTCTACCTCCTCTGGTGACAGTCAGATGGCACAACATTAATTAAGCAGAAACCACAGTGGACTCAGCCCACTTGAGATAAACCGTCTCCCTGCCGCCCTTAAATAAAGTCTTCTGTGGGGAAACTCTGAGGATCTGTCTCTCACACACACACACACACACACACACACACACACACACACACACACACACACACACACACCCTTTCACCCGGGATATAAATGAACTCGGGGCATCAAAGAGCACCAAAAGACATTTAAGAGTTTTATCCGGTTGTAAAGCGCATAAGCTACTTGCAATTCAGCAGGCATAACTGAAAATAAAGCTCAAAAATTTAAACAGCCCTGCACGAATGAATTAACTGATAACCAAATAAATTAATTAAATAATTGTGTTAATGCCATGCCTCAGTTTAAGCATGAGATATTAAATAGGCTTGAATGCAATCCAAGCCCCAAAGTAATGATTATTTGGGATTCCCAGGGAGCATTTTAATATCAATCTTTGAAATTACAGACACTTACAATTTTTATAGTCAACCCTCACCGTGTGTTTCATTTGCTGTTTCCAGCAAAAGAGGTGGGAGCGGTCGTCGTGTGCCATTTTGTTTGGTCAATTTAATCCCAGTTACAATCGATAACACCAGTTCTGGGAGTAATATGTTTCTGGTTCAAAGATTCAGGTAAAATGTTACTTTGGAGTAACATTTGAGTCTTCAGTGTTCATAAATTGTGAAATCAATCTCTAGTGAGCTGACTATTTTTTATTTGTCTGGGTTCCTGACCTTTGAATCACAGGAGTGAGTGAACCACTCCTTAAAGTTGACTGTGAGTTGACTGGAGCGCATCTATTGGACAACTTTGTCTGATATCAGGCATATATATATATATATATATATATATATATATATATATATAATTTTACTGTTTTCTTTGATATGAAGTGTAATTTTGGGCAAAAAAAGAAAGAAAATCAATCGTAACTTCGTTAAGATGATTTATGCATTTTTCTGTTGCTGCCACTGTTTTGTATTCATGGTGATGAGATAGTTTTGAAAGCATATTAGCTCTGCTGAATCTCCAAAGTGGACACTTAAGCTGATTTGTCCTGTGTTTGTCTCCGCTCAGCACAGAACAGACATTTCCCAGTATTTTCCATCAGTGCCAGCATTGCTAACATGGAGGGGACGGGTGTGGGCTCTATCAGAGGTAACTGTATGAGAACAGTGCAGCGCAGCGGCGGTTAGCCGGCCAGTGGAGAACAAGGGAGAGACTCACGTGTCCTAAACAGGCTGACCGACAAAGCACATGAAGCTTGTTATCAACACTCACAGAGGGCGACAACGTCATTCTCTGCTCAGGTAGACGATACTTTGGTGTATCTTTAAATAGCAAATAGTTGTTTGCTGCTATAACAACAATGTGAGTATTGTATTGAGAACCTCGATACATTATCATGTTGTCCGTAGCGTCTTTGTTAGCGTCTCTTTATTCCGTGCACTCCCTTTCATAAACTATTTGTTCCCTTTGTTTGGTTTGAGACCGCCCGTTAAACACCACGATTACGATGTAGCTTGTATTTTCTTCCAACAAGCAGCATTCTAGTGTGAGGAAGGAGAGGAGCAAAGAGACGTGTGATCCTAAACCAAGCGCCGATCGACCAACAAATAATGTAGTTTATATAAAGTTTCATCCATTTTTAGGTGAACGTCTTCCTAACAAAATTCACCAACAAAAAGCTGGTACTTTTTGAATAATTCTTCAAAGAAATGGTTTTAATTCGATACTTTTGAAGACGACTGCCTGTCAAATCATTTTGAATATTTAAAGCTCAGACACAGCCTGTGCAGATGACCTGTAGCGAAATGCTTAAAGCTGTTGTGAATGAAATTGTGGAGCCTCTTGTTTATTCTCTGAATCTCTCTCTACTTTGTGGGGTTGTGCCTAAAATGACAAAGATTGCTCGAGTTGTACCAGTGTGAAAGTCTATTGATGAACATTATGCACAACTACTGACCTTTATCTATATTACCTACTCTCTCTAAAGTATTTAGAATTGTATGTGTGATTACTTACATAAATCAAATGTATTGTCCCATCACAGTGTGACTTTAGAGAAAAGAGCACTTGTACAGCAACTCTTTGTCTCATTCAAAAACAAATCAATGGCACTATTATTAAAGGGGACTGCAACATTGAAATGTTCCTTTATTTAACAAACTAAGAAATTCATTGTCTCATTGAAAAAAAAAACAATAACGACTTTTCCTTTATTGATCAAACTCATGGAACAATGAACAATTCTTCACACCCAATTTCAACATTGGGGTGTCAGAGACACAGCGCTTACTTGGTTCAGAGGCTTCATGGTATTTCATTGAATCCCCCAAATTCCTGGGGGTACATCTAATGCTTGAAATGCTATTTGAAATATTCATATAGGATTTCAGAAGCTAAGCTGGGTGAGCCAACTTCACCCAGCAGCCACCTGTAGGCTCTTTCTCCACCCGTCTCCGGTCTATCCTATGTGCTGAACATCCAGTTAATCTGTTCCACGTTAGTTGGCAGACTGCAACAAAGAATGTTATCATTACTACGAGTGTATTTAATAAAATAGATATATACTCTACATGGCAACATCTAATGATACTTGAAAAGATTAATGTTTGAAGTATCTCCTCTTAAAGCCGGCTTGTTTTTTGCTGAGTCACGGCTATATTTAGCATCCAGTGACCTCATCATCCCGCTGGCTTATGTCTCGTCTGTGCATGCTGCAATCTATCAGCTCCCCTGCTGGAGGAGCGCTCTGCAGCGAGCCCCCCACCTGCCCGGGCGCTCCTGCCTTAGATCCCCCACAGGCCGAGCGGGTCGGCTCCCCCTCGGTTACCAACAAGAGCTCGTGTCCTCGTGTCAGCGCAGAGTTGTGCAGCCCAGCTTGAAGGCTTCACCCCCGGATTCACAATAAGAGGAAGGCTGTGTGAGTGTGCACGTCTATGAGGCTCCTGTCAGAGAGTAAACAATACGTCAGTTGGTCTGGACGCCTTCAGGCTGCAGTTGCGGTGAGGGCCGAAGGCCCTGACACAACTGAGCTGTTGTTTTGTTGTGTCGGAAAACTATGTGTTTGATTATTCGAATACTGAAATCATATTAAGATGAGTTGTGACGCATGTTGGTGATTCTGAATAGCTGTTGAAAATGTCTTATTTATCCAACCGACCGTGTAACCGTGTGTCTTTTTTCCCTGACATCCTCTCTGAATCGCATGAAGTCCGTGATTGGAGCTGTCTGAGGCTCTCTGATTGCCGACACTTCATAAAACACTTCAAAAATAATGGCAGCTCCTTCAATGAAAACGAAAGAAAGAAGAAAACACGAGGAGTGGACCGACAAATGAACTTTTAAAAGGAACAGTAATTAGTTCTGCTGTACTAGACTCCCTGTGGCCTCGATGGGCCCGGACACACACATCGATTCTGTCAGAACATGTGGCGAGAGCTCCCACGGGCCGCTCGGCGCCGAACGCTGCTGTTCTTGTCATTGCCATCACATCACAAGTGCCCACTCCTTCCTCAGCCAATTAGAAGCCACCGTGGGCCCGGACAGTGATGCTGCCGAACCTGCGGCTGGAAAAGACGGAGGAGAAAATATTGGAAAGGAGGACACATTAAGTTTACCAACACTCTTTTTAAAATATCCAAGCTGCAAAAAGGATTTTGCTGGATGTTCAAATCCCTCTTTACAAAACACAAACATTTTTCTTAATGGAGTCGGCAATACTAAAAACCTAGCATATAAAGAGGAGGTTTGGGTCTTGAGGAGCTTCAGCAGCAAACACTATTCAAAGGTATCAGCAGAGTCGGCAAGAAATGTTCTATAAAGGTTGAAGTGAACACCTGCGTGAATATGATTGCATGTTATGAGCAAGTGATTGTGAAGCATGAATGAAGCAGCTGAACCAGCTCATGCTAACACTGCTTCAGTGCTTCAACTTGACAGTTCTAACTTTAGTGACGACACAAACCTATGTGGCTTCAATTTACAAGCATTTTCATTTTCAGTTAATCTCCAGATTGTTAAAACAATTAGTTAATTAATCTTGTGGTCTAGAAATGTCTAAGAATATCCATTCTGATCACAGAGCTGAAGGGAAAGTCTAGTTTATCATTGCAAAAGACACAAATCTCAATTTTCTCAAAAGATGGAACCACAGAATATTGAATCCTGAAAAAAAGAAATGTGAATTTCTTGTCATCCGACTAATTGATTGATCAGTAAATTGTTGCTGCCAAAGCTCTACCTGAGTGACACACGTCGGAGTTTATGTCCTGTAATAAATAATAATGTAAGATTCTGAGAGCCAATTTCATTTGGGTGTTGGCAAAAGGGAAAATAGAAACATTTTGTTGTTTTCGGATGCAGTGACTAAGTTATTTATTTGTGAAAATTGTATAATTGTTACATACCAATTCCTGTTTGCAAAAGTAACTAATTCCTAGAATCTGGATGACTGTGAAAAAAAAGCCCCTGAAAGATCGATTTAACCTCGAGTAAATATTCTCCATTTATCCTCCACATTTGTTGAATTAGATGCCCACAACCACACAGAAGACAAATTGATTTTTGGTAAAAGAAGGTTATGAAAGTAATACCAAATTACATCGTAGTGATCGCCCTTTCCTGAAAGTGCCCTACAGTTACATTTCCCATGCTTTCGAGGAAATAATTTCTTGCATCAACTCTTGAACTACTCAAACGGCAAAAATCAATCATACATAGCAGGAGGGATCCAAAATAATCCAAATCTACATTCAGTGCACAAATACAGAAGTGTAAACAGAAGCCAGATCTAGTGGGCAGACTCTCTCGCGTGGCATGACCTTTCATGTGACGGCGCAGTCAGTACTAAATGTCACCAAATGTCACATCAAGGCCTCTGTATTCCAGATATAGATGATTACAAACAACAAAGATCTGATCCGTCTTCATCACATGTTTCTACTGCAATTTGCGTCTCTGCTGCAGACGACATTACGAGCGACGCTCTCTCGGTCCTTAAAACTAAAACTGCGGTTTTGCCAATTAGAGCCCTGCGATGCTGAGAGCTGTGGAGAGATGTTTAAGGAATCAATAGCAAGCTAATTTCATGCAGGGCACAGAGCATGGAGCCAAGCTTGGTGATTATGTTTGAGAACACAGGGGTAAATAAGAGTGTTTACCGGTGTATTTATACATCTAAAAAAAAAAAAAAAAAATTCCTGGCATGGAACACAGTGGCATTATACACTCTTAATTGAAAGACTTGACAAATGGGCTGTCCGCATTCACAAGCTTTGCATTGATTCAGAGGGAAAGGGGGAATAAGACTGAAGCTTTACTGCAAAACAGCATTTTACTCCCAAGAAAAGAAGTCTTAAGTTGAGAGTGAGAGTCTCGCGACCTATTCACAGTCGAGTCAGGTTTGCTGTTCGGCTTCTCGATGAGTCCTTGGCTTCAGAGCCTCAGATGTTTTCCCACTCCAAGACCAGCCAAGAATCTCAAGTGGTCATGAAACACATTTTGATTGACAGTGTTTTGTCGCTCCATCATTTTGCATTTAAACCTGAAAACAAGGAGGAGAAACATGTCGGGGTGGCTGCAAAAAGAAGCCGGGCGCTGAAATGGAGGACAAAAGCATTTTGAGACTACAAGTGGTAACCGAGGCTGACGGGTGGAATAAAATGTAGAAGGCCGTTTCTTCTTTGTCCGCTACTTTTATTGCATTTCAATGTCATGCAACTTCTTTGTCAATGTTAATTAATGTGAGTAACATAAGCACAGATTGCCTCCATCAGTTGAAGCAGTTGATTCAGGAAAAGTAATTGCTTTGTTTCATGTTCTAGCAGCAGAAAACACATAATGTAAAGCAATGTTCATGTAAAATAAAACTAAGTCCTTATTCCAAATGCATCCACTCTCGCAAGTTATCAGGAAAGCTTTTTCCCGCAGCATTAAAAGATGTGTGAAAATCAAGTTTAATGTGCAAGTTTTTTCAGAGAAACGAACACAGCTCCGTGGAGAGTAAATATGTGGCGTCTTTTACTGCCAGAACATAGATTTCCGCGTCCTTCATCCATCAAGGAACAAGAAGTTTTCAAGCTTCAAAAGTGTTCTCTGCTTGAAACAGCTGAGAAGTTTTACAGCATTACACGGAGCTGTTGTGAATCACATGATCAGCCCTCTACCTTCCACAAAAATCAATTCAAAACTAAGGGGCTTTCCATCAAAATCAGACTCTGAGAAATTAATCAAAAAGCACTTTTTCAACAAGCAGACTATAACACTGTTATCGTCTTTTCACCAGCCTCCCAAAATCAGCAGTGCAGTCGATTCAAAACCCCGCTGCACTTGTTCTACTTGAACTAAAAAGTATGAGAACGTTACACCTCTTCTAAAAACTTGAATTGTTTTTTTTTTTATTCTGCTACTTGTATACAAAGCCCAAAATAGCTTTGCTCCTCACTATATAAAAGACATGTTAATAAGCTGCAAACTAGCAAACACCCTGAGGTCCACAGCAGAGGTCTTTTAATCACTCTTTCTCTCACTCTCAGGCGGAAGAGGCTGCCTTCTGTGTTCATGCCATCAGTTGAAGACGTTCTGCCCGAGGACATGAGAGACGCCGGAAACTTCTAAAAGCAGGTTAAAGACGTTCCTCCTCAAAATAGTCTTTGGTTAACTTCATACTGTGTGTGTGTGTGTGTGTGTGTGTGTGTGTGTGTGTGTGTGTGTGTGTGTGTGTGTGAACATGTGCATATGCCTGACATGTATATTTTAGCATTTGTTTGTTCCTCCTCAATAAAGTCAGGAAGGCATTTCTTTGCTGTGCTTCATGCACATTGCGTCATGTTGAACCAGGAAACGGCCGTCCACAAACGGTCGGCGGAAAGTTGGACGAACGCTGTTGGAGCTGAAACAAGTCGTTCACGAATCGATGAGTTAACTGGCGGACAAATCATTTCTGATGATCAATTAGTCATTTTCTGTGTAAACTGCCAGTTTGTCAGATGTGAGGATTTCCTGCTGAATATCTTCATGTGTTGGACTACGTACGGGTTGCATTACGACGGCACATTTGTTTTTGGGAACTTGTGACTTCTTTTCTTCTTCAATTTTATACAAAAAATATTTATTTAATCTAAAATCATCAGCAGCATTCGTCGCCCGACATATTGTTGTCTGAAATACGAGCTTTGACCAAACCATTAAAAAAACAGCTCTGACCACAACATACAACACTATGGGAAAAGGAATGTCCACATCCATATTTCTCATTTTACGATATAATCTTTGCCATAAATGCCTTAAATCACATCTTCAGTTGTTGCTCTCGCTATGTTTTGCAGTTGAAAGTCTAAGAAAAGCATCTGAAGTTATTATTAGTGTTCGTTCCCTGCCTGATTCTGTGCTCCTGCTGCATCTAATGGCTGTGTGTGCATGAGTGTACGAATGTGTGAGTGCGCGTGAGTGTGTAGGCCGCGTGTGTGCAGGTGCGTGTGTATATTCATAAATGTCAAGCAGGAGGTTCTGTGGAAATCACATCCAACTGTAATTACGAAAAATGGCAGTGTGTTAATCCTGAAGTGAGGGGGTCATTACAGCATCGAGTCTGTGAGACCGAGCGAGAGATGTGAGAATGAGCAAAAAGGGACAGAGAGAGAGAGGAGACAGATGGAGGTAAATGTGCATCTATTATATGAAAACCATGACGCATGAGCTGCTGAGGCTTAGGTGCAGGCCATTATGTTTTTAGCCACCAATATGGAGCTAAATACTCGATACGACAAGAGTGAAACTGCGGTTGATGCTGCACAAAACCACACAGAGAAGATGTTATATTTCCAGAGCAGGTGATGTCAGATCACCTAAAAGTGATGAGAGACTTGTGTGTTTGGTGATGAAAAGAGAAGCTACTGTTTCAACACTGTTGACTGTCTTTAGGGGGACGTCGTACCGATGCTCTCTGAATTCAGAGCACAAGCCTCTGGACTTTTCTTCAAGTTTGTCTTTAATCTTGTCTTCTGAGTTGGTCCTCTGTGAGGATGCAGAGACCTGAACTTGTAAATCTAACCATCACACTTAGTTTTCTTGGCTACGTCAAGTCAAGCTCTCCGCTTGACAGTTTTATTCATTCATGAAATAATGTGGCTATAATGCCAAAGAGTCAGACAAAATCAGGCTTTAGTGACCATTGATTTTGCAGAACTGTTAACAGATCAGCGGTAGCTAGTTCATGAAATGTATATTAGTGCCATAAG